>NC_037597.1:11273634-11587365 GCF_003073045.1 Pomacea canaliculata | reverse complement strand
AGTTCCAGCAGGACATCAATGTGCTCAAAGAAGGACAGGTACTACGTGGTGTATACAGTATCGTTTGTAAGGAGTCCTGATAGGTTTTGCTGGCTTCCCGCAATCAGGGTTACAATTATCTTAATAAGAAAGCCTTTTGACAGATAAGTGATGTTTGTTATATCTTAAAATGAGACCCAATTCAAGGAAAAAAGTAGAGAATTTTAAAGATGTTACGCATTGGTATGCATATATCACTGAAACCGACTGAGGAGTTATTTTATTTTACTGAGTATGCCAAAGTGCGACAAATTTAATGGTTAACAATCCCTCATCTGTAACAAAGATAAAAGCGCTTCGTTTTAAACTTAAACTTTTCATGAAAAAAACCCCAATAGGATTTTAAAAAAATTCCTAACTGGGAAAAAAAATCCTTTAATATCGAAGGAATGAAAATTATTTTAAAAGAGTGTGTTAAGTTCATTATAATTTAATAATTCTCAAAACTGTACCGTTACGAGGTAGTAGACTTTTAACATTTGAATCTTCACGTAAACTTTACCTCATTTTCAACGATGTAATCAAAGTAGGCTAATTGGGTAGAGGCACATTAGAATATACTTTAAACGTTCCTGCCCCTACCTTTAGTTAATATTTAGGTCAATCCGCATGGCCTCTGCTTGATGATGATGATGATGATGATAATGATGATGATGATGACAGCAACAGCAACAGCAGCAGCAGCAGCAGCAGCAGCAGCAACAACAACAACAACAACAACAACTACAACAACAGATTGACTTGTCATTGTGAGAATTTCATGACAGTGTTCATGAGCATAGATGGTGTGTGAATATATATACATGTGTGTGTGTGTGTAGAAAAACGGCTTGTCCGTGGTGGAGGTGGCCGAGATGCAGAAGCAGGTGCTGGTGGCCCTCAATCGCCTGAAGACGCGGGAGGCGCTGGTGATGAAGCAGATGCAGAAGTACCGCGAGTCCGTGCAGCGGGTGGCGCAGCTGGTGCAGGACTCTCAGAGCCAGAAGTCACGCACCCAGCGTCTGGTGCTGCAGCTGCAGTCCCGCTTCCGCCACCTCGAGGCCGAGATTCAAGAGCTGTTTTACAAGACGGTGAGAGCACAACAACATCCTCATAATTAACAGTAATACGAAAAAGCAGGCACCCTCTTATACGGGCTAAACAGGTTTGTCCGACAATACACCCTACACCCTGCTTCCACTCTGGCCATCGATGCATCAGTAGTCCTCCTGTCTGTCTGAACCGCTGGCTTTCAAGGTAAGCGTATGCACAGGTATGTCTCAAAACTCACTGATGTGCATCGCCTCATGGCTGTAGACATAGACATTTCATGAGTTTTTACACTGTCTCTCCGCTGTTATAAACTTTCATACTCAAGCAGGCAATTAAGCACAAAGAGAGGGAGGGATGGAAGAGCGCACGTGTGTCTGTACTTTACCAGACATACGTTGCGAAGCATTTTCCAGTTTGAAATCACAATTCACAATGTGCTGTAAAACCACATCATTTTGTTCCCATTAACAAGAAAGTTCATTAGTGCCGATGATTGGATCTGAAAGTGATGTGGTAAGGTACACGCTCTACGTCATCCCCCAATCTTTTGTTGTATCCATTCTATTCTTATAATAATATGACCATGCTATATTTTGTTATACTTGTTGCTTTATGCTTTAATGCAGCTGGGGTGGTCCATTTGCGCGTGAAGGTGATGTTTTGAGGCACATCTGAATGATTCTTGATTTTATATTTTACGTTCTTAGGCCTTTCATAAAATAGTCTGCTCTGTTGCGACAGGAAAATTTCGATTACAATATGTGTTTGTTCTAATTTTCGAAATTATTATTATTATTATTATTATTATTATTATTATTATTATTATTGGGTTTGGGTTGTGTAGTGCCGAATGACTTCCGGTGACCTTTGCTCGCTCTTGTCTGTGTTTCAATAGCGAAGTATTGCCAGCAAGATGCAGCATCCACAAAACATGAAAGGCATGGCCGCCTTGCTAAGGTCACAGGCCCACACCAATGCCAAACTCACTGACCTCGCCAGGGAATTCGACAGATTACAAGTGCGCGTCGAGCAACTCAGCATGGAGTTTAAAGACGAGGACACCATGGGTCCAAAGGGTGAGATGGAGCTTGTCGAGGGTAGGGAACACCTTGAGAAATCGTCGTCTCTCGACGAACCCTTCATTGAAGAAGACATTCACATCACGAAAGAGCGCCCCCACAGCTCATTTTCTGACTTTGACACCTGGCCTCCAGAAAGTGCAGAGAAAATCGACGATTATTTCAAGGTTAATAAGAATGGGGAGGCATCGGAAGAGTTATATGATACCCTGATGGCTGATGGCAAAGGAGCGAAACGCACAAAATACGTGAGCAAAAACTTACGACGGAAAAAGGCGCCAGTTTCGACAAAAGACAGGAAGAATAAACACACCCCTGTGAGCAATGTGGATAACAATAAAAATGAACCTCAAGAGGCTGGAATCCGTGCGAGCGGCAATATCAAATAATAGACGAATCGACACATACGAGGTTCTTAAAATAGAAACAGCAAAACCAGAAAGCAAATGAACAAAGAATTGTAGACAATTAAAAAGAAAGCAGATAAAGATAAATTTTACACATAGCAGGATTAGAATTTAGTTGGAAAGCAAGCTAAACAAGAATAGGTATAGCTTGAAAGAGAAAATTGAGTACAAAAGTGTTGAAAGTAGTATCACACAAAATTACCCATGAGCCTGGAAAATAAGCAAAGCTCAGGTAACTAAGTAAAACAAAGACGACAGAGAGAGAGAGAGAGGGGGAACAAACAAAAGACAGGGACAGTAACGTGGCTACGAAAATGTAGCTTGTGTTACATGCTTATTCATCAAACAATTGTTGTGAATAGGCAGACCTCATCTAGCCCCCTTCCTCAGTTCCTTCACTTTTCAAAGGAAGTCGTCCAATGACAGGGTACCGTTATGGGATTGAATAGGTAGAGTCTCTCTCATCCCCCTCCACCTTGTGCCTTACCTGCGCCATCTGAGAACAACTGATCGGCAAGAAAAACGTAGAATGCGTTTGACATGATTGCCAGACCTGTCCACAGTTTATCAACCTGAAGTACTACAAGGGATGAGCTAAAACAGTGATGGGGAGTTAGAGACGAGACAGATGGTGGTTAGCCACTTTTCAACTGACGAAAGTTAAAGAGCTACCCGCCAACTTGTGTCAAAAGTCTATTTAGCAGCGTGTGCTTTCTATAACGAAACATTTTTTCTTGTTTTGTGATATTTTCTCTACTAAGTATTTCATATCCAATTTGACGTTTGGTATCATTTCTTTTACATATTTGACGAATTATTTGAATGTAGGCCTTCTTGGTATTTCGAAAGGACACGTAACATTTCTACACTGACAAATATTGTGTATATGTATTCACAGCATGATGTGTTTCCTTTATTGTGAAATAAACATGTTTTAAATGTTTCTCAGTGCGTCATCTACAAACTGTCTTCCTTGGAGAGGACGGCATGTCAGATGGACTAGCACACGTCAGCTGCCGCAGCGCAGGGAATAGAAACTGTGTGAGTGAGAGAAAGAGAACATGTGAGAGAGAGAGATTGTGTGAGTGAGAGAAAGAGAACATGTGTGTGAATGAGATAGAGTGGTCGGACGTGTGTGTGAGAGAGACTGAGAGAGAGAAGGGGGAGATCGAAGGAAAGAAACGAACGAATTTTTTCTGTTTAGGCCAATCGCGGAAAGTTAGCACAGCTCGCACAAATTTATAAATATTACAATTCAAATCATATTCTCTAGTATCAATTTGCTTAATCAATTGCATCAAAAGATGACTGTGTCAAAAGAAAATAACAATAACAATATATACATGTCTGCCATTCATTGAACTACTGCCATAGGTTTTAAAACAGTGATAACAATATCTGGCTGGGCAAGTAGTGTAGGGTGGGTCATTGAGAAAGGCTGAGAAAGCAAAGACAGATTGGTGATTTGAATAATTGGAAGGCAGGAATCTACGTCTGAAGTCTGTAAGCTGAGTGCACCGGGAAAGTAGATGAAAGTCATCTTGTGAGGTTGACAAAGAGGACATCCTAGGTTTGGCGCTAGGTGTGTTGTGTGTCTGTATTTGTGAGTTCTGACAGAAGAGATGTCCATTCAAAATCTAATTAGAGCATCCGTTAAAACCTTGTTGTTGACACAGCATAACTAAGGTTCCATCTGCAATTCCCACTTAAAATTCTCACAAACATTAAATTTAGGGCTGTCTGTAGTCTGACAATGACAGTCTTGTTTATGACAGTCAGCAAGACGTTGCTTAAACACAGAAAACTTTGTCTATGTTTACACACCTTGATTCTCCCAGACAACCATACCTGTACAGACTGTCCCACCCTTCACACATCCACCGACTTTCCCTCTGTTAGGGAGGTCAACAACATGTTCCATGCTTCACGTGGATGTGCTGGGGTCAAACCTCGTCAGGCGTACCCAGCATCGTTTGTAAAAGACTTTGGAAAGAACATCGAGGGAAATCTGTGTCACCGTAGATAATAGAGTTTGGGGCTTTGAAGCTGATTTTTTAAAATGTAAAAGTACGCACCATTTCTATCTGGAGTATTTTTAAGCCCTATATTTCTGACACATATAAAAGCACCTGACATATCTAGCTATCAAAAAGTATAAGTAGAAGATCAGGTCTATTGTCTTGGATTTTCTACAGAATTTTTAAAATTCACTGTCACCGTTTTATCATTGTATGTCCCTTTTTATTCCTGCTCAGTAGACTTAAAGTGTATCAGCACTTGTAGAAGGTACGTTGGACTGTATTGTACACCAGTAACAGTGTCAACTGAACGACATCCTCAGCAAATAGTAGGATAACAATATCTAAGACATTTGTGTTCCAGCCACTCGCGTTCCCACAACGCCTTGACATGTGCGCGTTCTTTTCTACTCAAAACACCTCTATCTCTTTTGTACGCCTGTATCTGTTTCATGATTTTAACTATTAAAAGTACACAAAAAATGTTTAAAATAATTCCCTAGTGAACGTATATCAATTAATCCTTACTACTAAGAAATAATAATAATATTATTATTATTACTTATTAATAATTTCTTATTCTAAACTCAGTCCTGCGAGAAAGTTCCTTTCTTGATGTTTAATTTAAAAAATAATAAATATAAAGTTCAGCACATTTCTTTTACTGTATCAGCAGTCACTGAGGACTATGTTTCATAAATCTACATATATCTTACACACTCTACTCGGGGACAGACATTAGCCATTGAATGACACTGTCCCTGGGGACTAGCGACCTCCCTAAATGACACACTGTATAGTAAACACTGCCTCTTGGGGTCAGAGGTTGTCTTCCTGAGTCATATTATGCTCCAGGATACCAATAAACTGCGCCTATAATAGTTACAAACGAGAACAAAATTGCTCAATAATATATATTTAAAAGAATACATAAAAAATTGAACATACAATATCCGGACAATAAAGTTAAAGCTGGAAGACACGCGGTACACATTCAGTACATGTGTATATTTTCCAGTGAAACATTATATCAGATTTTGTTCAAGATTTTTACTAACATTGCATCACGATTATATGGATTTCCATGAACGTTCATACTTGCAGCAACATGAGTCCATATTTTGAACAGTGAAATGCCCTAGCAGCCTTTTAATAATTATAAAGATTATTTTATTAAAACCTTATTGTTGAGAGTTCCTAGACACGTTGTATAAATGCATAAAAGTATTTGAATAAGCCGGAGTACACTGCTAGAGGACACCATCAGAACCGTTATAGAAACACCTAGTCATGCAACTCACATGATCGCTGATGAAACCTGGAGAAACTTCAAGATTTTTCCTAACAAAGCATTAGTTAGAAACCACCTACCAACCTGTAAAGTTTCTGACACAAAAGATTAAGACAACTTGACCCCAACAGATGTTTATTCCCGTAGGAAAGTCTCACGGTCTCTGCCGCAAAATGTTAAAAGGACTTTTAAACGCTTGACTTTTTTTTAAAAGTCCACATTATCGTTATCAGACAAAACGACTATAAATCTGAGCTTGCTTGAAGGTGAGCCACACATTCACATTCAACTCTAGCCAAGATAATGAAGCTCGTGGTCCTGCTGAGTCTCGTCTCACTGGCATGCAGGTCAGTGTTTTTTTCTGTGAAACCTCAGGTCTTGACCTCAGCTCTGAAAGTTCTCGATTCTCTCACTTAGCCGTTAATCTACTCCCATTTTCCTGATTCTTTTTTTCTCAAGAAAAAGTGTTTCTAACTTCAGTTAATCTATATAACATTTTTGTTACAGCCAGGGGGGTGACGAAGGATTCCGTTCATTAGACACCAACAAGGACGGCACCCTTTCCCTCAGCGAGCTGTATGCCTACTACGACAACTTTGATGCCAACCGTACGTCAAGATGTCTTCTCTTGTTACGTGTTCGTCCCTTTAGTCTGCAAGATGCCTGCATTTATTTGTTTTAGTCTAGCATGGTCGACACTTGGTGTTTATTAAAGCCGGCTCAAGGGGGACACTGCCTGTCACCACAACAGTAATAATCAGGTGTCGTGGGTCTGACATACCTGTCTCTCCCTGAGACACCTGTTATAGGGCTGACGGTTTTCTCCAGGTGGGCTCCACTGTGTGTAGTACCCCCAAAAGCCAGCACGGGTAGACGGTCTTAATCATTATTTGCAATCATTTATTATTTTTCCAATACATAAAAGTTATAATTCGACTGTCAATATCCATATTTCGTTTAGTAACTTAATATAGACAGCCAACGTTAGAAAAGTGTACACATCTCAGATCTACACCACTGTATGAGCTGTGGACACCTGAGTGGTCAGTAAATGAAGGGAAATGACATGAAAACATCAAACTATTCGAACCCTTCCATAGGAAAGGTCATCAGTGGAAGTGAAAAACTTGACAGATTAAAGAAAAGAAGATTTAAGACAATATAAGGTTTATATCCTTCACCCTAATGCGTGTGGTGTCACAGTCGTCAAATATTTGGGTATGATTAATGAAGGTATTAGTAATTCTAGTAATGCTGAAGCCTACACTTTAAAGAATTTTTTAAAGTCTAGCTCTATTTTTTCCACTTGTGATCCCTTTTACTTTCACTTTTGTTAAAAAAACGAAAAAAAATACATAAATAAATATCTTATACTGTCTCTTGTTGGTGATGGATAAGACGTAAGGACAGGATCGATGACAAGGTTTTGAGGAGACAATAACATTGAAGCTGGCTGTGTTTTTGTTGTTGTTGCAGGAGATGGAGCTCTGACTCTGCAGGAGCTTATCCAAAAGGCGGGAGGGGCGGATTCCCCCGGTCTGGAAGCTCAGTTTAACTTCTACGACAAGATGGACGGCACCACGGACCAGCGCGTCACACGAACAGCTGCAGTGCTGGCTTTCCAGAAAGCACTAGACGCCAACGGCAAGTTTCATAATATTTCAAACATGTAACACATGCGGGAATCTCTTAAAAACACATAAAGATGCATTGAGACAATAGTGAGAGCCTGCTAGGCACACTTCTTTTGTCGACAATGTGAGAACTCACGAAAGGACTAGGGGTGTGGACACTTGTATCTGATTATTTGGTGAAGTTTGCCGCCAGATGTTTCACCAAATCTTTATAAACACCTCTTCTGTTCTCAAAATACCCGCTTGTAAACATCAACTGAAGAAGATGAAACTCGCCACGTTTCGTTTGTATTCCAATACGTCTAACTTGTGGTCCCAGTTCTTCCCCTGCTGAGTACGTCACAAAGTAGGTGTGTCCAGGTACACGGTGATGTTTTTGTAGGCGTGTATCTCGATAATGGAAGGAAGAGGGATTCCTTTTATTTTTGTTGCCAAGCTTGACGAGACAGTGAGTAATCCTCGGCATAGAAATGTGAGATGTTTAAAATATTCAAATGACATCTGTATTCTCAGTCTCTCATATTTCTCTTACTTTTCTAACCGGCTTTTATTAATTTCAGGTGACGGCTCAATCACTGTTGCCGAATATGAAGCCGGCATGGCAAAGGTTGGTTCTTGTTAATCTTCACTAAGTGTTTGTGGAACGTAAATCTTATTTTCTGTTTCTCGTGTAGCAAGCATTATTACAGAAACGGGAGGAAGGGATTTGTTTTAGTCTAACACTTCATTTTTAAGTTCACCAGTACGTAACTGCCAACAAGTCTCACTTTTTAATCTTTCAAGGTCTATTTTTATATAAGAAGTCACCAGGTACAATCGACGTTCTTTAAATGACAGTTGGATGGCATGATGAAATGAGATGCAAGTTGTCATGTCTGACTGTACATTCCATACCTTGACGTATCTTATGTTTTCAGGTACAATCAGCTATTCAAGGAGGAGTTGTCGGTTAACAAAATCATGTATCTGGAGTTGTTTGTAACATTAAATGATCTAAACTATCAGTACACGTGAGTGTGTGTACACGCAAGCGCATGTTTGTGTTAATAGACGAGAATGTTGCGTGTCTGTATGATAGTACTAACTGACGATAGTCAGGAGACATCACACACACACACCATCACTCCCACTATAAAATATCAAGTGGAATACACCCTCTATGCCACGACTTGGTTTTTTTCTCGAATTCCTTGCCAAATGGCATCAACACCTACAGTCCTACTGACCCTACTTCTTTGTCCACTCTAGCGCAAAACTCGTCACTTGCTAGGTTTTCCCTAGAAATCCATCAATAGCAACCTCATCTAAAGACCACTTGGCAACCAGAAACTCCCCCACCACGTGCTTGAGGGAGGCAGACACACACACAGAATATGGGTGGGGAGCATAGAGGGGAGGTCCTCTTGAGATATCCACGTTGTATGATACAGAATAGCCGAGTCATTAATAGAGATTTCTAATTGATTGTTTGATTTTAAATGCATGTAGTATGCGTTGCATAGAGGCTTATAAAGTTCATTCAACCACAAATTTATGTTCTTTATGAAACTTTGTCATCTGCTTCATCGCCCGAGTCCCATACTCCTACCTCCACACCGACAACCAGAACAAGTTGACTCGCACATGTTAGCCAGATCTGGAGGAAGGAATTGAGCTGAGCTAAAACTGCACTAAATAAAAAAATCTACCCTTAACCGAAGAGAAATCCTTGTAAAACTTGTGCAATGTGTATTTTAGTTGTCATCAACATATTTCAGGCATTGAATTGGTTCTTGTGACACTTGGCCTCTGTATGGTAGAGTTTCCTATTGGTACACAGTGTGTCCTCCATAGACTGTAGACGTCGTCACGTGTTGTTCGCAGCGATATCGCTGACCGATGCTGCTTGTTTGATAGAACAGAGAGGGAACCAAATAAGTACGAAAATTTAAGCTAACAGTACAAGACTTCTCCCCAAAACTGTCTCTGCCCAAGCCAGCAGATAGGTCATGTAGTGTAAGGGAGGTAATGTGGCATTTTTGTCAGCTTTAGCAAGGGAGACCACCAGAGTAACGGCGCTGAAAGTACAAAAAGTATCAAAAAAGATTTTTTTAAGAACATGAGGGGTATTTACTGCTGTATCTACCGCTCATATCAGTCTAGTCCACTCCCATACACTTTTTTTTTTGAAAAAAGGAGAGAAAGAGGAATAATTAAAAAGAATAAAATCCCGGTAATGTGTCTTCCTCAGAAACATAATAAAGGTATGCGCTTGGGGATTTCAAAAATAGAATCACGCGAAATGTGCTGCGTATTCTCAGGGTCACATGATGAGAAACAGACTAACAAATTTTCCCTCACGTTCACTTTACGACTCAGAGGACCTATCCTGTAGATTTGACGATATATAGGTAGAGTTTCTCTAACTGATGTTTCTGTAGACCAAAGCAACAGGACTGTCAATGCTCTATATTAGGGTGCTTATTTTCTAACCAGGAAAAGGAATTGTTTCTTTCTCTTCTCACATAAGATATTAAAGGTCCTGATGTTCATTTCTCTACATACGTTATTTCACAATTAAATGACGGGCAGTAAAATTCTGTCAAAGTACACACACAACTCAATTCAACGGGATGTGGATGGAGCAGAACTACAGTGTAAGCGGATGACCAACAGAAGTTCATCTTCAGATGTTGATTGTGTCCATGACAAGACATGGCGTGTTCATTCTGCTCCAGGATACAATTACGAGAACACCAGTGATGTCGTCACATTATTATGTCGTCATACCTCACCTGTCACAGTGACGTGTAACGCATATCGCATCATCATTTGTGTCGTGGGCTTCCGAGCAGCACACAGACCAGGAGGCTGTAACGTCTTTTAAATCTTTGTTATTTTGATTTATTTTAGATGGAAGTGTGTAAGAATTCAATGTCTGTGTAACTGTGATATCCCAGGATGAAAATATACCATCTTTAAAGTTAGATAAAGTTTGATAATGACATATACACCTTTTTTTTCTTGCAGCATCCGATACATTCAGCATGGACGTCAGGAATATTCTTGTACTGTTGGTCTTACTGGATGCAGTTTACAGGTAATGAAAAAACACTTCTGAAAGTCATTGTCAAATATCTCAGATCAAAACAATGTAAATGTCATCTAATATTTAGTATAGACAGAAATTTTTTTTTGGTGGTGTTGGTGGTTGTGGTGGCGGAAGCAACAACATATATAATTGTATATTTTTGGCCGCACAGTCCACCAAAGTAGTCTACATATTAAGTCAGTCAAAAGGTAAAGACAAACAGGAATTGACAATGTTGACGTTGTGGCTGTCATGGAAATTTGTTTTGCCTTCAGTCGTCCGGCCCTTGTCGGTCACCCGTACCAAGACGTTAGCGTCGTGTTGGAAGGACTGGACTTCGACAACGATGGAATTATTTCCTCCGGCGAGATGTACCAATATTATAAAAGCCTTGATATCAACAGTACGTATACTGTAGAAGGCGCGACATTTTCAAGGATTTTGACCGACATTGTTTTGTACACTAGGACAGGTGCACACGTACGTGCAGACACAACACTGAGCTGAAACACGAACCATAAACACACACAAGCTGACACAAAGTGGAGCTGAAACACTGAAATCACGTAGACACACAATGGCTTCAGAGATCCACGTACTAGACGTTAGAATATTTTACACTAACTTTTTTATATACTGACGAAACTAATGAGTGAGACTCATCAATTCATCTATAGTGAACACTGTAAATGCTTAGTGATGATGATGCTTAAGGAAGACAGCAGAACCAGTTCGCAAGATAGAAAGTCATTATTCAAACGTTTGCCTTTCAGATGATGGAACGGTGACCTACGAGGAGTTCGCAAAAAGTAGCGATCAAAATGATAATCAGCAGATGTTTGCCTACTTCGACGTGCTCGATGGACGACGCGACAACCGCATTTCCCGACGCAAAATTGCGGCTGCCCTCCAGCAACTGTATGACCTCAACTGTAAGTGTGCACCTCCTGCCTTGTAATTAGTCCTGTCGTGATCATGTAGCAGCTTCCACTCTCTGACAGTCTTCAGGTGAACAAAAACGGTGACAACCTCAAACCAATATTAAAAGAATGTTTCAGTCAACTCACAAGTAAGCTAAAATGACGGAGAACGAAATGCTGAATGGCTTCCGAACAAACTTTAGAGTTTCAAAAGCACCCTGTCAAAGGCCTCGGGTGGGAAACACCTCGTAGTGCGGGGTGGCTTCCAGAGGCTGATGTTGAGTGACATTTTCATCACGTTTTTCTGTGTGTTCATCTTTAGTGCTTTAATCCCGGTCGTCCAAACCTTAGTATCCTAGATTTCCAGAGTCTGTCGGACAAATTAGAGAATTCTGGCATGACATATTATACGGTTATAAAGGGTAGCAGGGTTAGAGGTTAGAGGTTAGCAGGGCAGAGTATTAATATGGCCAACGATTCTGTGTAGAGGAATGCAAGTTTGACAAAACTTTTGACATTAGACAACAAGATGATAACATTGACACTCAGACAAGTAGCTAATTGTAACTAGACATAAAAACAACCAAACCATACAAGACAAAGCAGACAATGCCCATACACTCATTTTTCTAGTATGTCGTATTGTTTCGTTTTTGTGCATAAAATGAATGGAGGCGATTCTGTTTCCATCACGTAAAACTTGTTTCAGACGATGGATCCATCACGACCTCGGAAATAGACATTGTGCGGAAAAGGTAAGTACACACAGCTCTGTGAGAAGTCCTTTATTTATCCCACAGTCAGATATTACTTACAGGTATTCCGTCAACAAGTTCTTACAGGACTGCGTTTTCTGGAAAACTTTAATCCAATTTCTTAACGTACCTTTATAAGCTCATTTTATATGCTAAAGAAGGATTAAGAGTGCTGAAGTGGTAGTTTTAATGTGCTCGCTATTTTTTCACTAATTAACTAGGCTTTTATGATTCATATCCGTACGGTAATTAGAAAAAGTAGTTAAAGTCTCGAAAAATATCCGGAACCTTTACGCTTTCATGTCTATTGAACTATATTTTTTCAGAAAAAGGCCTTATTGGAAAGTTTATTAGTCAAAACATGTTTTCACTTCCGTGAATGAAAGCGCCAGAAGTTCGGGATTGCAGGTGCTTTACACGAGATCCACTGACCTTCCAAAAACTGTTTAGACTATTAACCTCTTCTTTCAGTGAAACTATTACCAGCTCTTAATACACCGTAGTCAGAACCTTTTTTATGAATTTTTTAAAATGTTATTCGAAGAAACAGAACAATTTGATTTGAAAACTTTATACACAATCCTGTCGATGGATGACACATTCACGGCTTGTATGAGTCTGCGGTGGTTAGGGCTCAGACTGCATCTACAACAGGACTTGAACCTCAACCCTTTCATTTTACTAGAGGCGTGGTTTACCACCCCATCCCCCACCTGTCTGCTATTATTATTTATTGTCGTGATCACACGTTGTCAAAGGTTATACTTAAAAAGAAATAAATTTTAACAAAATTATAAAAAAAACTGGAGCAATTGATTCGTGCATCTTCCTTTGTAAATCGTCTTGCATGCTATTGTTTGCGGGTTTGTCTGCATACATCTGATTGCTGCGGGCGGATGGTATTTTGATGTGTATGTAGGTGTGTCAGAACATAAGGGGGCCTTTCAAGTGAGGTTTCTTGCATTAATTTAAACTTTTGCTTTGATTTCATATGGGTGTGTGTGTGTGCGCATTTCAAAATCAATTAATGACATAAACAACATTTGCAGCAGAATCAACACCAAACACACCACCAACTCCACAACTACTATTACTACTCTCACCAACATTACTATTACCAGGATGACGACAAAGACACAGGAGGAGAAAGTGAAGTAAGAAAAAGAAGAAGAGGATGAAAAAAATCCACAACGACGGTAACAAAGGAACAGACAACAAAATTCATTCGCGGGTCAACTTGTACCTCAGAGAGAGAGAGACAGAGAGAGAGACAGAGAGAGAGAGACACAGAGAGACAGACAGAGAGACAGAGACAGAGAGAGACAGACAGAGACAGACAGAGACAGAGACACAGATAGAAAAAGTTTCTTGGTCTCTTATGTACGGCAACATGAGTTTCCCAGCAGCAACATTAAAGAAAAGCTAAATATTCATGTCTCCCCTCACAGCAAAGTTCGGTTCTTGCGCTATGGAACTCTATATACACTGACTTCTCAGTTCCTTGAGAGGAACGCTAAAAGCACACATTGACTAGCGAACACACCTACATGTACACGTACACACAGACACATAGACCTGTATTGTCTGTGCTTCTTGCTCTGTTCTCTCTATCTCCTCCTTCCCTTGCGATCATATCAGCCAGCATTAGCACCAGATGTTTGAATTCATTCGGCGTCGGAAACTACGGAAAAATCTTACCAAGAAGAAATTGTATATGTCATAGGTTAAGAGGAGAAAAACCCATAAGACTATGATAAGGACAGGTAATGAAGTGAAAAAGATGAAAATACAGAACTTATAATGCTACAATCTATTATCTCCTAAAAACAAGGGTGGTTAAAAGGTCAGGAGGTCAATGGGTATGAGCACATCTTACCTGTCATACCAGATAGTGTCCGTGTACAACTTGAGGACACGCACTTACTCAGCTCAGAACCTCTCAGGTCCTAACAGACGACAGTCCTTTCACTGGCAGCGGTCTAAAGTCTTCAGAATGGTGAAAATCCTGCTCTTCTGCCTTTTTGCCTATGTCTACAGGTACTGCTGTGTGTGAATGAGCTGTGATCACATGCAGGTCTAAACTGTGATTGTGAATGTGACAGGTGTAGACGTGTGATGGTATTGTCCGCTATTATTTTGGTGCTGTATGCTTATAACCTTTGCGTTCTTATTAAACTGATACTAATTGCCCTCGGAGATGAAGAAAATCATGTTATTCTCTTTACTCGTTATTTACTCACGCACTCACGCAGTCACTCACGCACGCACACACACACACACAGGCTGGACACATGTTATATGTATAAGCTGATTTGTTATTTTACCGATACAATCACTAATTGACTATTGCAGCTCATTAATGAATCGATTGCCACTTGAGAGACACAGAGACAAAACCAGAACACAGCTCAGAGTTAGTTTTAATTACCGACAAAGTACGACAAAGATCGAGGAAGAATTGTATTAATGAACAAGTGGTCTATGTCTTTATTATTTTTACAAATTACTTAGTGGTGATAACTTGTCCACAGCCAGAGCACCCTCAGTCCCGAGCAGCAGGCGCTGCTGCAGTCGTTACAGGCTGTCTTCAACCGCGTGGACACTAATGGTGACGGCAGGATAGTGCTTGACGAACAGCTGGCATACTTCGACAACCTGGACCTCAACAGTGAGCACCTTGCAGCTTGTATCTGTGTAGTCGTCTGCTACCTGTGTCTGGACCCCACACAGTCCTCTGTGTCGTCCCTATTACACATGTCTGGACCCCACGCAGTCCTCTGTGTCGTCCTTAAACCAAAGCACATGTTTGGACCAAACAGTCCTCTGTGTCGTCCTCAGACTAATCGCGTGTAATACACGTCAATGCACTTGTCTGCCAAACTACATGTGTGTCAGCTTGTGTGTTTATGTGTCTACACTAGACCACTATCCTTTGTGGAAGGGTGGTTTTATGCCGAGCACTGTTTCCCATAATATATAATGTAAATGGAATGAAGTAGTTCTGGTCTCTACCATTGGATGTCTATTGTTCTATTGTTCACAGTATTTTATGATATTCGTATATAGGTTTTTCTTGTTGCCTGTTTTCTGTTTACCCACACCAGTAATAACCTCTCCATCTCTTTCATTATTCCAGACTTTTGCTTTACGACCGTTTTTACTCATCTAAGTAGCCTTAATGACCTCTTCATGTTTCGTTGTTTCGATATCGTTGGCTTATCTAACCATGTATTGCTAAATGGATTTTTCAGACATGCGTATGACACTCTCAACCTCGGCAATAACCTCGTTTAGATGTTGTTTTGCTTCCTCTCTCCTTAAGATCGTGAGGATAGCATCATTATATCATGTCATTAAATCATGCCTTTTCTCTTTTACTTCTGTAGAGGACGGAAAGTTAGATTACAGAGAATTTCTAGCCAGTCGCGTGGATTCCGGACCCGCGCCGTCGCAAGTCATCCTGAATGCCACCTTCACGTACTACGACACGGTGGCCGGCAAGGTCCCTGCTGATGGCTTCCTGTCCCGCAATGATGTCCGAGACCTCTTTCAGCTTCTTGATCTTGATGGTAAGATCATGTGTAGATGTCAGCGGTCTCAGAAACCATCCTCATTATTGTCTTCATCCTTACTCTTCATCCCTTCCTCCTCATCATCACCAGTGTCGTCGTTGACGTCTTCACCATCACAACCACGATATCGTCCTGCTTTCCCCCGTTGTCCTTCTTCACATGCGTTTAGAAAATAAAGTGATACTGTAAAAGTAGCTAATGTTCCTGACATCTACAGGAAACATCATGGCTTGCTCATTTTGTCTTTTTGTCTTTCTGTCTGAGTTTTGTATTCGTGTTCTATTGTAGGAATCACAGAAACATCACATGGGGGTCACACTTAATTATGCCTTGGGACTTTCATATTTATTGCAGAATAAATATATAAGAATACTAGATACAGTTACAGCTGTTTGCACTGTGTCAAGCTGAAATCATGATAAACTGCCTTTAGAGGGCGGGCAATGAATAATTTTTGTAAAGAAAGCTATTTCTATCAATTATATATTTGACTTTTGTCTTTCATCTCGCTGTCTGAAGGAAATGGCGAAGCCTCTCTTGTTGAGTTTGACACAGCTTTCATCAAGGTGAGTACGAGGAATAGGATATGTTATTTCAAAAACAGATCGCAAGGAAAAGTGAACAGTCAACATCAATCACTGCTGCTCGGTGTATATTCAGTCCATGCAAAGACTCAACGTTCAGTACCCACAGTCCAACCTCCCCTGACGTCATGGGGGTAACTCCTTCTGCACTGGACAAGCACCTCCGTCATATAGTCATGTTGCTGTAACTCTCGATATTGGGTTGTAAAAATGTTCACCTTATTTTACAAGACAGTGACTTATTTAATACGAAATATTAATACAAGTATTCAATACTTAGGTTGTATAAATTGTGTAAATACAAAGGTAAAGTGGAAATGCAAGATTAAGGTATGCCGAAACGAGAAAAAAATATATACACGTAAGATAAATATGGCTGCCGTTATCGGAATGGTTTTTCTCTTTGGAACGAGGTACATTCCAAGACCAAGATTCGACTGTACCAAGATGTGTCGTGTTTTAAAAGTGGACTTTGGTTATAATGACTAAAGGCGCACTCAATGTCGGCACACATACAGCAGGCGGATTCTCCTTTAAACTTTGATTTTAAAAACAAATTCATGGAAATGCACCTTTTGGGAGGTTTGACTGTATTAGGGGGAGAGGGAGGGGGAAGGTGAAGGGAAAATGCAACATTATGGACCACTTTTAATTTGGCAAAAAAGTAAATAACTAAGAAACTACACAACGATTCAAGAGTCAGATAGACGAGCACAAAGGCAGGTAGACATTAGCTTGTGAGTGTAAAGGTTAGACATTTAAATATTATCAGCTATAAATGTCGAGTATTGAGACAGTCAACTATTAATGTCTGGTCTTATAAATCTATCAAATTTTTAACATCCTAGTGGCTAATGGGTTGGAGAACTGCGATGTTTGGTGCGATGTGAGATATTTTAAGGTCTAGTCCCAGATTTACTCTGGTGTCCCCCTGGAACCTTTCTAAGTAAACATTTACACAGTGACTGCTGGGGGAGCCAAGACATGTTTTCATTCACCGGCTCACAAAGTTATACCGCGTCCCCTGACATGTACCTACTCTACATGACCATCAAACATACTCTTTAGATTTCACTAAATGTTTATCTTTCAGGTTGGTGAAGCCATTGCCGCTCTGATTAATGCAAAAACAACTCCAAGAAGCTGAAAAAGCATCCACAAAACCTCAAGACAAATCGTTTAAAATCCTTGAAAAGCAAATGCATCTTTTTAATTAAATTGGTGTTGCTTATTTTTTCTTTGCTAATCTATTTGAGGTGAATGCTACATTTATTTATGTTTTCTCTCTGTGTGTGTGTGTGCGCGCGCGCGCGCGTGTGTGAGTGCATAAAAGATTTTAAAAAAAACTTACATATAAGAAATGACAGACTAAAAGGTCGGAATAAAGGAAAAACGCAAAAACTCCGCCCCTGCCGAAGACTTTGTTTGTGAACTGCCTCAGGCTACATATCAAACTAAACTAAAGATTATTATATGTTCTTTGTTCGCCCAACAGTTAAGAACCAAACCATAAATAGCTTGCTGACAAAGAAATATCGGGGTTAGAGAAGATAAAGATAAGAGAACATCGGGTTTTGTTTGTGACATTGAAGTCACGGTGTCAGATAAGTTAGAAAGTGAAGAAAATCAAATACAAGACACAGCTGGTCCTCTACTCCACCGTGGTTCTCGCACTTTTACTAAAGTCATGAAGTCTCACATCTGTAGATGAAGATGTCAGTAAAGGCATTAACTGTAACACAATAAAGCAGAGAAGAAACAAAGGTAATGTCTTAGACTCAACTATGAATGGAAGTGCAGGTGAACCTGTCACTTAGAACACAACAAGAACGTTCTAGAAAGTCACTCATCTGTTTCGTCAGACTGTCACAATCTTGCATCACATTCCCCGTGCACCGGCACCTGACCCTTGACCTCGGTGGAGGCAAGAACGCCAGGCAAGTCAAGGTCCAGGGACGATTCAGTGTTAATGTTTGGTCACCTTCACAAGTGTAATTGTCTCACATTGTAATTACCACTGACAAGAATTTCTATCAACAAAGTACTAGAAGGATTTTCGAAGATCAAACTAACAGCGACCATGTCAAAAAAGAAACTAGACAGTTCTGTTTGGATACCTGCATCAGACCAGGGACATTATTTTCTTTTTCAATGTTTAATTTTCTTTGGTATGTTGATTTCTTCTCACATTTTTCGCAGGTAAGTTTAAAAGATGATGTTCGACGATATGAGGAATGGGAAACATCTTTTGAATTAAAGTTAATGAAGCCCCTTTTACAATTAGAAAATGTAAGACACTTTCTGCAATTTTCATATGATTACAAGTAACGTGACATGTTAAAAGACACATAATATCATTATGAAAATAGTCTTCTAAGCTGTCCTCCAGAATACATCTTTAATAATTTTTATTTATTTTAATAATTCAGTTAGCAGCGGGTAGCTGTACCCAGTAACCCACAGACAGTTTCTTTCTTGTGTCGGCAGGATGTGAGCAGCTAAAACAATACTGTAACAAATACAAAAATAACCTGTCTGTAGTATTTATTAAGTTACCAATAAATGACACATTTTGTCAAATTCTCATAGGATTATGTTACATTAAAGGAATTGTTAGTAAATTTCTTTGTTTGTTAAAACACAAAACTCCACATTTCTGTATAAACCGAAGGTCACCATCTGCATCAAAAGTTGACCTCGTGTACTCTAGTCATATCTTGAGGTAAAGATATGAACAAGACACAAAGTGGAGAAGTCCCAGATCATGACAGTGTGGACGTCACTCAAAGCCATGAAACAGCTTTTTACGGGTAAAAAAGCATATTTTACCTGCAAGCGACACGAACATGCTTGAGGACAGAAAGGCACGTCTGATGAAATCCAGTGTGTGGCCTTCATATCTTGTTATCTTTATCCACATCCACTTTTTGTTTTCTCCATTTTTCCTTTAATTTCTATCTATCCTTCTTTTTGTGTTCGTAAGTGTTTATGTGAGTTGATCATTTCTCAGCGTGGAAAAACTAACATAATATAGCTCTGTTTGCTATGATTAGCATATGCACAAGTAAAGTAAAGACTAATGACTCACACTTTTGAATCGTGTTCACTGTTCAGATCAGAACACACCTGTAATAATCCAGTATTCACGAATAATGAGTACTCAATACTTGAGTAAATCTAGAGATCGTATAGTGCTTCAAGATGAAACAGTTTTATGCTGCGAAGAGCTGACTAAAGCAGACACAAAATCACAAAATACTGACTCAACCGCTACATCCTTACAGACACACACACGCACACACGCACACGCACACACGCGAGCACAAAGAACGCGTCTCTAAGGGTACTTTGGGTACAATAAGGGTTCAAGAAAATTTAAAAAAAACGACCATTGAACTGAACGCCTCTACTACGTCATTATCTCAAACATTTACTCAGAATAACGTGGCTACCCTCTTACAGATCGTATATATACCCTGCTGTGTGCAGGATCTTCACTTCTTCAACATCAGACCCCAGCGAACGGTAAGTCAGACAGTTTGCAATAGTCGGCATGTAGATCATCCTACACTACCTACAGTAGTCATTCAAGACTCGTCTTCAGTATGCTCAACAAGCTCACACTACAAAGCTCAGACCTCCTTCACTTTAAGACCAACCTGAATGGTTTGCAATTTTTGGCAGATATCGATAGATAAAGGCAAACCTAACCTTTAATTTCAGCCTTCAAAGCCAATCCGTTAATTAATTATGCGCTATTAAATTACGTGATTCGCACCTTCGATCAAGGAGCGCTGATAACAGTGTACTACGTCACGTTGGTGCACCATTCACAACACTGCCAGCCGTCAACACCAGTCACAACGACAGGTCGGGTTATTCAGACGTTGAAAGTCTGTATTTCTCGTGCTAATGTAGCAGTTGTTCAGAACCACGAGAAATGCAAACTGTCACAGTCCGAACAATCCTGTCTCTCATTCTCTCTCTCTGACTGGTGTTGACTGCTGGCAATGTTGTGAATGGTGCACCAACGTGACGTAGTACACTGTTATCAGCGCTCGTTTATCGCACGTGCGATTTGTAGCGGATAATTAATTAAGGCCAGACACCGGTCGAAAAATTGTCAAAAATTTTTCATTTTGGCCATTTTCAGATTACTTCATACTGTCAAAGTTCATATTTTGTTCTATTCACTCGCCAAGTGGTTTTTCATAGAATAATCTAGAAATATGTCTATTTTGTCAATGAAAACATCTACTTCTATCCTATTTACTTTTCCCGAGCGCAGAATAGCGAGAATAGAGAATGTTTGAGACATAGCAACACACCTCGCCACGTGGGCAACTGTGTCACATCGTATATCGGTCGAAAGGTCATGACATGAATTTCCAAACAAAGGCTGAGTCAAAACCCTTAGAAGGCCCCAAGCTATGATACAAGCTCTTTTCTAGACGACACAAAGGGTCGGAAACTTCCTTATATGGACGCATGCGTAACATACTTTGCATATAGCCAATCAGAATTCACTAATGCCGACCTAGACGGGGTCATAGGGCACACGAACACGCTTCGGCTGTGCTCGGGTATCCCACGGACGGATTTTGGAGGCTGACACTTACAGGTTAGGTTTACATCGCCTATGTCTACTGATATCTATATAAACGCAAACCGTTCAGGTTGATCTTAGACACTTTGTGCCGGGCTTTAGCTAAGCAGAAACGATACAATAATAATAAACACTAAGGTGTAATTAACAAATCCAAAAATACTCTTTCATCATGCAATGTACAGGGACGAGTAATCTACAACAATTCTCCACTCGCCCTTCTTTTTCATCACACGTTAGTGGAGCTCATACGTGTTCTTGGGTATTCATCGGGTGGTTAACTTGGAGTTTGCTTTGACAGGGTTAGTGGGTTGGTAGGTTGGTAGTGTTGTACACTAAATGGACAACATAGGCAGCATAAGTAAGTACAATGGATATGAGAGGAATAAATTATGCAGCTCATCAATGTTATAATCACAGACTAATGATAGATGTTAAGGAAGAAATCTAGTCACAAAAGCCATTTCTCAAACAGTAAGCATACTGCAACCTCCTTACACCGACTTCTACCTCTTCAGATCAGCGAGATAACTCCATCATGAGGGCAATCATCCTTCTCGGCCTCGTAGCTGCTGTCTTTGCGTAAGTTTTCATGTTTGTTTGATTGCTTATTGGTTTAAATAACGACACAAGTCATCAGTCAGCACACGTTAAGTTAATTTTATTCACTGTTTGATTCTCTCCAGTGATAGCCAAGTAAATCTTGGAGAGACTTTAGAGTTGACCTGTTAGTTCTCTCTTTTTGAGTCGTCACAAAGTACAGGTGCAGTGCATTTATATGTAACATGCTGTCGACATGTAATAACACTAGTGTAGAAGCCTTATTAAGCGAACTAAGAGATGACAACAACTTGTTGTGATGTTTTCAGTCAACTCGACCGCGACGCTCTTCGCCAGGCGTTTGACGCGCTGGACTCTGATGACGATGGAAGCTTGGAGCTGAGCGAACTTCAGGCCTACTACGACAACATTGACACTAACAGTAAGCAGAGATAATGTAATGAGAAGGTATTCACGTATGCATGAAAATTGAGAAGTTAGTAAAAATCGTGAGTCCTCTAAAAGACTAACAACTTGTGTAGAGGAGACAGTGAAAAGCTTGAACCCCACTCCGACTCTCAACCTGAAAAAATAGACTTTTTTCGGTCTCAGGATGGAGAAGGTAGCTATCCTGAGCCATAACGGGATGCCCTGACCAACACCCTTCCATCTGTACTCTGTGCGAAATGCAATTATCAACAACATAATTAATATGAACTTTCAGGAAATAAAGCTGATGTTCTAACTCTTTGCAGAGGATGGCTTCGTCAACCTACACGAGTACTCTGCCTCGCGTCCTGCTGGTGAGACCGCTGCGCAGACCAAAGCCTCCTTCGACTACAACGACAAGCTGACGGCGTATGGTTGGGACAAACAAGGTCGCGCCAGTCGGCCCAGTCACCGTCGTCTTCAACCGACTGGATGCTAACAGTAAGTGTACCAAGACTGGTGTGAACACTGACAGTGGCTGCCTTCAGATCCCAACATTAACTTTTGGTGTCGTGCCAATGAACAGATATTCCTGACAACAAAGTCACAATGAATAATTATTCCTGACATTAAGGTAGCAATGCACTAGAATTCAAACTGCTCGAGTATCATCTTCAGGTTGTTATTGAAACATTAGTTTAATTATGACAACATCCACAATCTCTTACATCACACACAGCCGTTTGATGATTATCAAATTTTGCTATCAAGAATACTACAGTATATAATTAGAAGGTCAGGAGGTCAGGAGTCACATTATCAATGAAAGATGAAGCTATTAACAGGTGTCGCTTTTAGTGGAGTCAAAATTTATGTAAGATATTCTAATATTTATATATACATAGAGACATTTTTTTCAGATAACGGCAAGGTGTCACAAGAGGAATTCCTTGAAGGCTATGCTAAGGTATTTTCGTTCTTTACTTTTGTTTCTAATTACGTAAGTAGTTGACTAGACTAGTGGTGTACCAAAGTGTGTGTCTGTACGAGATGTCAACAGACTCAGGAGACTAACGTAGGAGACCGAAGGAGACGGCGTTAGGTCGTAGGTCAGCTACACAGGGCGGGGAGTACATACAGGGCAAAGTAGGTTTTACTTTTCATGTACAGCTGGTACAAGTGCTAGGTCTTTGCATGTAACCTTTCCCTAGCTGGTGACGGAGGAATTTGTGAGCAAAAGAAAATAAGAATACACGATGTGTAGGATTCCCTAATGCTAGTAAACACTGAGCACAGACAAGAGAAGTGAGGAATATTCAGGAACACGTGACCGAGTTTGTTCCAGAGCGAGGCTGTGATAGGATCTGGAGTTAGGGTGTGTTTATCACTGGGGTTGTAGTAATGTTCTGTCTGCATTACCTAGTTACTTATACAACATACAGTCCACGGAATATCAGAGTTCGATGTTTTGGCAAGTCTGCTTTTTGCGTGCTTGTTTGATTTTATTTTTCCTGTTGTCTGTTAATTTTTACACGTTCGCTGTTCCTGCGGTCTCACTGAGTCCGCGATGTACTTTCAAAAGTGTACACAGCCTAAATATATCAAATTATTGCCTACACAGAAGTTAAAGTTTATACAGGTCGTTGGTCTTAAGATTTGTTTCTTTAGGCGTTGTCGACAGATTCTGGCTGAGGTGGCAGCGATTGTTGGGTGAAAGACAAGACGATTTGTGATTAGTTGTGCAATAAAAGGGAGGACTAGTTATTTGAGTGAGTTCCATGTTTGTATGTGTTGGTGATAATCTGTTTGGAGAAGTTAGACGATGAAGAGACAGTTGTAACAATAATAGAGACGATGACAAAATTACACACATAAACATAGGAAGAATGCACACACAACTCCAATAACATAAAACTACTACTGACTGAAGCTTTTACGGACCGACTGTAACGCTGGTCCTACATCAAACATCTCGGTCTATAAGACATTTCAGTCAGCAGAGCAACGACAACGTCTTCCGTTAATTGCAGTTAAAGAGCCGCAGGATGTTCCTTTCCTTGTATTGGTGTTGCTAACCGCGGTTTAACCAGGCTTTTATGTGCGCGAGCGCGTGGCTATAGCAGCTCACTGTGATTGTATTATTATTTAGTGAAATAGATATAGTAGAAGTAGTAGTAGAGTAGTACCATCACAACAGATCTTGAGTAAGCAGCGTGTGGAGACCGTTCACACTTTTGTTGTTACCTGATAGTTAAGGACTGATCGCCACAACAACACGCATACGTTGTAACAGAACAAGTAACTAGCATACAGGAAATAACAATCCTTTTAAAATTGAAATACAATCTGTTTAGAGTATGAAATAAAAACCTTTAGAGTGAAGATAAAAATCTCTTACGTGTGTGAAATAACAATCCCTTAAGAGAAATAACAATTCTGTGAAGAGTGCCTAACAATGATACTGTGTCCGGTGTCGCGTGCCTTGTCAAAACAACATCGTCAAGAATAAAATTAGTTTGCTATTGTTGCCTCATTAGCAATATGCAACTTACAGGTAGAAATGATCCGTTACTTGTAGTTTTACCGCAAAGATCTTTCGCATGTCGAACTGCTTATCCATTTCATGAGCGAGCAGACTGTTTTGGAAATGCACGCTTTTCTTTGCCTCTGTGCCAGCCTTACACTGATGTCATTAAAATCACATTTTGATTAAAAAAATTGTTTTATTATTGGTTTACTGCGCCATTCAATGATCAGAATGTTGTAATCAGATATGTATACCCTTAGGTTGGTTTCATTCCTGACACTGACGAAGGGTACTATAGTAGCATGGAACCTCTAGACTATAATTAAATGATTGTTGAAAGGATCACTGGCTCGTGTGACGGAATTTCCGGTGACCCGCCATGGGCTAAAAGGCCTTTATGTAAATGTCAAGCTTAATATTCTTGGTGTTTCCTGTTCTGTAGAGTGCGGGTGCGTGTGGAGAGAGCTGGTGCGCGTCCTTAGTAGTGTGAGTGTAGGTGTGCGCGGCGATTACGTGAGGTGAACTGGTGGTTGCATGTGATGATCTGTATTCTTATATTAATTATTCATGTGAGTGAGCAAAACCAATTCTCATTTTTTAAATTTGCCGTGTGGTCGAGATGGGGGTAGCAGTTTGTAGCAGACCTAAAAGTTGGTCAAAAGTAAGATTGCTGAAGTAGGCGCTGTGTGGTGGTGGTGGGTGTATCTGACAGACAAAGGCTGGAATGCACTCCACAGACGTGTGGAGTGTTGGAGGTTGATTGAGAGGGAGTATGGAGTGTGGACGTTGTGAAGTGTGGAGTGCTTCGTGCAGGCCAACGTTCAGACGGTATGGTGTGTTAGTGTTGGGTGTTGTGAGATCGGTGGGTGGCTGACGGCAGAAGGGTGGTAGTGGGTCGCTCGTCGGTGCTGTAGATGTTGGCGTGTGTGGGTGTTGCTGAGGTGGTTGCTTGTTCTACAGGTCATAGTTGAGGCTGTAAGACTGCGTGGCGAAAACAACAGATGGAGACGAATCCAGGCTTAGTGGTGGCTGAAAGTAGGTGTAGTGGTACCTGGGTTGGGTCGTGACCTTCAATGCGTGATGTGATAGGCAATCGGTCTGTGAACTGAAACCAGGGCTGTGCACACACACACACACACGCACACACTGTATCATACACTGTCTCCGAAACATTAGCACACTAACATAAACTAACACATCTAAACACTGACATTATATATAATATTATAGGGTTTGTGTAAGATACACACATTAGCACACTAACATACACTAAGAAAATTTGTCACATTATTCACATGAATATACTGATTTCCTGAGAAAGAGAGAGAGAGAGCAGGACTAATCAGACGGACACACTAACGGAAGAACATCAGTGAGGGCACTTTGGGTACAATGTGGGTTCTGACGAACTGAAGGAAACGGCCATAAAACGGACTGCATCTACTACGTCATTATCTCGAACATTTTAATCAGCCTTTGTCCCGTCGTTAACCTCTTCTTTTAAGCAAGAGGAAATTACAAAAAAGCAAAAAAAAAAAAAACCAAAAAAAAAACCAAAAAACAACAAAAAAAAAATTCAAACAAAACTATTTTTGCGGCCAAAAGGTGTACAGTTAAACTCTTATCTACCATACTCTTTGACTCCCACTGGTGCCGCTCACCTGAGACACGGTACAGGGCGAGATGGGGACGTGTGCTTTGGGGTAGGACAGCAGCACCCAGTAGTTCGTGTGGAGGTGCCATGACGTCATAATGACGTGGCTACCCTCTTACAGACCGTATATATACCCTGCTGTGTGCAGGATCTTTACTTCTTCAACATCAGACCCCAGCGAACGGTAAGTCAGACAGTTTGCAATAGTCGGCATATACATAATCCTACAGTAGTCATACAAGACTCGTCTTCAGTATGCTCAACTTGCTCTCACTAACGACCTCAGACCTCCTTCACTTAAACTGTTTATGTCAGGCGCTAGTTGAGCAGAAACAATACAATAATAGTAAACATTAAGGTGTACTTAAATAATGCAAAAATACTCATTCATCATGCAATGTACAAGGGAAGTACAATCTACAACATTCTTCCACTCGCTCTTCTTTGTCATCAGACGTTAGTGGAGCTCATACGTGTTCTCAGGTATTCATCGGGTGGTTAACTTGGAGTTTACTTTGACAGGGTTAGTGGGTTGGTAGGTTGGTGGTGTTGTACACTAAATGGCAACAGAGGCAGCATCAGTGAGTACAACAGATGTGAGAGAAACAAATCTTACAGGTCATCAGCTACAGATTATCGATGTCACAATCACATTCTTATATTCTGTTACGAAAGAAATTGAGCTTAAAGTACATTTGTATAACCTCTGCAACCGCCTTACACCGACTTCTACCTCTACAGATCAGCGAGACAACTCCATCATGAGGGCAATCATCCTTCTCGGCCTCGTAGCTGCTGTCTTTGCGTAAGTTTTTATGTTTGATTCATAGCTTATTCACTTAAATAACGATACAAGACCTCAGTCAGCACATTTTTTATAAGTTAATTGTATCCACTGTTTGATTCTCTCCATTGATAGCCAAGTAAATCTTAGAGAGACATGAGAGTTGACTTCTTAGTTCTTTCTTTTTGAGTCGTCACAAAGTAGCAGGTGCAATGCATTTATATGTGGACATGTCTGGCGACATGTAATAACACTAGTGTAGAAGCCTTATTAATGGAGCTGAGAGATGAAACAACTTGTTGGTGATGTTACAGTCAACTCGACCGGAAGCTCCGCCAGGCGTTTGACGGCGCTGGACACTGATGACGACGGCAGCGTGGAGCTGACCGAAGCTTCAGGCCTACTTCGACAACATCGACACTAACAGTAAGCAGAGATCGAACAAGACTTCAGCACAACACTAATAAAAATGATGTAATGAGAAGGTATTCACATATGCATGAAAAATGAGAAGTTAGTAAAAATCGTGCGTCTTCCAAAAGACTAACAACTTGTGTAGAGGAGACAGTGAAAAGCTTGAACCCCACTCTGACCCTCAACCTTGAAAAAACAGAATTTGTTCGGTCTCAGGATGGAGAAGGTAGCTATCCTGAGCCATAACGGGATGCCCTGACCACCACCCTTCGATCTGTACTCTGTGTGAAATGCAATTATCAACAACATAATTGATGTGATTGTTCAAACTGTTTACAGAGGACGGCTTCGTCAACCTACACGAGTACTCTGCCTCTCGTCCTGCCGGTGAGACCGCTGCGCAGACCAAAGCCTCCTTCGACTACAACGACAAGGTGGACGGTGTTGTTGATAACAAGATCGCCAGGTCGGCCATCACGATCGTATTCAACCGACTGGATGCTAACAGTAAGTGTATCAAGACTGGTGTGAACGCTGACATGGCTGCCTTCAGATAACAACATGAACTTTTGGTGTCGTGCAAACTAATGAACATTTATTGCTGACATTAAGATAGCAATGCAACAAGAGTAAAACTGCTCGAGTATCATCTTCAGGTTGTTATTGAAACCTTAGTTTAATTATGACAACATCCACAATCTCTTACATCACACACAACCGTTTGATGATTATCAAATTTTGCTATCAAGAATACTACAGTATATAATTAGAAGGTCAGGAGGTCAGGAGTCACATTATCAATGAAAGATGAAGCTATTAACAGGTATCGCTTTTAGTGGAGTCAAAATTTATGTAAGCTATCGTAGTATTTATATATACATAGTTATACATTTATACATATATATTTTTTTTTTTCAGAAAACGGCAAGGTGACGCTGGAGGAATTCAGTGAACAATATGCTAAGGTATTTTCGTTGTTTACTTTTGTTTCTAATTACCTAAGTAGTTTACTAGACTAGTGGTGTACCAAGTGTGTGTCTGTGTGAGATGTCTGACAGACTCAGGAGACTAACGTAGGAGACCGAAGGAGACGGCGTTAGGTCATAGGTCAGCTATACAGGGCGGGGAGTACACACAGAGCAAAGTAGTTTTTACTTTTCTTTATGTACAGATGTACAACTTGTACAGTGCTAGGTCTTTGCATGTAACCTTTCCCTACCTGGTGACGGAGGAACTTGTGAGCAAAAGGAAATAAGATTACACGATGTGTAGGATTCCCTAGAGATAGTAAACATTGAGCACTACACAGTGCAGCATGTAGAAAGGTACAGACAAGAGAAGTGAGGAATATTCAGGAACACGTGTCCAGAGCGAGGCAGTGATAGGACCTGGAATTAGGGTGTGTCTGTCACTGGGTTTGTAATAATGTTCTGTTTACATTACCTAGTTATTTACACAACATACAGTCCACGGAATATTAGAGTTCAAAGTTATGGCACGTCTGCTTTTTTGCTTGCGCGTTTGATTTTATTTTTCCTGTTGTCTGTTAATTTTTTTCGTGTTCACTGTTCCTGCGGTCTCACAGAGTCCGCGACATACTTTCTAGAATGTACAAAAAACTTTCTCAAGCCTAAATAAATCAAATTATTGCCTACAGAGCAGTTGATGTTTATACAGGTTGTTGGTCTTAAAGGTTTGTTTCTTTATGTTGACAGATTCTGGCTGAGATCGCAGCGATTGTTGGTTAAAGACAAGACGATTTTGTGATTAGTTGTGCAATAAAAGGAGGACTAGTTAATTGAGAGTTTCATGTGTGTGATGTTGGTGATAATCTGTTTGAGAAGTTAGATGATGAAGAGACAGTACTGTCAACAATAATAAAGACAAAATTATACACATAAACATGGCGAGAATGCACACACAACACCAATAACAAAAACTACTACTGACTGATCTTTTCTGTGTTAGACATGGAAGAAACAATAGCTTTACGACTGACTGTAACTGTCCTACATCAACATCTCGGTCTATAAAGACATTTCAGTCAGCAGAGCAACGACAACGTCATGAGCAGAATGTTAGGAGAATGCAAACTTTTCCTTGCGAACGTTCCAGCCTCACACGTACTAATGTCATTCATAATCAAATTTTGATTTAAAAAAAATGTTCCATCAGTGGTTTACTGCGCCAGTAAATTCAATAATTAGAGGTAATCAGATATGTAATACCTTATTGGTTTCATTCCTGACACTGACAAGGGTACTATATACACGGAAACATCTAGACTAATTTAAATGACTATTATAGGACCACTGGCTCTGCCGAATTTCCACCCGCTATGGGATAAAAGCCTATAATGTCAAACAAGAAGAAAGTTTAGAGGCCATTGTGCTGTGTTTTAATGTCTTTGTTGGCACCTGCCCTGATTATTTCTCTGAATTGCTCTTCCTTACATCTCAGCTAGACAACTCCGCTCCTCGTCTGATGATCGTGTCCTTACTCTTGTCACCAAAACAACAACAAATGGGCACATGATTTTTAGTTAGCATGCAGCGAAACAATGGAACTCTCTCCCTTTCCATACCCGCCACCTACCCACTATTGAATCCTGCACTGAAAACACGCCTCTTGAGGTGAACGATCACTCAGTGTGGGTGGCGGCGGCTTGGCGGGTCTCGATGACTTTTTTTTGGATTAGAGGCCGCTAAGTGACGACTATCAAATAATATTATAATCCAGAGTGCTCGCCAACCCAGGCCAAACCCTGAGATATTTTTTAAATATATTTTTCGAGTGGTAATATTGTGTTTAGATAATTTGTAAAATAAACGGTATGCAGGGAAAACTCGCGGAACCGGAAGTTGAAACGATCAGAGAATGTCAGGAAACTGTTCTAAAACTTTTCCGTGAAAAACTAGGAGTAAAACAAATAACAGAAAGAGACTTGGATGCGGTCCATCGACTAGGGAGAAAGCTACAGCAGAACCAGCCACGACCGATCATCGTCCGCTTTGTGTCAAGAAAGACGCGAGAAGAAATAATCAAGAACAGAAAGAAACTGAAGGCACAGCCAGGACAGAGATCGGTGGTCATCGTGGAAGACCTCACCAAAGATAATTACTTGCTTTTTCAACGGGCCCGGCACACAGAAACAGTCGAGCATTGCTGGAAAAAGATGGGCAAAATCTTTGTGAAGACTCGCTCTGGACTTACCAAGCAGATCAGGACTCTCTCTGATCTCAACAACGACAACAACGACAAGCCAGCACAGAACTTTACAAGAAAGAGACAGCACCACCAGCACCACCAGCCCGAACTGACTGACCAGAAGGAAAGATCCATCAGATTCCAACAACACAACCTGGCTATCGACTGTATTTGATGTCTTTACATTCACTGGTCACAGGTAGAGACAAAGGCTTCAGGCCATTGTGGTGATTGTTTTCTCTCTAGGCTGGACCAGGGTAAAAGTGTCCTATGCTTTTATGCTTTTACTTAAACATCTCAATTACTTCTTGATTTAGAAGTCCGGACCAAAGCTCATTAAATGATTCGTGCTTACAATAAACAAACTAAAAACAGTGCTTGTTTTCCACTGGCTTGCAAACTAGTAAAAAATGTTAATTAAAGTGGTTATTGTTTTTGAATATCGCGTGGAGTAAGCATATCCTGCATTTTGACAATATCTGAACAGGTACTAACGGGAGAATTTGTGTTATTAAGTTCAAGTAAACATAGCATGCCTGCGTGTAGAAGCAACAAATATATCAATTTGTTGCGCCATCTGCAGTGCAGCTGCTAAATAACAGATGAATTATCAGTTGTTTGTGTGCAAGCTGTTGTTGTTGTTGGGTACGGCAAGAACTACTAAAGGTCAAGGGTGCACAAGGGGCGGTGTCAAAAGTCGTGTGACTTGTCTGAAAGCAGAGCGGGCAGTGACATGAGTAACAGCGAATGGATCTCTCAAGGTGATAGTGAAAAAGACGAGGCATTCGGATTCCAATACAGGTAGTCCTCGACTTACGACTTTGATCCGTTCTTACGCCACGTCGTAAACCGAATTTCGACGTAAGTCGGATCCTACGTTCATAATAACATAATAATAATAACAGTACAGTACAGTACAATACTGCAAACACTTAGCCTATCCAAACACCTGTCCTAACACAGTACCCTACATAATTATCAATAAACATAAGTACAGTAAAATATTGTGCAGTACAGTACGTTTAATAATAAAATACTGTACTGTAAGTGCTGTAAGAGTAATAAACAGTGTACAATGCTAAACCTCGTAAGTCGGAATGAGCGTCGTAACCACGAAACGACGTAACTCGAGACCGTCGTAACCCGAGGACTACCTGTAATTTAAATGTGTAGGGTGTGTATTTACGTGTTTAGAATGTAAATCTTTTATCCTTTATACGACAATCTTTTCACCAAAAGGAACCTAGCTTGCAAAGCTAGTGGGTTAGTAGTGGGCCCCGATGGGTTAGTAGTGGGCCCCGATGGGTTAGTAGTGGGCCCCAGTGGGTTAGTAGTGGGCCCCGGTGGGTTAGTAGTGGGCCCCAGTGGGTTAGTAGTGGGCCCTAGTGGGTTAGTAGTGGGCCCCAGTGGGTTAGTAGTGGGCCCCAGTGGGTTAGTAGTGGGCCCCAGTGGGTTAGTAGTGGGCCCCAGTGGGTTAGTAGTGGGCCCCACTACTAAACCACTAGCTTTTTAGGCTGGGATGTACTCACCATTTTGATATGACCCCCCTTTCACAAACAACAGAGTGACACGACTTGTTCAACAACCGGAACGGAAGTGTTTTTCAAAATACTCCATACCTGGTTATTTATAATAAACCGTCTTATTCAAGTGACAGAGGGATTTGTGCAGGTAAGCATTTATGTACACGCTATATAATTTAATATCTTTCTCTTTATTTCAACATAATTGTACAAAAATTTGGGACATTGAAAATAACCAGTGAAGTTATTTATATATAATAATCATTGCAAAATTCCTGATATTATTTCTTATCTAATGTTTTACTTACCGATAACCTCCCCATTTGGCATTAAACTAAGACAAAACTTGCTCGACCATAGGCCTAACCACTATTCTACTGTATTAGCTACTGTAATAGATGTTAAATTGTCCAAATATTATTGCATTGCATTATTGTATATTTCAAGGTGTTTTGCTGTTTATTGTACAGTTATACAACTTATGTACTATAATGGATACTAAAAAATCTGTTGATATTTGTTCTTTTAACTGTAATGGCCTTGGGAACCATATGAAACGCAAAGATGTGTTTGATTATTTACGGAAACAGAAATTTGATATATAACTTTTGCAAGAGACACACTGGACAACTAATTCTGAAAACTTTATAAGATCTTGCAGGTGATAATATAAATAGTAAGGGTGTAGTCATTCTTTTGGCTCACTCATGTGAATATAAAGTCCATAATATTATCAGAGATCCTGAGGGTAGCTACATACTATTGGATATGGAACTTTTAGGGAAACACATAACTTTAGCCAATATATATGGCCCCAGCGATAGAGATAAGCCACTTTATTTCTCCAAAGTCTTCCAGCTCATTGAAAACAGGAAAATTTAGAGGTCATTGTTAGGGAGGACTGGAATGTGATTTTAAACCCGAGCCTAGATGCCAGAATTTACAAATGTTACTTTAATCGCCCACAAAGCCGTAATAAGCTAAAAGAAGCAATGATAAATTTAGCAATGATAGATATATGGCGTGAAATCTACCAAGATAAAAAATGCTACACCTGGAGGAGATTTAATTCAACCCAGCAAAGCCGTCTACATTACTTTTTAATTTCAGAATCACTGATGCCTGAAATAAGGGATGAAAAAATTCTACCAGGCTATCAATCTGATAACTCTATAGTTAAATTAGGAATCAAGTCAAATATTTCAATTTTTCGTTGAGTACGGTTGTTTATTTTTTTTATAGCTCATATGTTATTTGTTTGTTTTCGTGTCCCTCGTATGCTGTCCATGTCTCGTTCTTGTTCATTATTACCAAGAGCATGCTCCTTAGGAGTGTGAGTATGCGCTTTACATAGTTTGCATTTTTTATTTTTTTTTTATTATTATTGAAAGTACAAGCCATTCTGATTTCTTTATTTGCCTTATAGAGGCACTGTAGCCAGACATTCTTAAAAAGTTAGTACGTCTTCTAACCTGAAACAGTTTGTCAAAGAAGATAGGCAAGTACGTTGTTGTGGTGTATCTGACAGACAAAGGTGGAATCACTCTGAGTGTGGAGCGTGGAGTGTGGAGTGATATCGTCAGGCCAAAGTTCAGACAGTACAGATAGCCCCACATGCAAAGTCATAGTGAGTCTGTAAGACGCGTGCGAAACAACAGATGGAGACGAATCCCGACTGAGGGTGGCTGAAAGTAGGGTGTAGGTACCCGTGACTTACAAGTGTGGCGTGATAGGCAATCTCTGTGTACTGAAACCAGGGCTGGAGAAACACACACACACACACTGTATCCCACACTGTCTCCGAAACATTAGCACACTAACATAAACTAACACACCTACATACAGGCATTATATATAATATTATAGGGTTTGGGTAAGATACACACATTAGCACACTAGCATACACTAAGACAATTAGTCACATTATTCACATGAAGATACTGATTTCCTGAGAGTGAGAGAGAGACCAGGACTAATCAGACGGACACACTAACGGAAGAACATCTGTGAGGGCACTTTGGGTGCAATGTGGGTTCTCACGAACTCAAGGAAACGGCTATAAAACGGACTGCCTCTACTACGTCATTATCTGGAGCATTTAATCCGCGTTGTCCCATCTTCTTTTAAGCAAAGGAAATTAACAAAAAACAAAAACAAAACAAAACAAAATCAAACAAAGCCGCTTACTATAGTTGAGGCCAAAAGTTGTACAGTCTGAACTCTTATCTGCGCTACTCTGTGACTCCCACTGGTGTCGCTCAGGTAAGACACGGTACAGGGCGAGATGGGGGTGTGTGTGTGCTTTAGGGTGGGACAGTAGTTCGTGTGGAGGTGCCATGACGTCATAATGACGTGGCTACCCTCTTACAGATCGTATATATATATACCTTCCTGTGTGCAGTATCTTCACTTCTTCAACATCAGACCCCAGCGAACGGTAAGTCAATTTGCAATAGTCGGCATGTAGATCATCCTACACTACCTACAGTAGTCATACAACACTCGTCTTCAGTATGCTCAACGAGCTCTCACTAACGACCTCAGACCTCCTTCAATTAAACAGTTTATGTCAGGCGCTAGTTGAGCGTAAACAATACAATAATAGTAAACATTACAGTGTTCTTAAATAATGCAAAAATACTCACTCATCATACTATGTACAGGGAAGTATAATCTAGAACATTCTTCCACTCGCTCTTCTTTGTCATCAGACGTTAGTGGAGCTCATACGTGTTCTCAGGTATTCATCGGGTGGTTAACTTGGAGTTTGTTTTGACAGGGTTAGTGGGTTGGTAGGTTGGTGGTGTTGTACACTAAATGGCAACAGAGGCAGCATCAGTGAGTACAATAGATGTGAGAGAAACAAATCTTACAGCTCATCAGCTACAGATTATCGATGTCACAATCACATTCTTATAATTTGTTACGAACGAAATTGAGTTTAAAGCACATTTGTATAATCTCTGCAATCACCGTACACCGACTTATACTCTACAGATCAGCCAGATAACTCCATCATGAGGGCAATCATCCTTCTCGGCCTCGTAGCTGCTGTCCTTGCGTAAGTTTTTATGTTTGATTGTTTATTCGCTTAGATAACAAGTCCTCAGTCAGCACATTGTGTATACACTATTTTTACCCAATGTTTGATTCTCTCTCGTGGATCTGCAAAAATATCTTGTAGAGAATAAGGTTGGACTCTTAGTTCTCTCTTCTCCAGTACTTACGAAGTACAGGTTCAATGAAAGCATGTAAATCTCTTTATATTTATATCTCTATACATAAGAATCAGACTCTGTTACAAACACACAAGGCGTTTTTCGCTAAGAGTTTTAAAGATCGAACAGACGTGAACTGTTTCATTACTAGGGCGTCACTTCATTAAAGACGGTAAGGTCATAGTTTCACAAAAAGAGAGAAAAAGGGGATAATAGCTGATATATATATTGAATATATTAAACACGGTTCAACGTTTTCAGTCAACTGGACCGCGACGCTCTCCGTCGTGCGTTTGACGCGATGGACGCTGACGACGACGGCAGCCTCGAGCTGAGCGAAGTTCAGGTCTACTTCGACAACATCGACGCTAACAGTAAGGAGACATTGAACATACAAAGTGCATGCTGCACCCTTGTCCTACTTGTTGACTGATCTGAAAGTCACGTGATGGAGTGAATGCACATTTGTCTGTCTCCGTCTGTAAGAGTCCCGCGGGACGTACCGGGGCATCTGGACGAGCCATGAATTTTCGTCGTAAATAATTTTTTATGAAGGGTCGGGGACCTGCGTTGGAGAAGATTAGCTACAAAGTAATATTATACATATACAGGACTGCAGCACAAAACCCCCAAAAGAATAATATAAAATATATTTGCATATGCGAATGAGGGGTTAAGAAAATCATTCGTTCTCCAAAAAGACTAATAGCTTGTGTCGTAGGGACACCAGACGTACGGAGGAAGATTGAACCCTCGGCGATCAGGACTTTTTCAGTCTCAGGCTCGAGAAGGTAGCAAAGCGGATCGTTATGTACTGTGTGCGAAATGCAATTATCAGCATCATAACTGAAGTGAACGTTCAGAAATAAAAGCTGATGTTCAAACTGTTTGCAGAGGACGGCGTCGTCAACCTACACGAGTACTCCGCCGCGCGTTCTGCTGGTGAGACCGAAGCGCAGGTCAAAGCCGCCTTCGACTACAACGACAAGCTGGACGGTGTGGTTGATAACAAGATCGCCAGGTCGGTCGTCACGGTCGTATTCAACCGACTGGATGCTAACAGTAAGTGCATCAAGACTGACATCAACTTTAAAGGACAAACCTTTAGCTTGAATGGTTAGACAGGAGATAAAGCTATTAATAGGTATCGCTTTTAGTGGAGTCAAAATTTATGTAAGCTATCCTAATATTTATCTTTATTCTTTTCAGAGAACGGCAAGGTGTCGCAAGAGGAATTCCTTGAAGGCTATGCTAAGGTATTTTCGTTGCTAACTTTTGTTCTTAATTAACTAAGTAGTTGACTAGAGTAGTGGTGTACCAAAGTGTGTCTGTGTGAGATGTCTGACAGACTCAGGAGACTAACGTAGGAGACTAAGGGAGAGGGCGTTAGGTCGTAGGTCGGCTACACATGGCGGGGAGTACATACAGAGCAAAGTAGTTTTTACTTTTCATTGTGTACAGATTACAGCTTGTACAAGTGCTAGTTCTTCGCACGTGTTGATGAATGTGGCTCTATGTCTATGGAAGTGCAAGTGTTTGTCCATGTGTCGATGTGTCTTCGTGTGTTCATGTGTGTGCGCGTATGTGTAATGACAAGCATCACAGAATTGGTTTTTGGTATTTTACCGGCCCACCCCATAGCTTAGAATTTTGAGACCGGTCCGCAAAAAGAAAACTGTGCCCACCCCTTGTCCTAGAGTGTACTGAAGAGCTTTATCTAGCCTCCATGTATCAAATTATTTCTATACCGCAGTTAAAACTTTTTTTTTGTATGTTGACAGATTCTGGCTGAGATTGCAGCGATCGTCGGTTAGAAACAAGACGATTTCGGGGTTAAACCTGTGCAATAAATGGACAAATTAATTCAGAGTTCCGTGTGTGTGATGTTGGTGATAATTTGTATGAGATGCTAGACGATGAAGAAACAATAATGTCAACAATAATGAGGATGGTACCAAAACATGCAGCTCCATCCACCCCCATAGCACCACTTGCATACAGACAGCAACCACATACCCGTACAAGTGTAGCAAACACTGATCACTTAAGAGATGTAAACAATAAACAGACATCAATGGCAATACCTCTTTGCTTTAATTCCTCTCACTGATCACCTGTAGACTAATTTAAGTAAGTATTCTGGACTCTCTAGAGTTACTGCCAAATTTCAACAAGTAACGGGGTAAAAGCCTTGCTTCATGGCAGAACCCTTTAGCAGCCATTTCTCTGAGAGCACAAGCCATTCTCGTTTCATTTTTTCATTTGCCTATAAGTCTATGCAGGCAGTTGTAGCCGTATACTCTCGAAAAGAAGCACATCTCAATCACCGGAAGCAGAGTGGCAACGAGGCTTGTGAAATACGTTGTGGTATATGCAACACTTTACACACATCCTTACACACTTGCTCTTTCTGTCTTTCATTCACATTCGTGAACACTCTCACTCACTCATACACATCCCCTCGTACACTCTTGCTATCTCTCTCTCTCACGAAATAAAGAAAACCGGATGTTGACATGCGCACTCAGACAATGACGTAATCATCATTTACTAATGTTACAGATAATAACCACTGAATAAATATAAGTATACCAAATGAACATAGATACAAAGACTGCAAGCATCAACTTTGACTAACAATTAATTGACATGGATTGTAGTGAACATTGTTACAGTCCTGACTGAGATGATAAAGTATACTGTAGACATATAAATCTCTGTCTCGCAATGGCAGGTGTCTGCCTCACAGTCTTGGCTCCAGCAGGAGGGACAACTGTGAACTGTAAACACCAAAGCTCACCGTCCGAGCTACAGGTGGTAACTTTAAGGTGAGTAGTTCGATGTCCGACTCTACAAACAAACAAACAATGGGATGTACAACGAACACAAGGCCGGCGAATGCTGCCATGACAACGGAAATTAAGCAGATGAGGAAGAAATGAGGACTGGGTGGATAATATAGCTTGATTATGAAAAATATATATATACCCTTAAAACATGCGCGGGTATGTGCAGAGGTGTGCACAAAAAACCTAATATATACATGTAACTCTTTAGCTCATAAGGCACCAAAATGAGAGTGAAATTAAGATATATTCAAATACATATTAGCACATGAACGACCCGTGTGAGAACAAAATATTCAGTTTCAAGATAAAATAAGCCATTTGCACCAGAAAACGAAAAATATGGCTGGTACTTACCGTAAAAGCCAGTAAACTATTGATGTGTTGTCTTCCATGTGTTCTGTTATTCAAAGATGAAGAGTTGTCCACAGTCGGCCAGTTTCTTGCCACACACTTCATCAAACTTCTCGTTCTGTGCCACGGTGAAATAGTTTTTCCAGTCACCAACTTCACCTGCAGGAAACATGATTATTATGAAGTGGAAAGACCTTCACAATAGCTTTCAGTGTGAGATAGTAGTTTCAAGTACGAGACAGAGCAGAGAAGTGTAATTATTGATATTATGAACAAGAACAACGAACGTTTTAGAGTGAGGAATCAGAAATAAACAGTCATAGGAACCGTTTCTCACAATCTCCAGTAGCTCACCATTGTCCCTTCTTCCCAGGTAAGTAGAGGACAAAGTGCATGTTAACAGATAAAGCACGAAGTTTTTGTTAAATTTCTCGAAAACAAGAAAAGTTACTTTGTGCATTAATTTGATTCGTTAATTAGTGCAATAACTGGCGTCTTAGTCTGATACCCTTTTTCAGTCGGTGCAGTCTTTAAGGCAAAACAGAAAACAACTAAGAAGAGGAGAGAAATGAAGATTTTGATAAAAATTTCTAAAATAACAAGAGGCTCACCTTTTCTGTAAAACTTCCTGTTTTCATTCCAGCAGAAGGTGTTGCGGCTGATGACGTCGTTGTGGAGCACTCGAGTGTTCTCCATGTTGCTGAGGATGCAGGTAGCTGCCACTGCCTGGCAGAACTCCGTGCTGCGATTGGTTCCCAGAAACGTATCCAGTTCCTTCAGCTGCTTGACGGTATCCTGCCATGAAGTGTAGTCTGTACAATCATGCTTTTCAAACACTCCGGTATATCACAAGTTTACTGAGTGTGGCAAACACGACTCTGATTGCCTTGAACTGAGCACTGCTTAACAGCCCTCTCTCTCAAGTTCCACGTGGACAAATTAAAGTCAGCTTCATTCAAATAATTCAGTAATACAGAAAGTACACTTGAGAGAAAGAACAAACACACACACACACACACTGTCCAACGTCAGACGCGCGCTCATACATAGCAATTAGAGAAAAAAAGATAGGGGGAAGAGAGAAAAGAACGAAGCCAGAACCTATTCATGTCTCACCTTTTTCAAATTTTCGTAGTGAACAAGAAAAATAGGATGGTCAGGATGCTCCTCTATTGTTCTCTGCCACTCCTTCCTGTGCTCAAAAATGCTTCCGTACCAGTCTGACAAAAAGATTGTTCTAATTTTTTTTTGTGGGAAAAATAATTATTAGATTGTCTATAATTTTACTTGATTACAATTTACTGCACCTATAGCGTTTTGTTTAAATATATTTAAAAAACTAAATATGAGTAGTCTTAGTTGAGCTAGTTAAAGCCAAATTGGAGAGAAGAATGGTTTTAAGCAGCAGATGCGGAGGAGCAGGAGTGGGGCTAGTGGGGGGAGAGGAAAACAAGAGAGGGAACTCTTACATCCTTGTTCCAGCACAGTGGTCAAGAACTGATCCCACGATCCTTCATAGCGAATTGGGGGAAGAGTGCTTCCTACGTGGTGGTACAGAGACACCATGGCATCCTTGGGGTTTCTCACAAGGTAGATGATTTTCACTCGCTTGTCCTCCACGTCCCTCGGCAGGTACCGGAAGGCGAGGTGGCTCATCAGTGCTCGCCCTTTGTCAGGCGCAGCTAACTCCCTTCCTGCGCCGCAAATGTCCAGAAAAGGGAAGTTACTATCTCCGAACAGAGGAGGCAGATGCGTGGTGCCCTCTATCAGCATGGAAACCATGTGGTGCAGCCAGTTGTTGCCTGAAAAATACGATTCAGGAACTCAAGTCACGGTCTTCATTTACTTAAGTTCTTTTCACGCCATGTTTATTAGGGCTGTTTGGCTACTGATGTAATGGTAGCATTTAGTGTTCTTTTGTTTATTTTTAATGTCTTGAACTGCATAATTTCAGAATTCATCAAATATACATGATAATATTTATGACCTAGTTTTGTTTCAATCCAGCCACCTTCAATTCTCTCTCATAAAGATTTTTAAAAAAGCCCACTACAGCATAAATATAGCAGGTTTTATTTATGTCATTTGTGATATATATATATACAGCCACAATGACACCTTTATCTCCCCTGTGACGTACAAATCTGAACTAACGCTAGTAGCCGCCCTTGTTTGTTTGCCCACCCGCCTTGTTGTCTGATTCTCTGCTTGTTTATCTCTCGATCCATAACTTATTCTCTCAACAGTTGTTAATGCGTTCATTTCCATAGACTTTTTCTTTAGCAAATTGTTATCCTGTAAAATGTTTAGATCAAATAAAATTATAACTGTTAATTTTTCCATAGACTTGATCAACAGTTGCCTGAAACGGACTTCATTGCTATTAATAATCTTCATTACAAACCGAAATCGCTGCCACATCCACACCACAAACGCAGTTGTTGCAAGCAGACTGCAAACTATTGGCCTGATTTAGGGTAGCCAACGATCAAGACATCGTCAGCACGCAGTTGCATGTCCCGGATGTGCTGAAGATGCTTTCGATAATCAGGGATGCAGTCCACCGGGGCGAAGATCACCTCTCCTCCATCTCCCAGCCAGATGTCGTTGCCGAACTTGTCTTTCCTTACTATCAGCCCCGGGGGCACGGCCATTCTTGTCAGCTGTTGAGAAAATAAAATCCTTTTCATGAAATTATCTGCCATGTTACTATCACATCAGAGTTTATATGATACCTCAAGCTTAAAATTAAATATAAACATGCATAAAAAGAGAGAAAGACTTGGCGCTTCTGCAAGGTGTGCCAACTGTCTGAGAATCTTGTCCTACCCATGATCTGGTTGTATATGGGGATTGCCACCGGAATAAAGGAGTGCAGGTAGCAGGCGGTTCTGGTTCGGGGGAACTCTACACCTATTACGTCTGTCTATGTTCTGTTGTCGAATTCCCGTCGGGGTGGATGAAAGTCATCAGTTAAATTGTAGTTTGTTGTACAGAAGCCTGTGATATAGTGTCTCTAAGTCATTCTGCCCCCTCCCCCTTAAACACCCATCCTGCCTTTTTAATGATTTTTCAGTTTGTCCCTTTCCTGTTGTGCTGTGCTCCCACCCCAGCCCTCTAGGTTAAAGGTCACGGTGCTCTATATTACAGAAATGTAGAATAGTTGCAGGAGTTCATGTTTTTGCCAACAGTCAACATCAGCTTACAAGGTGAGTTTATATCGATAGTTATACCTAAATATTTGTAACTGTCTTCTTCTTATTATTATTATTAGTAGTAGTAGTAGTAGTATTAATAACAAGGCTGTAGATTGCTCATGAAATTCACACTATTTTCGACATGAGTAACATACTAACATACTAACAGGGCGCACAATCAACTTTGCTTTTGTGTATCTCTTTGTTCAGCGCTTTCAGCAATTTGTCTTGTCCAATAAAAATATAATGCAACTGATTACATTATCTATCTGGTATATCTATCTATTCCTCTTCGTGCATCAGGTTGCACATAAGGCCTCAACCAGAGTCCGCCACCGATGTCGATCGGCTGAAACCCGCTCTAGGTGACCCCATGTCCAGCCCTTTCCTTTCATCTCCCTTTCCACTGTTCTTCTCCAAGTTTCCTTTGGGCGGCCTCGTTTTCTTCGGCCGTCTGGAGTCCATCGTAGGGCGACTCTGGAAAGGTCTGCTGTCTGCTGGCGGAGCACATGTCCAATCCATCGCCAACGCCTTCGTTGAACCTGCGTGGTGATGGACTCGGTTTCAGTTCTTCGGTGGAGTTCTTCGTTGCTTATGGTATTTGGCCAAAAGATGTTAAGTATGCGCCTGAGGCATCTGTTTTGGAAGACGTCAAGCTTGTTACTGATGGTTTTGGTCATCTTCCAGGATTCTGATCCGTAAAGGAGGGTGCTGATCACATTTGACTTGAAGATTCTCAGTTTGATCTTCTGGCTGATGTTTTTTGCCTTCCATGTGCTCCTGAGTGAGGCGAAGGCCTGGCTGGCTTTCGCCAGTCGGGCTCGAATCTCCACCTCCGCATCCCCGGTGTTTGACATTTTGGACCCAAGATAGGTGAAACTGTCAACTTCCTCAATCTCTTCTCCATTTAGTTTGATGCCGTCTTGGACTCTGGCGTTCACTCTCATACTTTTCGTTTTCTTTGTGCTGACCTTCAAGCCAAGGTTTCCAGCTGTTTCTGAGAAGGCCTTTGTTTTTTCATGCATGTCTTGGTGGCGGTGTGACAGCAGGGCAATGTCATCAGCAAAGTCCAAGTCTTCCAGCGTTATTGTTGCTGTCATAGACATGGTCCATCTGATCCCTCTCCTCTCACTGTCGGTGGAAGTCTTCATGATCCAGTCCATGGCCAGGATGAAGAGGAACGGCGACAGAATGCAGCCCTGCTTCACCCCGGTACTGACGTTGAAGGGGTCTGTGAGCTCCGTGTCACAGACAACCTGGGATTTGAAATCGCTGTACAGCATTGCAATGACCTGAACAAGTTTTGCAGGGACTCCGTAATGCCTCAGGATCTTCCATAAGGACTCGCGGTGGATGCTGTCAAAAGCCTTCTCCAGGTCGATGAAATTGATGTACAGCGGTGTGTTCCATTCGTTGCTCTGCTCCAGAATCTGTCGCAGAATGAAGATGTGTTCGGAGCAGGATCGCCCAGGACGAAATCCTGCTTGCTGTGGTCGGAGGTCTTTCTCAAGAGTTGCCGTCAGTCTTGACAAAACAATCTTGCTGAAGACCTTGCTGGTGAGGGAAAGAAGTGTTATGCCCCTCCAATTATTGCAGTCTCCAAGATCTCCTTTCTTGGGTAACTTGAAGATGAGCCCTGTCTTCCAAGCAACAGGGAGCTGCCCTGATTCCCAAACTTGCTTGAAGATTTCAGTCAGCTTGGGAGCTGTCACATTTATATCTGCTTTCAACATCTCTGCTGTTATTCCATCTGCCCTGGTGCTTTGCCGCTCTTCATTGTCTTGACTGCTGCTGTCACTTCTTCCAGGCTTGGTGGTCTGTGCAGATGTCAAGGTCTATAGCTGCTGGCTGGATGTCTGCAAGCTGAGGGGGATCTGGTCTGTTCAGAACCGACTCAAAATGTTCCTTCCAGCGCTGTAGTTTTTCTGCCTCTCCCTCGATGACATTACCGTTCACGTCTTTCACTGGCACATCACTGTTCTTAAACCCGTTGTTTAGCTGTTTGTTTATCTTGTACAGTGTCTTCAGGTCATTTTTACTTGCTGCATTTTCTGCTTCATCTGCCAGTTTCTCTATGTGGTCTCTTTTGTCGGTTCTTGCCATCCTCTTTACCTCTTTGTTTAGTTTTGCATATCTTTGTCTGAGTTGTTCTTTCAGGCGTTCAGATCTGGTGCTGTTGATTCTTTGTTTGGCTGACTTTCTCTCTTCTATCTTCTTCCATGTCTCTTCTCTGATCCACTGTTCTTTCTTTTTCCGTTGGAAGCCCAGTATTTTCTCTCCTGATTCCTGTAAGACTCGATTGAAGTCGTCTAAGGTCATCTCTTGTTGGTCTCCTAGTGCTTGGAACCTGTTCTTCACTTCCATAGCAAAGGCCCTTTCGATGACTGGATTTTTCAGTTTGCCAGAGTCCACTCTCTGCTGACGTGCCTGTTTTCCTCGTGATCGACGTAGCTTCAGGGAAACTGTGGCTATCACAAGAGTGTGGTCACTGGCAATGTCTGCTCCTCTGTAGGCTCTAACATCTTGAAGTGAGCTCCTCCATTTTCGGTTGATGATGACATGGTCTATCTGGTTCTTTGTGGTCCCATCTGGTGATGTCCATGTTGCCTTGTGGATGTCTTTGTGTGGGAAGAGTGTGCCTCCAATCAGTAGGTTGTTTTCTTCACAAAAGTCTGCCAGTCTCTCTCCGTTGTCATTGATGGTTCCGATTCCATGTTTGCCCATGACATGCTCCCTGCAGGTGTTGTCACTTCCCACCTTGGCATTGAGATCGCCGATGATGAGCAACATGTCATGGGCTGGAACGCTCTCTGAGGCTGCTTGGAGCTGATCGTAAAAAGCATCCTTGTCTTCTGCCTCAGAGTCATTTGTTGGTGCATAGCAGGCTAGCACTGTCAGCTTGGTTTACTTTGAATGGAATCTTGCTCTCAAAAGCCTAGGTCCATAAGGCTTCCATTCCAGCAGTGCCTTTTCCGTTTTCTTGTTGAGGAGTAGAGCTACTCCTTCAGAGTGCTGAGCGTCTGATCTTCCTGAGAACAAGATGGTATGTCCTGACGCTAGTCTCCTCTTTCCCGTGCCGGTCCATCTGACCTCACTGACTCCCAGGATGTCCAAGTTGTAGTTGTCAAACTCCTTGACTAGTTGGAGCATCCTGCCAGTCTGGTACAAGGTCTGGACGTTCAAGCACCCCACCCTCAACTTTTGCCTCGGCTTCAGTAAATCCACTGTCGGGGCGCCAGCTCCCTTTCGGGTTTGGCTGTCGTCCGTCATTAGTCCAGTCACCTGGTGTGCTTCATTACCTCCGCATCTGTGACGAGTTCTCTGGTTTTAGTTTCTGTAACATACTTTTTTTTACATGGTGGGGTTGTTAGCCCTACACAACCTAATTTACCTCTAGGTGAGGTGTCCACCTTAGTCGCCTCTTACGACATGCCTGGCTGGATGGCAGGGACCCTATTCTTACAATGCTTGCTAGGCAAGCATACCCCGGGGTCCCACAGGGGCTATCTGGTATAAGTGGAAGTTTACTGTTCTATTTTTTTTTTTTTTTTTTTTTTTATATCTAGAAATTATTTGATTAGGTGTAATGCTTTGCGAAGGGCCATCATTTGAATCGCACAGAATAAGCAAAATGGTGTAGTCCGCAACTGACCACTACTTCTGATGACTGCCTGAGTACAAGTCACTGGACTGGACAGTTTCACAGTCTCTCTCTCTCTGTGCGTGTGTGCACGCATGCACCTGTAAGGCCAAGCCCACTGATCGTGATGCCACACAGTTTTTAGTACAATGTTTAGTGTAAATAATGTCACGTGAAGTCACGACTAAATCACTAAGCCCTCATTACTTAACCATGTTTTACATCATTAATTAGTCACTACTAATTAGGCAGACATCGAGGCGGTTTAAAGGGACCAGATATACAACACTTACGATTTGTTTTCCTCTCACAAGTAGCCGCACGTGCACGAAATGTGGAGAACAGTGGCTGTGACCTGGTGTTAACACTCTATATGTTAATGCTCATTCAGAGGTCATGTAACGGGATGTACCCGACTGTCGCGTAGCTTTGTTGAGGGACTACAGTCTGTGTAGTTGTGAGAACACACCTCGTACACTCACCTTGCACAATCGTCTACCTGTAGCACCACTTGAACACAACAATACTTTATGCAAGTCTGTACAGAGAGGTTTGATGGGTGATGGCACGACTTGTACTTTGACCTTTGACCTGTGAGTGTATAGTGCAGAACAAGCCTGCCGGTCAGAGGACTGCTGACACAGTGAGGTCCTCAAGCTCTCAGACCCCGCAGTAAAACAATCTTTGTCTCTTGGCTTTTGTTTATTGTTCTCTCCTCCTGGCACGTGTCCTCCACACACGGCGAGTAGCAAGATTATGCACAGTGAAGCCACACGTTGACAGACACATGGCTGCCGGCTGACACACAAGATAACGACTCCAAACTAAAATATCTGTGTGAGTGTGTATCTACTTGTATGTGGTTTCCGCTTCACACATACCGCAGGTCTTCAGTGACTACTTCACCAGTGAGATGTTTGACTCTGGCACATACTTCGATTCGATGTCGGCACGAGATCAGCTCTCTGTCTCTCTCTGTTTCTTGAGGTTGCTTTCTCTGTGTTTCAACCAGTTTTGAAACTAATTAAAAAATAATCGTTCTCGGGGCCAAAATAAGAAATGAGCCATTTACGACAGTGCTGCGCTTGATCATTGGGAACTTCTTCAACATTTCTCGCACTACTGTGTCTCTGACATGGTTCGATCCTCTTCTGATTGAGGTCAAAGTTCCCTTAGCGTCGTCTGTTTAGAATCTTGGCTTCATCGTCATTGCTGGCATGATCCTTGTCAGACGGGTGGCAACTGTCTGTCAACCTGCTTATTTACGAGCACCGTAGATAAGTGCAACCTTCATCCTACTCTTTTGACAATCTGCTAACATTCTTGTCTGTACGTTCCTTCTATTAACACTTGGTTACTGTTATTCCTTCCTTCAGCTCGGGTGCAGCAAAGCAGAGGAACTCCCCTCCCTTACCCTTGCACTACCCGTCAATGCAGATACCGCTACTAGTCCCTTCTGTTTTATATCTCTTGATTTGTCTGTCCTGTGGATATCTCTTTGTTGATTAACTTTTATTTAAGTTTTAGCTATATAAGTGTTATGTGTGTCTCCAGTGTTTTTGGTACTTATCCTCATCGTTTACCCATCTCTCAGCTCCATCATGTACACCATAATTGACCTACTTATTGTGTCACGCGCTGAGCGCATGCTGGTATGTGAGCGGTGACTTTGGCACATTTATTATCATTGTCCTTCGTGTGAGGCTCGATGGATGGGCAGTGACATGACACCTTACTCGGTGACTGAGTTCACACCTTCTGTAGCACATGGCGAGTTGGGAAGTGGGGAACCTACAGGCCTGACGAGAGGGGGGGACAGGGGTCTGGTGTACCCGGGCCCGCGGCTGTCAAGGGGGCCCGGCCTTGGTCAGTGGATTTTTTTTTTCTTCTTCTCCTTTTCTTTTTCTTTTAAAGAAAGGTCTAAGGACGGAACACCCAAGCATTACACATGCAGAAGTTGAGTTTGAGTGTAGATATTGAGATTCGAATTGTAAACATACATTATATACGGGAAATAATTTACGATTACAAGTACAAGGGCCCGGAGAGGTCTGTCCCGGGGCCCGGGTGGCTCATCGGCGGCCCTGCTTACAGTCTAAATAACAGGCTGACAGTTGGCTCTCCATGGAATACTGTACTTCTTGGAAGTAAAATCTAGTGTAAATCGTCTTCAGTGTCATTCACATGAGCAGTCTCTTTTCTTCCATGCAGCTACTGTAGAATAGTGCACAAAGGAACTAACACCCATCAGGTAGATAATATAGGGATAATCTATCATCCCAGGAATATTACTGTTTACAGGAAGACGGAAATAAAGTACAGTATTATTGCAGGTCAGAAAATGAACACGAAGCTGAAGTGTCCCTGCTCCATTGGGATTTCTGGTCTGTTTTCTTATTTTCCACGTGGTGCAAGGTGTGACCTCAGGCAATGTGACTGGTACTGAGTGCACTGTACAGGAGTCGTAAGTATCCAGATGTGTTTTTATTGTCAGCATTTCAAACGCACGTGGCCTAATGAAAGCTCTTGTCAAATTTCGTGATAAATTTGATATTTAAATAAAAATCAGATTTCTTGCCTCCTTTCATTCTACTCGCTTCTGAAATATTTTTCTTGATATTTTAATACACAGTTTATGTCAAGGTTACACATACATATCTCACGGCCGTTGCCCGAGCCTAAAGGTTTTAGTTCGAGTGCATGATAGTCCAAACTGTAATATAATAAAGCAAATGGTATTTTTGTAAAATGTTGCCTTCGTGGGAAATCAAATTTTTTAGATTAGATGTCCCAGTTTGTTGTTTCTGTGTAACGGCTTCTTTAAACTCCCACCGAATACCTGGCGCACACAGGCACGTGAGTTGTGTCTAAGTTTTGTGTGTAACTGTTTTTCTAAACTCTCACCAGGTACCTGATGTACAAAACTGTTGTGACTCAGCACGCGCACGAAGTCTGCACTAACACGTGGTGTTGGCATTTTCCTCCGCGATGTAGGAGATGCAGGTGAGCAAAACAACAACACGTGTGAGTATGATGACGTGTGGCCTGGGTGACGTGTGGGACCTGTAACATAACGCATATGACATGTGACGTGTGGGACCTGTAACATAACGCATGTGACATGTGACGTGTGGGTCCTGTAACATAACGCGTTCCTGTGTAAGAATTATGGTGTGTGGCATGTAACAGACTTGCGATGTATGAAATGTATGAGACAAGTACTGTGTAAGGTTCAGCCTCATCTTAATTAAACACGTCATCTTCAACATACACCTGTCTGTCATCAATAGAGCAATGGTGTCAGTTTTGAAATGAATCGAGAAGTCTGCTATCCAGTCTTGCATTTTTCCATCTCTGTTTAGTCCAGTCAAATGGGTTTGGTTTCGCTGATCATTGGAAAATAAATCTTCTAAGCACCATGTTCACTATCTTGATGTGCACTTTCTTTCAGCACTGAAGCAAAATAAAGCAATACAAGTGTAGAAAAAAAATTGAAACAAAGTAACATATTTTATCCTCTCTCTAATTTCTCATGGTCATGCAAGTCTTGTTTTGACCAAAAATCAATAGAAATAAAATGGATAAATAATTTCCCCAGGGAATTCAAATGGAATCGTTGTTAACGAGCATCGCTTGCTGTAGGCCTAGTGTCTTTTCTCAAACGATGGGCAAACATCGGAAAAAGACTCACAACGGTTCTCTCGCAGCGCTGTACACCGGCAACGGCTGAAGGGATTCGGAGGGTCTGGTGCCTAGGGAGGCCTGAACGGCTCGCGCGCCGGTTAGAAATTTGGAGGGGGCGTGCACAAGTCAGGGATGGTTAGGTTGGCGCTATATACATGGGGAGCAGGCGTCCCGAAAGGTTTATGTGCTTGGCTGATAAGTCAATGGTGCGAGGCTACCATCTGAGGGATTATGACTGAACGCCTCTAAGTCAGAATCCCGCCGAATATGTAACGATACTTTCAGTGCCGCTGCGATACACGCCGCGGTGTCACAGCCGCGGCGGTGGTGAAGCACAGGAAGGGGTCATCAGCCGCTCGCGCCGAGCAGTGCGCGGCGGGACCAGGACGATTTTCACCCCATGCGACGTGGAGATGCCAAATCATTCGTAGATGACCTAGTTCTCGGTCGGGTGTCGTACTTAGTAGAGCAGCCACCTCACTGCGATCTATTGAGACCGAGCCTTGGACCAGGAGATTTGTCCGCATTCGCAGACGGACGCATCTCCGACGATGGGCTCGAGTCCCCCTCCTCAGTACAAAGGGGGAAAGGTGGTGAATGCAGCTACCGGGTGCACCGGTAAAGCAGCACACCACTTTTCTCTCTTTACTACTTCGCTTTTTTCTTTTTTTTTCTTCAAAAAAAACCCAGGGGAGGGCCTGGTGCAAAACTTTTGAAAAATATTCCAGTTCGATGGGAGGTCTGGTGCAGATAGGAGGGTCTGGTCAAAGACTTTGAAAAACTTTACTCGTCATTAACTTCGCTTTGGTATTAGAAATTAGGGGTACCTCGATTCCTTCAAGTATACTAAAATGAAGGGCTGGTGCTATGGGAGGGTCTGGTGCATACAGGAGGTCTGGTGCAGAGGAGGGTCTGGTGCGAAGAGGAGGGTCTGGTGCGTGAGGCCTGGTTTAAAAAAAAAAGGAAAGTAATAGGGGAAAAATTGAACAAATGTTGTCCATAGCAGCAACGCTTTCTCCTTTCGCCGGTTGATCGCATTCCGAACAACGTTGTGTCTCTGTACAGATGACAAAAATCAGATCACAACAATACCCAGCCCGATAACCGTACCAAATGAGAATTCACGCCATCATCTTGGAAGTTCAGTTCAATAGGAGGTCTGGTGCCGGTTAGAGTTAGGGTTAGGTGCTGGAGGGCCTGGTGCTAGGAGGGTCAGGTGCCCGGAGGGTCTGGTGCCTAGGGAGGGTCAAGCCCTGAGGGCCTGGTGCCTAGGGAGGTCAGGTGCCCGGAGGGCCTGGTGCAATGGGAGGCGTGGCACAAGGCAGGTATGGTTAAGGTCGGCGCATATATACATGGAAGCAGCGTCCTGAAAGGTGCGCGAAAGGGACCGTGGCTATAAAGGTTTCTATATATGAAATGCTCACCCAGTTTGTATTTTTCATCTGCAAATGAGCGCTCGCTCGGCGTGCGAAGCCTCGGTCGAAAGCGATCGTTGTCTGCGTCCCGTCCTGCTGCGAGCGGTTTCGAAGCGGACCGAAGAAGGTGTGTACGGTTGGCTCGGTGGCGATTCGCGGCTTCGCTGCCGCGTTTCTCACGGCTCAGGCGTGGGCTGGTTGAGCAGAGAGGGGTTCGTCGTGGCTCCTTTCGGCCAGCCGCGTCGGCGCATCGAATAACGCTTGACTGTGTCTCGCGGAGGGTCTGGTGCGGAGGGCCTGGTGCCAAACTTGTAAAATGTACGTTCGAGAGGAGGGTCAGGTGCGGAGGGTCTGGTGCGGAGGCATGGTGCCAACTTGTAAAAAGTTTCGTTCGAGCGGAGGGTCTGGTGCGAGGGCCTGGTGCAAGGGAGGCGTGGCACAAGGCAGGGAAGGGCAAATCGGCGCTATATATATGGGGAGCAGGTGTGCCGAAAGCGCGAGAAAGTGAACATGGCAATAGAGAAAGGTTACTATTAGCATGTAGTGCTCACCCAGTTTTGCATTTTGCATCGGCAAATGAGTGCTCGCTCGCGTGCGACGCCCTCGGTCGAAAGTGATCGTTGTCTGCGTCCCGTCCTGCTGCGAGCCGGTTTCGAAGCGGACCGAAGAAGGTGTGGTACGGGGTTGGCTCGCTGGCGATTCGCGCGGCTTTCGCTGTCGCGTTTCCCACGCTCAGGCGTGGGCTGGTTGAGCAGAGAGGGGTTCGTCGTGCTCCTTTCGGCCAGCCGCGTCGGCGTATCGAATAACGCTTGACTGTGTCTCGAGTGAAAGAGCGCGCCCGTGTCGATCGGGTGAACGCTCCGCACGTTGAAAATTTGAACCGATGATTCGGTTGCAAGAGCGAAAAAACACCCGCGAACGCAGGACCGCGCTCCAGCGGCGACTGCTTCGTGGGAGTCGTTACGTGTACACCCAACAGCATTCTGGTTGATCCTACCAGTAGTCATATGCTTGTTCTCAAGATTAAGCCATGCCTCGTACGGTGAAACCGCGAATGGCTCATGAAATCAGTCGAGGTTCCTTAGATGATCCATTTCTACTTGGATAACTGTGCAATTCTAGAGCTAATACATGCAAACCAACTCCGACCCGTCAAAGCCGGGAAAGAGCGCTTTTATTAGTTCAAAATCAGTCGGGGTCTCGGCCCCGTCCCTTTTAATGACTCTGGATAACTTTGTGCCGATCGCATGGCCTCGAGCCGGCGAGGCATCTTTCAAATGTCTGCCTTATCAACTGTCGATAGTACGTGATAGACCTACCATGTTGGTAACGGGGAATCAGGGTGTGATTCCGGAGAGGGAGCATGAGAAACGGCTACCACATCCAAGGAAGGCACCAGGCGCGCAACTTACCCACTCCCAGCTCGGGGAGGTAGTGACGAAAAATAGCAATACGGAACTCTTTTGAGGCTCCGCAATTGGAATGAGTACACTTTAAACCCTTTAACGAGGATCTATTGGAGGGCAAGTCTGGTGCCAGCAGCCGTGTAATTCCAGCTCCAATAGCGTATATTAAAGTCGTTGCGCCTTAAAAAGCTCGTAGTTGCATCTGAGCATGGTCGATGCGGTTCGTCTCGCGACGGTCACTGCGCGAAGCCTGAGCGTGCGCGGCTCGTCGCAGGGTCGTCTTCGCAAGACGAACAACTGCGAAAGCATTTGCCAAGCATATTTTCATTAGTCAAGAACTAGTCAGAGGTTCGAAGACGATTAAATACTGTCATTGTTCTGACCATAAGCGATGCAACTAGCGTTGTGCAAGTGTCGCTTCATCGACTCTGAAACCAAACTTTTCGGGTTCCAGGAAGCTATGGTTGCAAAGCTGAAACTTAAAGGAATTGACGGAAGTCACCACCAGGAGTGGAGCCTGCGGCTTAATTTGATTCAACACGGTAAAACACACCCAGTCCGCACACTGTAAGCATTGACAGATTGATATCTTTTTCTTGATTCGGTGGGTGGTGGCGCATGGCTGTTCTTAGGTGGTGGAGCGATTTGTCTGATTAATTCCGATAACGGGCGAGTCTCTAGCCTGTTAAACAGTTCACCGATTCTTCGCGCATCGGTGCTAACTTCTTAGAGGGAGAAGTGGCGTTTAGCCACAAGAGATTGAGCAATAACAGGTCTGGCTGCCTTTAGAAGGAATCAAGGTGGATGTGACCATGCTTTGAAAACAGTGCGCACCCCTTGAACGTCCTTCGTGATAGGGATTGGGGGCTTGAAATTCTTCTTATCAACGAGGAATTCCCAGTAATTATGTCGATGCCCTTTCTACACACCGCCTGTCACTACTACCGAATGAACGGTTTAGTGAAGAAGGTAGCTGGCCTCCGCGTCGAGAGTCTGAAAAAGTCTATCAAACCGGGAGGGAAAGCTTTTGCCGAGTCAGGCTCTCAGTAACGCCCCGGACTCTCGCCTCGGGGGTGGCATCGGCGAAAGTGTAAAGAGAGGCACATTCTCGCGTGGCTGTTCCCTAGCTTTACAATTTTTTTCATTCATTTCGCATTTTGTTGAAACCTTTCAAATATCTGCAAAGCAGATGAAAAGAAATGAAACAACTTTAGGCGATGGGATGACTCGACTCGCACGTCGATGAAGAACGCAGCCAGTTGCGTGAATTAATGTGAATTGCAGAACACTCTAACCCTAACCATTTTCCAAAAAAAAACAAAAAAAAACAAAACAAACCCGGGGGAGGGCCTAGTGCAAAACTTTTTTTTTAACAAAAGTTCCAGGTCGATGGGAGGTCTGGTGCAGAGAGGAGGGTCTGGTGCAAAGGGAGGGCCTGGTGCAAAACTTTTTTTTAACAAAAGTTCCAGGTCGATGGGAGGGTCTGGTGCAGAGAGGAGGGTCTGGTGCAAAGGGAGGGCCTGGTGCAAAACTTTTTTTAACAAAAGTTCCAGGTCGATGGGAGGTTCTGGTGCAGAGAGGAGGGTCTGGTGCAAAGGGAGGACCTGGTGCAAAACTTTGAGAAAACAATTTGATTCATCACTTTCTTCGCTTTGGCATTAGAAGCTTAGGGTACCTCGTTTCCTTCAAGTATACGAAAAGGGAGGGCCTGGTCTGAGTGAGGGCCTGGTGCATATAGGAAGGTCTGGTGGTAAGTGTGAATGTGAGTGTATGCGTTTGTGTATGCGAATGTGATTCGTGACCTATAATTTCACAGTTGTCATGCTCGCACTTGTTTTGTAAGACTTCTGTAACTAAAATATGTGTATGCTCCTTAGCCAAAGGAATAGGAAAAGATAACATCTTAGAAGTAGTCGTATGATACGCCATTTTTGTCTCGTCTTCTATTTTTTCGTATGCATGTATCTCGAGTTAAACAACATTTGCTGCTTACAGAACAGAGCTGAGGTCAACGTACAAAGTGGTCACGGAGCTCGGCCCTATCGCAGGAAGAATGTTTGCTGCGCAGGTACACTGAAGATGGTGATACATGTATCCGTAAGTCCTCCAACTCTTCTGACCTCGTGATTCTGGGTTGCCCTCTGCATAACTTTGTTTGGATGGTTTGATTAGCGTATCCATCCACATCCGCGCACCTGCATCCTGTCGCTAGTCGACCCCCTCACACCTTCCTCTGTCACGTGGCTGTCACCCGGCAGCGACCACCCGACCCCACATCGCCAGCCTCCACCCTCCCGTGCTTGCTATTTTCCCACTAACTGCGATGTCGCACACTACCATACAGTACAGTAATCGAGTTTATTGGCAAATAGCATTTGACAAGGCAGGAACATCAGTGTCAATGAGAGTGACTAGCGTCTCAAATTGACTGACAATAATGAAGTTGTGAGAAAAGCTCATAAAGTTTTTAGTCAGCAGGTAAAATGACAATATTAGTACTGTATAAACTTTGTTCTATGAACTATTACGATTCAGCTAAAATATGCTAAACATTTCTATTTTTCTGTCATTTTTACAAAACATTCTAATCTCCTTAAATATTAAAAGTATTAACACTTACTAGCTAACTAGTCTTTAAAACAGTTGCTTTGTCCTCTAAAACTCAGCAGGTATTTTAACGGCTAGTGACTGATGGGGGTTGAAGTCGACCGAGTTTATGCTTCGTAAAAAGTTGGATGAATTCAAAATTTCTGCTTTAAAGAATCTGAAGGCGACAGTTTAGTTCAGATATTTGTTTACGTGTAACAGCATGCGTGTGTGTAGTTATTGTGTGTGTGTGTGTGTGCGCGCGCGCGTGCGGTTTTGCTAAAGGAATAATATAGGAAGGGACTTTCGATAGGTGCTGCGTGTTTGTTATGTAAGTTGATAAAAATGATAACTGATGTGCTCTGCTGTTCGTCGCAGCAAACACTTTTTTAATGAGGTTATTAACGACACTCGATGAAGACTTGTTAATCATTTACTTCTTCGGTTCTTCCTCTTTCCATGTAGAGTATAAATCACTTACATAGAGAACATTTCTTGCACGTCAGTGAGCTTAGTACAACTCGCAGCACTTAGAACAAAAAGCGATGTGATACCTCTACCCGTTGTTCTAATCTTGTCGAGGTTTTGACATCGCTGCTGACGTAACAGTCCTTACTAAGGGGGGGGGGTCTGTGGAGCGGGGAGTGCTACAAGTCTGATCCTTTAACATCATTTGTCCTCATTTTACTAACCACTCGCATTGTAAACAACTTTATGTTCAAGTAGTGATGTAGATCCTAGTGCACTTGTCCTACTGTTTGCAGTCTATATTTCGTTACTGAATGAAGTGTAGATATTGAGATTCGAATTGTAAACATACATTATATACTGGGAAAATAATTTACGATTACAAGTACAAGGGCCCCGGAGAGGTCGTCTGTCCCGGGGCCCGGGCTGGCTCTCGGCGGCCCTGGGAACCTACCTGTGCACAGCTATGGCACCGAACACATATGGACCTCAGTCAGAATAATAAGCGAGTCCTCACGCATTCTCTCTCTCTACCACTCTTAGACACACACACTGCAGGTGACACATTAATGACACTCCCAAGCCAATTAAAATACGGCAAAGTCTTTATGAAAAAAGTATATCTTTGATAAGGCATAAAATTCGTATTCTTTGGAATAACACAAAGAGATTGAAAGGCACACATTAGGTAAAAAGACATAACAGAAGTTTGCGCTCGGAACTGACTACCTGCTGGAATGACCAAACTGTTGCAAACACACACCCCAAGGTTTGCTGTTGGTTTCAGCAGTGCCAGAGTCACCTTTAGTTGGGACCACCCACTAGTCCCTTGCTAACCACTTCCTTGCACTTCACAATGTCTGTCATGGATGTTCGCAGCTTGTGGTTGGCTCCATCGTCTACAGCACACACCCATCACTACAACAGCTACCGGTTTGTAGTTCAGGGAAGGGCGGAGAAAATATAAATCATCACAGTTTAAAGTTTTTAACTTTTCTTATCTGATCTTCCTTAAATGTAAGTCGGAGCGTAGGTCGACTTGACATAGACTAATGTACGTCGGGAGTTAAAACACACTCACACAGTATCTTCTCTTTATCCCTCTCATACTCTTACACCACATTTTCTATACATATGTGATAAACAAAGGACATGCTGGAATAAAGTGTACATCGATGAACTAAAATAGTACAAATTATATATATTTTTAAAAAGTCATTGCATTGAATGTTCCCGGAGAACTGGGATGTTTAAACGACCATTAATTTCCCAGTCATGATTTAAATGATAGCGACCGTTGTTTTATACAGAGATCGGTCACTAGGCTGTGAGAAGAGATAACTCTACAGGGCTTGTTCATTAGTTCGATGACGACGTTGTCTCCCTTGAAATGAACTTCCTCACCAGAGATTTAACAGCCATGTCTCTAAGGAACTTGCCGAATAGCAGAGTTGCATGACACACGCGTATGACACATGTGTGACACAGGCACAAACTGACACTTGGCTGACACAACAGCAGCATGCTATAACTCAGAGAATAACACAAAAGCTGGTGAACATACTGTAGGAAGAGTTGGAGTCTTGCAGAGATGTCATTTTCCTCTGAAAGAAAGAAATGGTCTTTAGAAGACAGTACGACTTAGAAAAATTAATTTTTTGACAGTCTTGGTGGCATCTGTTCTGTTCTATAGTATATAAATAAATTGTTTGACCACTTTGTAACAGTATTGTCACGACTCACCAGTCAAATGCCATCATACGAAGCAACCGTCAGAATAGTGGAGCAGACGAGTCATGTCTGACAGTGACAGTCAAGTTAACTGCACAGTATTTTGTCAAAGCTAGCTAAGCAGCTAGAATCGTCCTAGAATCCGAAGAAAGAAAGGCGATAATCTATTATTAACATTTCCTGATTCTAAACTGTGCCTTTAAGCTTCTATTTTTCTACGTGTTCGGTCGTGCGGATGTACTCGTGTGGCTGAGTGCACAACAGATCGAGAGTGAGACAGACAGACGGACACGTAGGCAGCCATACACATGAAGAAGACAACCTGACTATGTCAAAATAAGACTTTATTTAGCATGGGCATTGAACTTTAAAATTGCCATTAACCGTCATTTATATATGTATTTAAAACTGCCACATTTAACTAACATTATTGCTGTTGAAACCCCAATCATGGGGACAAGGAAAAGCCATTAGCACCTAGCCAGCGAGCAAGCGACAGAAGCAAGAGAGAGAATCAAGTCGTCTGTTGCTCAGTATTCTATGCACAAGAGAAGCGCGTGCGCTCGCAGCCTCACGAGCTGGTGAGCACTTGCTGAGTCTGTCTACTCCACACTCGCCTGTTTCTCCCTCACAACGCGGTCCACGTGCTTCTCCAGGGGCTCCGTGCTGGCCACGCCCCCCGCATCTCGCTTGAGGGTCACGCGCGGGACTTTACTCAGCTCGCCGGCCACCTCACTGAAGAGGTCGCTGGGCGGCCAGCTGTCCGGCCCGGTGATGCACAAAATCACACGAACTCCTGAAACCGCAAACCTTGACCAGTTCATGGATCCCACTCTCCATACTTGCACACTTACACCCATATCCAGGAATGTTCCAGACTGTAACAGCAAGGTAAAATATCATAATTATCACAATGTCTTCTCCCTGCACAGTTCATCCTTACCAGGCTCTCCCATGATGCAGGCGTACTCAGTGGTCATCTCATGGCTGTTGTAGAAGGCTTTGCTGAGGAACAACACCAGCAGGTCGGCACACTTGATGGCGTCGATCTTGTCTTTGAGACTTGGGCGTGACAGCGACGTCTCGACCTTTATGACAGGCCGCTTCCGCTTCATTCTACAGAAACATCAGTTACAGACATTGATCTTCTTGTGGCTTCATTCTACAGAAACATCAGTTACAGACATTGACCCTCCTCTGGCTTCAGTCTACAGAAACATCAGTTACAGACATTGACCCTCCTCTGGCTTCAGTTTACAGAAACATCAGTTACAGAAATCTCCGGGGCTCGTGTTAATTCGTGTGCATTTTGTTTCAAAACGATCCACTGTTAATCATCGCTTGCCTTTTTTCTCTTGGTGGTGAAACTTTATATAAAAACTTTACAGTTAATTGCCGGGTAATGTGCCTCTGAAACCGTACCTATGGATCGTTTCGACCCCTCCCCCTACCTCCCTTTTATGGGTTGACCTCTGTCTGCACAGATCTGGGTTCATGGCTACGTGTTCAGTATCCGAAACTGTCGTTTAAACATGGTTAGCAAACTGCATTCAAGCTCACTTAGTTCCCAGTTTCAAACCTTCTTTCTCATGGATTTTCTAACTAAAGCAAACGAAGATGCTGTGAATGTCACGTGAACATTGCCAGCAGACGACTGGCGCCTCTAGTGTAAGCAAAATGTCAGGTTTTGTCGGCATCAACATTGCTTTTCACTCACAGAGATCTTTATTCTACAAAATGTCAATGTTAAGATACTTGTTTATTCTCTTGTAAATACTTAAAAAACAAAAATTGGTTTGGCTCTTATTCTTTACGTTCAGTGAACATTCGAAGTCTTGATAAGAATGAATGGAGACTTCGGTATGTTATGTTAATGAAGTATTAACAAGTATTGTTTTGTAAGGAATATTGTTCCCTTCACACCCTCTACTCATCGATTTTTGAACAGCTTGACAAGCTTTAAAAAAAAAACTATATTTCAATGTATGACTTATGTTAAAAAAAAATAAGTCGACATGTTTACAACTTCACAGAAATCCATAATACAACCGAGCAACAGCAGCACGCGGCGCATATTCGTGTATGTTCCTGTTGCCTGCTGTCAATCATATTTTATGTGCAATATTATCCTTTTATTGCACACAAGATCTGTTTAATGTTTTTGATTTTTATTTTATGGCTTTATTGAATTTTATTGGCTTTACTGTAATTTTCGGTGAGCCCACTCAGCCGTTAGTTTGACATTGTCAAGCTGTTAGTGTATGTATCTTAAATAAAATATTTGTGCGCGAACTCGAGTTCGAGCTTGCTTCAATTCTGGCATTTTGTAAGTAGATGATTCCTCCTCACTGAACGAAATATTCGGAACAGACAGCAACTTCAAAATCTTCAAAGGAGGCGTGCATGGTGTTTGTTCTTCATCAATACTGGCATCAAGTACCGTTACATTTAACCATTACATAAGTTTCTGGGCATATTTCGTCTGACACCAGCTTGCGAAATGTTCATAGAAAGATCTTAACTTAAAGTCGTTTAGCTTTAGCTCAAAGTTTAAATGCTTGAGGTAGGCGATTAGTATTTTAATAATCAGTCAAAATAAATGAATAAAAAATAAGCAAGCATGCACAATGTCAAATGCTACAAATCATCTACAGGAGAATGCAGCCCACGTTTATGAGGTGTAACCACGTTTATCGTGTGTAAACACGTGGATCATGTGTAAACACACGTATTTTACACGTGACCACTAGGGTCATCTCTGCTTATAGCCGCTCTAAGGTGACTTCAGGCCTCACTCGTTCAGAATGCGCGCCACGTTGTCGCGGTCGGCGAAGGCGTAGCTGGCGTAGACGACGACGGCGTCCGACACAACAGGTGGTGGCACACACGCTTCTGGAACACACGGAGGACATAGGCTGGAACTGCTAGCTACTGTTGCTGCTCTAGAAGCCACACTAAGCTGGCAATTGTAATATCAAACTACTCCTCTACTTTGTTTTTAGTAGTTTTACTACTGATAGGAACCGATCAGATCACTCCAACATGCACCCTTCAATAGCCAGGCGACTTTAGACATAATATTCTGATACTGTTTCACCCGACTGTCTGTTTGTGGTGAAATGTGAAGAGGTAGTAGCTGCTGCTGCTGCTGCTGCTGCTGCTGCTGCTGATGATGGTGGTGGTTGGGGTGGTGGGGGTGGTAAAAAGAACGGTTATGAAAATGTAAAGAACTATGGATCGATTCAATGTGGTTTCTATTCACCCACCTATTTTTTCAACTTTCCGAGGTTGTCCATTTGGCAGCACTTCACAAACACTTACTGGACTAACGGCAACATTGTCGGTGGTATCATCTACTCTCTGGTTCAGCCACTTGTCACGAATTGTGTCAGGAATGGGCAGGATGGTTTTATTTGAAAGAATTTCCACTTCGCCCCCTGCACAAGGTAGAAAAGTCAATCCACAGAGATAGACAAAAACATAATGAGAGATATATCGAAAGTATCAAACGACAGAGACAAAAACATAAAGATGAAATAAATAAAACCACAAAAGCAAGAAAAAAAACTTTAAACTGCAAGAAGACATTACACTGTTGAAGATTTATATACTCAGCTGCTTTTACACCATCCCGTGATTTTGTTGTCACCTTACACTTTACACCGCGTTTTACAGTTAAAAGATGTAACAAACATTTTTTTTTAAAAGTTAAGGCTGAAAATGGTAAGACTGTGCTGGTACCGGAGGAGGAGAAGGCTACGGTGGGATAAAGTCCTCCGTACGAGGCCTGTAGACGACACTCGTGAAAGATGACACCGTTGACAGCGAAGATGACAATCACCTTCTGTTCAACACGGTCAGCGGGCCGCAAGAACACCACGGCACACTGCAGCGTGTCCCCACACGGATCTCTGGGGCGTTGGCCACCCTTCTGTTCTCTGCAGTCACCAGACATATCGACCTTCATAATACTACAGTCACCACACCTTAAAATGATAAAGTCACCAGAAAAAGCGACCTTCATACTTTCATCAGAGGTATATTCTTTGCTACGATATCTATCTTTCGCCACACACCTAGCTCTGTTCACTTCACATAAAAATGAAATATAATATTGTATATTCTTTATACGCGCGCGCGCACACACACACACAGAGGTATATGGCTAACCATTGTTGGACAGTGTGCTCCTGGAGGTCGGGTGGAAGCAGATCTCGCCGCTGTCCGACCCCAGCACGTTGTTGACGTCAGTGGTCGCGCGACTCACGCCAACGGCTGGCAGCTCCTTGCCGCCTAGCAGGCGCACGCTAAACATGGAGGAACCTGCCATACAGCCCCATGATTAGAGCCTGTCACACATCACTATAATGCAGCCTGTCATACATCACCGTGACGACTACGACCACCGAGCAAACAGAAAGAAAGAACCAGCCACTGGAGCGACATCTTACCTATGACAAGCGGCAGACAATCCTGCGCCGAGGCAGCAAAAGCATAACCCTCCGAGGGCCTTCTTTCCAGCCTGAAATTTTGTCCCCTGATTACAGATGACCGCAGCCAGTCCTCTGCCTTCCTCTGTAAGTGCACACAGACTCAATTGGATCCGGCGAATTTTGTCACATCTGTTTTGCATTACATCGACGGTTGTAATGGGACACTGTAACTGTTTAATTCTATACCTCCTGTAATGAGTCCAACAGGTTCGTTAAAAAATTGTGTAGAATGACAGTACGAAAAAAAATGCTCATGATATGTACAATGTACGTGTATAGAATGCACAAGACATGACAACATGTACAATGTCAATGTACTTGTGTACACGTGTACAAAACATGACTGCAGAACTACTTTCTCACCTGCTCTCTCTTCAGTGTAGTCGAATTGAGGATCCCTGACCAGTTTACTTTGATCTCGGCGGGTCCAGCAGATATCACGATGGAGGCATACAAGGCACTGTTGAGACCTGTTGCCCTGGCAACCACACCTCGGCCAATCAAACGATCATCTATCGTGAAGCACAGCACCGCCCCACCATCATCAATGTAATCAAGGTAGCAGCCAATGATTTGATCTGAATAGTAACAGAACACATTGACTTTAGTCCAGATGTGAGGAAAGATCAGTTTTTCGATCACATTAAATCGGATATCGTCCTTTGTTTTCCACATAGGAAGAAGATCAATTGCGGTCAGAGGTCAACTTGAGCCTTTGCCAGCTCGACCGTTGCCGTGAGTCATTTTAACCAATCAAGCCACTCCTAAAAACATATCAGCAAACTGTTTAGAGAAGCATACATTCTCTACACATTTCACTGTTACGTTTCCTCCTTTTAAGATTGTTTTTCTTTATTTGAGGCTTCTCACACCTAAGACTAAACTTTGTTTAGATTCGCCTTGCAAGCAGTATCTATTTTTTATTTGAGGAGATAAAAACTGACTTTCTCTCACTCATTTTCGTCAGGCCTGTTCGTCCTGTTCACTTACTTTCGTTTGGATTCCATTTTGTCACTGCTCTCATGCCGTCTTTGGACACAACTGTACCCAGTTTCAGCATGTACCCACAAGATGTCGGTTCTGACCCTAGAAATTCTCCTTCCAGCTTGAAGCCTTCCGTGGAGACCCCCATCTGAATCTCTGTGGTGACACCTGCAACAAATAATGACACACTTATTAAACCATACTTCCATTTTTGATAGTACAAAAATACTTTATGTGTACAGTGAATTTCTCTATATTTAGTAACATTCTTTGTCACACCCTGCTAAGAGTTTACTGGCATAATAGTTTTACTTTGACACAGCTGACACTTTGCTGACATAACTGCCTTTGACTCTTTACCATGGGTACAAAACTCTGTTTCTCTCTGTAAGATGCACTCATCAATTGGTGTGACAAAGTGCACGAGAAGGCTGGACCACGTGACAAGGCCAACCCGGCATACCGAAGTCGGTGACGCTGATGTAGAAGGCGTCCCCGAGGTTGCGGAGCGGCTCCGCTCGGTACTGCAGCAGCTGGGCCTGGTCGTGGTCGGTGTCGAGGCGGACTGTGGCGGAGTTGTGCGTCAAGTCGCGCAGCAGGAAGACCTCGGTGCAGCGGTAGTCGGCGCACGCCTCGCATGTGGTCAGCAAAGGGTGTAGGTCGGAGGTCAGCGCAGGCGGCTCGCACTTCACGTCCAGTCGGATCTCGTCCCCTGGGTGAGAGACAGAGAGCTGTATGTCCTGGATATGTGACAGCAAGAATAAGCATAGCTTAGCTCCCCTGAGTTGTTCTCCTACCTGTCAACTTTCAGTGTGGTTGTCGGTCTCTCCTGCCCTTCAGCACACTCCGCTGTGTCTGTCTCTCTGCCCTACTACTGTCTACTAGTGTGTCCAGTTTTTCGGCTGTTTAATGTCTGTGTCAGTGTCACTGTCAGTGGGTGTCACTAAGCTAATACGGAAAGCTAACGCTACTACAATTATTGTTGATGATGACATGAAATGAGCGTTTTAACGATTTGCCATTACTGCTTTAGGTTCAATACCCAATGGATCGAACTAAGAGCACACATTCTACCAACATATCTACCAACACGAACATCAAATACTGATAAATCTGCGATTTGGAAAACTCCCTCGTTGAGTAATCTAACCGCAGATACGAAATATGAAATGCGAGGGTCTTTCAACAAGTTCTCAGCCTCACCCAGAAAGAAGAGCCATAGCTGAACATTTTTGCTGTAATAACACACTATCACTTCTTATAAAGCTAGAAAAACTAATACAGATTTTCTGCTTTAATTTGTGTGCACCATACAAAGGAGAAGCGTAACAGCAAAAAAATCTAAAAATAGAAAAAAAACAGAGGCCCGAGTAAGTATCCATCCCCGAAGAAGTTCAAGCAGGAAACGTCTGTTGGGAAGGGAATGGCTTCTGTTTTTTTGGTAGATTCTGAATTCATAACCATGATAGACTATCTGGAAAAGAAAAAAAAAAACTATTAACGGGCAGTACTAGGCATCAGAATTAACACAACTGAAGGTAGCAGTCAAGTTGAAACGCAGAGGCAAGCTGAGGGCAGGTGTGTTCTTGCTCCAGGATAACGCGCCCGTTCACTCTGCTCAGGTTGCAGCAGCTAAAACAGCCAACTGTGGCTTTTAACTGCTACTCATTATTCACCAGACTTAGCTCCATCTGACTTTTTTCTGTTTCCTAAACTCAAATCCCACCTACGTGGCTGCCATTTTGGAAACAATGATAAGGTCATCTGTGCTGTGGAGGAGTTTGGGAGGTGGACCAGGACGCCACCTTCCTCCATGACGAGATTGCATTGCTTGAACATCACTGGACCTAAATGCATTGATGTCAAGGGGGACTATAGAGAAAAATGGTGAAAAACTGTTTTGTTTCTGCCACTCCTTCTGGGGAAGGCTTAGAACGTTTTGAACGACCCTCGCACAACTCAATCTGCCATCGATTTTTGCCCCCAGACTACACCAAAAACAATGAAAACCGATTGCCCACAATAGAGAGCTGGCGTTCTCTTTCAGATTGTTGAGTGCCATGTTTATGCTCATATTTCCCTAGCCTCCATCACCACTGTGCAATCTGCGACAAAATTACTAACAGACTTAATGGACATTTTGTGTGATTTAACAAAAAGTGATTAAAAACCGGATTACAAAGCCGTGTTACTCGTGTGTGGTGAGGAGTTACCAGACGGCCCTCACCCTGACAAATGTTGTTACATTTGACATCCGCGTTGTCTTGGTGATAAAACATCAAGAACGTGGCTGGACCGACAACCACTTAATCATGAAACTGGAGATGAATTGATATGTGCTGACACATGCCGCAGTTAGTGATGCATGCAAAGTGCTCCATTGACTAAGGCCTACCTATGTGACAGAAGGCTATGCAGGGGAAGAAGCCGCCTCTCGGCTGACGCATGCGCGTCTTGTGCGCGAGCTGTCCGTTCTTCGTGAAGTAAATAAGCACCAAGATGGGCTCTCGCATGTCCTCGTCTTGAACATCGCGCGGAAAGATAACTCCACAGCCCATTCTGTCGCCTTCCTTACATGTCAGATCGTCGTCAGTTGCAACTGCGGAAAGAGCATCGGCATCAGATAATATTATACATGTACAGCTCAACACAACCTTCCACGGGGAAGAGCCCACACACACACACAAACCAACACATCTCTCACTTTTATTCACACGGACGTACTAGCACACCCGCACGAATAAAGTGACAACCATTATATGAAAAACATCAACAATAAACAGAAAAGCAACTCAACATACTGACATACCTCCACCTGTTACGACAGGTAAATTAAGCTTTGCTCCGTACTATATAATAATTTTCAATAGTTTTAATGTAGAAACTGTAAGAAATAAAAAAACAATTACTTGAATTTCTTAGAAGCACTGCACACTTCTGTTTAGCTCCAACGGTTCAAAATACTCTGTACTATTGGGTACATACCATATCCTGCAATCGTTACCTGTCACTTTATCGCCGTTGACGTACAGACCTCCATCATCGTTGTGATAACCTATGGAATTTGTGGTCCACCCAGGGTAGACAAATGCTTCACAATTTCCAGACACAAGTCCTATTCCGTGGCCCTCCGATTCTGTAGTTGAGGCTTTCCTTAATATTTCCACTTCAAAGTAAGTGAAATCTGCAATAAAGGTTTTATCCCATATGAAGCTATTGGTGTTAAACTTGATTTTAGTCAACGCTTGTCATGAACAAGTTCGAAACTAGCTTTTGATAGGTTTTACCACTCCCTTTGGGCGCAAAATCAACACCCGACTGTTTGAGGATTAACTCTTTTGCTGAAAGCTTTTTTTCTGTTTTCCCGTACATTTCGCCCTCGGACTTTGCCATTATTAGAAACTAGGACATTTCAATGAGCCTGCACAAGTACTTGTTGCTTAAAATCAGCGATCCCCCTACCTCTGGTCAAGGCCAGTGGACACTGCACATTGAATGCCTCTCTCTGAGTGGTGGAGTCTATGTTTGCCAAGACGAATGTTGAGGCCTCATCGTCCCTGCCAATTCCTTTCCAGCCAAACCAGTTGGAGGGCAAGTCCTGAGGGTTTGAAGTGACAGATTAAATGTCTATTCAAGGATAATCCTTGAACTAAGAGGTAAAATAACTCGAAATCGCAGTAAACAATAATAAATGGACTCTAAATGAAAGTGGAACAGAAGGAGTAGAAATAAAGTTTGGAAGATCGCATTTACTGACATCACCATAGGTACGCACTTGTTTTTTGCCTTACTGATTTCCACTCTCTCCAAAACCATTTGCACTTCAGTGACTAGTTAATGCTTCAAGATGTTAGTAGAAAGACGGTTAAAACGACGGTTATCTTTCAACAAAGTAGGATCAGAGGAATAAAACATGAGCTGAAGGGAACATTTAACATCTCGATGGAAAGTAGCTAAGCTGAGACTATCTGTATACTAGCGATATTTAGCTACAACTCTCATTGGCTGCTTACATTTTTGATGGGTATGTCTCCTTTATCTGGCTCTGGCCACTCTACAGTCAGTTCTGCCCTACCCCTTGAGACACCGATGGTAGCGTACAGTTGATCCGGGGGTAGGTTAACCCACTGTCTGTACACGAAGCTGTAGAGACACAATTTCCAGTGATATTTTCCATACGATTCCGATACAATTTATAGCTCACAATTGGAAAAGTTTATATCAATGTAGTGTGTGATTTTTTCTCATTCTACAAAATCACAGTCACAGGAAATGACTAAACAGAGTCTCAAGTTCATAGTAAATACTTATCCATAGACATATTTCGATCTGTTGACATTCATTCCAAAGAATTCAATGAGTGTAACATTTTGCGATCACCTCTGTCGTAAAATTCGTATACTAAATAAAAAGAATTATGGAAGTCACTGATATGTCATGGGTAAGAAAACCAACTGACCAGTCATTGAGCATGAAGTTGATGAGACTCCGGTCTGACCCAGTGTAGTCCAGTCTGCATGTCACTGTGTCACCTGAGGAACATTGCAAACAAGTGTCACTGGTCTTCTAATCCGTGTAGAGCTCTACCTTACACAGTTTGATGGTGAGAAAAGCAGTGAAAACAAAAGGCTACCTTCTTTTATTATGTTCTTTCCATCATGTGTATTCAGCATTGGCAACAAGCACGTTTCAGCAATGATAACAAAAGTGAAAATAGGGTATTTTATTTTTTGAAACATACCATAAACTATCAAAAGAAAATAGTTTGTTTTCTTCTTTTATAGATATTAATGTTTGTACTGCATCTGTGCTGCCAGAGACAGAGAGAAAAAGAAAGATATGACTGGTACCTTCATTGTACGAATGGTAGGTATGGATTCCGAGGTCGCCGTTAAAAACACCACCGTCGTTACTATGGTAACGGACAGACCGGTCAACGGTCCACATTGGTGCCCCAGGAAGACACTTGTTGGTAAGGCCGAACATTAGAAAATTGTCTACACAAATCACAAACACAAAATTGTTTACATAACGAACAAAAACATGTATCCATCAAAGCACACGTACACAGACACACAAACTAGGGGACATAGCTATAGTTTACTACTGTCAGTGCAGCAGTTACATATCTCCCCTAACTCGGTCTGTAAGTTCTCACACAGAATTTAAAAAAAATTTAGTTATTTTACTATTTGTAGATGGCTGAAAATGATTTAATATTGCATTGGCACCGGAAATGAGTAACTAGTGAGATTTTAGATATCTAGGACGATGGATTATCAAATTCCAACTAGGCAGACAAACAGTGAGATAAATAAAAATGTGTGATGATTATTACTTTACCTGTTTCCAACGTCTCCACTTTCATCGTGTAGTATCGGCAGGAATCTGAGAGAGGCATCCTCGAGCACTGGATGAGGTTTGATGTTAAGCTCTCTTGCGAGGAAATTCCTCGAACCAGGACGTCGCGGCCATTGTTGAAGACGATGAAGTTGTTCAGATGCTCAAATCCATCTGTCTCGACACGAGGCGTCTGGTCCACTCGCTCAAATAGACCTGTCATGGCTGACACCCGTGTATCGGACTTCCACTTCTGCGAAACAATATTGGAACATCGCTAAGTGTAAATAAGCACTGTATATTTATATGCTTATGTGAGCAGATAATCAAGCACAAACTGTTACAACTGAAACAACGACTTAAATACTTCAAATGGAAACGTCTCCATGCTCTTAAAAATAGAAAGAAATACTGATATGGATGTGGGTTGACTGCAGCATCAGCCGTAACAAATGACTGTAGACAAACGGCTTCACACTGCAGCCTCCTGCACGAGATGTCAAAGGTCACTCTTTGAACAGACCTCTACATGCACCTTTATCTTTATCCATCTTCGTTTACACTGTCACGTGTCAGTCCTAGATCTGCCAGTCTCTCAGCGCTGGTGACTCTCCGATATTAGACAGGTAGCTCGCAGCAGACGACGATGACGTTTCGTTTAAGCCATTTTTTAATCCGGTTCGCGGGAAAAGGTCAAGGCCTGCTCCCGCTGACGTAGCAGCGATTGACGTCATTCCCGTGCTACGTCACGCGACGTCTGCTTGCTGTAGCTATGGGGGTGCACTGTTCTGGGCCCCTCCCTTCCCTGTCCACGATTTGGGCGCGAAAAGCATTCACGTGGCTTGGGTGTCGTGGGCGCTGGCCGTTGGTTGCAGCCCCTGGGAGACCGGTAGTGACCCCAGAGCCTAACGTCCCTTGAGGGTTTTTCTTACCAAAGCTATGACAGGAGGGGAGAGTCTTTGAGAAAACGGTTGGAGACCGTGCAAATAAGCAAGGTGCCTTGTGTATACCAGCCACTGACTGACCACAAGACGTGGGCACTGCACTGAGAGGCTGGTTCTGATGTTGAGTTGAAGCCAGCAGTGACATGAACATCCCCGTCTGAAAGGTCATCAAATGAAAGGAGAATAAAGTCCAGTTCCTTTCTCATTTTTTTTCTCATCACCATCACCATCCAACTTTCGTGAAATCGTTGCAGCGACTGATCTAAAAACATGCCTTCTTTGCCTGCTCTGTAACAGAATGTGCTGAAACTAGCAGGCAGCCATCTTTATTACTCATGTCCTATAACCAGCGAAGCGATCGTCTTTATTACTCGTCATGTCCAGCGCCGAACTCGAACAGATTGACGCATACTTCCTCAGTTTTTGAAGTTAAAGAATTAAAGCAGTTCAAGAAAACAAAAACATCCAAAGCTGAAAATTTATGCAAAAAAAAACCAAAAAAAAAAAAAAACAAAACAAAAAACAACAAAACAAAAAACAAAAAAAGTCGAAATATTGAGTCGGTATCGTCTTACGAGTACCAGTGTGGCAGGTAGCTGACTTCGAGCACAGGCAGCTGTGGGTCTCTCCATCATATCAGTGTTGTAAGAAGTTATTGATTCCATTAAGCTCCTTTATGTTGATCTCTCAAGCACAGCAAGTCAACACTCTTCCCGTGATACAGTCTGAGACGGTGGGAAAAGATCAGTCAAGCGTGAACTGAATTTTGAATTTGTTTCTGTCCTTTGTCTCTACGAGGACGCACGTGGTGGGCGATGGGCAGCTCGAGTGTAACCATCAGCACCATCCGGCTGCATCCTTGTGTGTGCTCGCCTAACCTCTGGGTCTACAAACTGACTGGAATGTACTTACCGCTTATAACACACATCAGCTCACTCACGATACCCATGTTTACAACACACACAGAGCCAGCGTGTGTTTTTAAAACAGAAAAACAACAAACCTCATTAGGCACGCGGACCTACCACACAGCAGCACACAAAGGACAGTGGAGAAAACATGGGGTGGGTTGCATGGACGTTCGCTTATCTTTTTTTTTTGTGTCAAATTAATTGCAGGATCCGTTTACCTTCTGAAATATTGTGCATATTGAGGGTGTAAGAATGCTGACCCCCACCGAAGCAGCAGGCGCGTGAAGCGTGACCGTTTGAAGACGATCGAGCTGATGTGATGGCGACTGCATGACAAGAAGCTTTACGGTAACAACCTTGTTACACATACTAATCTGTCAGCCGCTGCAGGTGTGTTGGCACATCTTTCTGCCGGCTACCTGCCCCTGAGCTTCCCTGGAAACACCTGCAGTTTGCTGCTGAAGTGCACTGATGTGTAAAATAATGAATGTTTTATTCTCCCCATCGCTTCTGTCTTCCCCATTATCATACACGCCCAGCTGAATACAAACATTAAGACCGGCGCATCGCCACGCATGGAATCACAAATCACACAAGACATATTCAGGTGAAATACACTCGAATTTGAAGACAACTGACAGACAACCTCAGGTCACACCACTCAGTGACAAAGCAGATATAGAAACATAAACAAAACTGACACGACCCTAGTTTTCTTTTTTCGAGGTCAGCTTATCAAAGCTCGGCCCTCAAGGTGCATTCTTTAGGGTTCGAATGAAAAGCTCGCCGCCAACTGCCACAACACGAACTCATACATACACAGCACACTTACAGTCGTCTAACCGTGACCAATGGCAACACACTTTAAAACAGCTATCTGTGCAAAAACTCAAACATTTAGTTCACAAGGTAAGTGCACTTACTTACCTAGCTCGTGAGTGGGCTTGCATGCTCCATGCTGATCTGAGCTGTCGAGAGCTTCACCCTGCGTGCGTCAGCACTGGCCTCAGTGTCATGACACGTCAGGCTGTCGTCTGCTCGCCCTGCACTGTCGCTTGTGGAATGCCTGCCAGCGGGCGACACCATCCGCGAGGAGAGATAAAATATTTTGAGTGTGCTGACTTCGATAGCTTGTTATGGATGCTTCATTACACAGTTGTGTGTCTGGCGGTGGTAGTCAGTCTGGACACGCGGTGGGTGTCGACAGACAGCTCAGTGCAGTCGCTCAGTGCCTCAGTCTATATTTAGATGCTCATGAGTCGCAGCGTGTCTTTGATGGGACGACAGAAGATATACAGCCTGTGCCTCACTTGCTGGCATGTCAGTCCTTTGTGCAGGTTCACAGCGGCTACAAGAGAATAAAAGTCTAGATTCAGGATGGTTCTCCAGTCCCGATTATTCATTAATGCAGTATGTATTCTTCAAAAAAAAAATTCTTCTTCATGCAGCAAACAATTTATTAAGACTGCACTTTCCATGGTCAGGTAATCAAGTCCTTTCTGTTTACATATGCAACGGCTTTTTTTCCCCACTTCTCTCTGAGACACTGTAAATTTCTACGATCTACTAAACTTAATTGTAAAATACAAATTAAACTGAATTCCAGTAATGGCGTTGGGCTGAAACGTGTAAGCATAATTTTCAGTTTCAGATGGTAAATTGAAATTTTCAATCCGTACATGGCACATTAAGTAATGAGTTGAGATTAGCAATATTAGTTTTAATATGCACAGAGATGTGCACTTGTCATAGGATCATCTGGCATCTTCGGCAAACGCATCGCCCTCTCATTTATGAAGGTGAGTAGGGCGCACTCTGTCCGATGTATCGCATCGTGTAAGAGGAGGTACGTGTCTACCACCAGTGACGGCGATGTGTACGTAGTGCTGAGCTGTCAACGTCATCAGTAACGGTGATGTGTACGTACCACTGTGCTGTCTACGTCACTAGTGACGGTGATGTGTACGTACCGCTGTGCTGTCTACGTCACCAGTGACGGCGATGTGTACGTACCGCTGTGCTGTCTACGTCACCAGTAACGGCGATGTGTACGTACCGCTGTGCTGTCTACGTCACCAGTGACGGCGATGTGTACGTACCGCTGTGCTGTCTACGTCACTAGTGACGGCGTTGTGTACGTACCGCTGTGCTGTCTACGTCACTAGTGACGGCGTTGTGTACGTACCGCTGTGCTGTCAAGGCCGCTACTAGGCGGGGCGTGTCACATCAAAACAACCGTCGCACGCTCTCACCTGCGCGCCGCTGCGTCACTCCTGCACACAGCTGCATGCGTGTCCAGAAGATTTAATCAGACATCGCCTTCTTCGTTTTGGCTAGATCAGCCTCGCAAAAAGATGTTATCTTTTCCATTATTGTCTTATCTCTCCCTCACACACACTCAGTAACATAGACGTCTAGAGAATGAGTTTTACTGATCATGTGTAAGTTTTAGGAGTTCGAAGAAGTGGCAGTCGCACTGTCGTCTGTTGGTGAGTGTATGCCATTGAAGTGCACAGTCGCCAGTTGCATGGGTCTGACATTTGCACCTGTCGGTGCACTGACTTACCAGGAGAAGGCGAGGAAAGAGGTTAGGTATAGCGAGCCACTAACAGCTCGATCACTGCCCCTTGAAGCGGCAATGCTAGATTTTGTGTTGAGAATGTTTTTTACTCAGCCATGCAAAAATATATGTATGTAATATTTCTTTCGGTAAACAATCTTAAATGCCTGTAAAATTTACCTGTTTTCGGTAATAACTAAGGGACTTTAATTTGAACCCTAGGCAGGCTAGTGAGACTGATTATAGCATTGTAACTTCAGCTAAAAAATTATGTTTACCTGGACTGACATGTGTACGTGGGTTACTCAACCTCGCTAGACAAACACCACACCTGTACTGTACGTGTACACAGCCTCTACGCCCAGTTCAGTCATCTGTGTTACACACCACCAACACGCCATACACGCTTATGGCTACCTCCGAGGCTGTCTTGCCCTCGATACATAGCCACAGTTTTAGGAAGATCCCTATTTCATCGGCATGTATGTAACTTGCGAGATTTGTACATGGAGCTCAGAAGTCCGACATTGCATCGTTGCGAGTAAGACTTCACAAGGTCTAAAGGATTTCCCTGGTCCCGGGTGTCTCCATACCACATACTATAATCAGACCACCATAGTCATCCACCCTCTGAGGTGTAACTACGATCATGTATACCAGTAAAAAAAATGTGAATAAAATCTATGCCCACAAACAAACAAATCCCTGAAACTGCACATGTAGGTTACTTCGATTTCCTGAATGGGACACCTGCGCTATCTGTGGATCATGCATTATACATTTATCTTGTACGTACATGCGTGCATGTGTACAAAAGTCATGATAACCTTAAGCTACTTCCAGAAGCAGAACACTTTATTGGTTTGTCAAATGTCAATGACAAGGTTGTAGACTGTACTGTTGATCGTGGTGTAAAGTGCTATATAAATCAACTTTATTCTTTAATAAATAAACTTATTTGGAGTTTAGAGCGAGGAAACGGGACCACGCCATCATCTCCCTAGTTTTCTACACTGGCTTCCCATCCGTTCTGGCATCCAGTACAAACTGTCCGTGCTGTCTTTTAATGTCTTTGTTGGCACCTGCCCTGATTATTTCTCTGAACTGCTCTTCCCTTATGTCCCAGCTAGACAACTCCACTCCTCGTCTGATGATCGTGTCGTTACTCTTGTCACCAAAACAACAACAAATAAACACAGGATTTTTAGTTATTGTGCAACGAAACAATGGAACCCTCCCCCTTTCCATACCCGCCACCTACCCACTATTGAATCCTTTACACGTGCACTGAAAACACGCCTCTTCCGTAAACATTACTCCTAACTCCCTTTCCCATAATGCCAGTCCTTTGTCACACCCTTCCTTTTGTTACTCTCAGCTCTTGTTCTTGTTATTTGGTTCCTGTTTGTGTTTTCTGTATTTGAGTTTATTCTTCGTTAGTACGGTTGTTGATTCTTTTATAGCTCATACTTTATTTGTTTGTTTTCGTGTACCTCGTCTGCTGTCCGTGTTTCGTTCTTGTTCTTAAGCTCTAAGAGCATGCTCCTTAGGATTTTTATTATTATTATTATTATTATTATTATTATTAACCGTGCTTCCGTGTTTTATGTATAATTATGAATAGAAATAGCGAACACACAGACATATATAAATAATGTTGCAGAATCCGTTTTTGTGGATGTATTGTTGTGATGATTGCGGTTAATATAAGTTATAACGAATGAGCTATTTTATACTATTACCGTATTTCGTGATGTTTCTCTTCCTTTTCCTTGAGCGTAACAGTCGCTAACCTCACGAAATCTCAAGATGACAATTTTTAAAAAGTATGGTTTAAATAAGTCAAATTATATTAAGTGTGAAGTGTAAATGAATGTAACATACGTTTCTGATCAACGTATTACAAAGAGGAATTTATAGCTGGAAAACAATAATGAATTAATACACTTTCACACATCGCAGACCGTACATTTATGGGAAGTAACCGCAAACTTTATGAGGATCTCAATATATTCGGTTATCTCCCTTCAGAAAAAATAAAGCTCTAAAGCTATTGCCGCCCAAAAGAGCAATGAAAAGTAATCTATGCCACAAAATAAAAGATCAGTTTTATTATTAATAGACTTCTACACATTCAAACACATCATCTGTCAGAATGCACGTGATAATTCGGCGAAAATAATCGCTGACATTATCAAGCATTTAATCTTTCAACATCATCGTCGTCATTATTGCTATCACTCTCGTATTCCATCAAGTCAATGTTCTAATGTCACTCTCACCTTTTATAGCATTACCAAAAGTAGGTATCTTCATGCCTTAGTAAGCATGAAAGAATGAAAATGTTGTTAAACTTAAAATTGTTTAACTTTTTATTTAATATTCAAGAGCAGAGTTCAAGGGAAGAAGGAAGCAATCAGAGGAAGGAAAGAAGAAAAGAAAAAAAAACATGATAAAAGAAAGGAGAGAAGAAAAGGAGATAAAAAGCAAAATAATTAGAAACAGACTTTTAGTAGTAAAGGTTGACTCACAAACAAAACATAATTTACGGGTGGATGTATTTATGTTTGGACGTTGTTATAAACAAATGACAGCATTTGTCAAATAATACTGTTTTATTGCCACGCTGAAGGAACAAAAGGTGAGTTTCCAGCAAAAGACAAACGAAATATGTTACATTAGAGTATGCAATGTAACTGTAATCAACAGCTCAGACATGGACCAACTTACACTAGAAACCAGTGGCTGTGTATTTTATATTTTCTAAACTTTGCGTGTACTTTGTGTTTGTGTGTGCTTATACGCTACCTGAGCGTGCACATCTACCTGCAGTCACGCAGGTGTGCACATTACATACAATCTCTCGTATTACCAAGCTGAAAAATCAGTTTGCATGAATGCCTACTAGGCGCATTAGATAGATAAATGCAGTCATTATTGCCTTCTTCTAAGGAACGGAAAAGGCTGGGAAAGAAAATTATCTGTTTATGATAGCGAAGGAAAAATAAGGGGGCGCATCTCCGTGTCCTACGCTGGCTTTACACCATGACTCACTCTTTCTCCCATCCCTTGACTTGAGCATCTCAACAGGGTGGGGTGAGAAAACCCCTTTACCAGCCACACATCACACAAACATCTCAAAGTTTGTAACGAAGGAATGCAGGCTACCACTGTACCTCATCAACCTGTGTGTGCGAACCACTACAAACACCATCGAGCAATTCAGCTATATTGTTTACAGACTCGGTTCTTTGCTTACTCGTGTACTTACTGTTAGGCTTTATCCCGTCGGTACTTACCGATGAAACCTCGAACTGGACAAAGCGCTGATTCGGAATGCATTATCAAATAACTTTATAAGACTTCGATTTTGCGAGTCTAATTAGCCATATATCATAGTAAATTTTAAAATGTGAATCAATATTGGTAGTAAGCTCACTGACCAAAATTTAAAATAATTTCAGCTCTTTCTCTTCCCTCACATGTTCGTTAGTTTCGGACACTCAGCCACCACATGGCTCAGTGACAAAGCAGTGGAACTGACTGTACTAACGGTAGTCTGGAGCCGTTTCGTCCACCCGATGAATTGTTACCAGACTCCAAGTCTCGCTACCCGCTGTTCTCTGGTCTCCCCTAACTGTCAAGTGATCACAGTTAGGGGCATTTCAAACTCCACTCAAGGCCTGGCGGTCAGTTCTCCCTGCTGAGTTGAAAAGAGTTGGAATGCTCTGATCTCTTTATCTGCTGTGTCCTATTGAAAGCCGTTGCTACTATGACCGCTTGACTCACCACTGGAAACCGTTACTTTATCTACAGGACAAGAAGGGCACGGTTACGGGTCATCAACTTCCATAATCCATGATAAAAGACATCTCCTGACATGGGGAGGGGTCGGGACTGGTGTTGAACCCAAGACAACCAACCTTCACTGTATTCTGAAGTAGGGACAGCAACAAGCAAACTCTGTTTGATTCGCAACTGCACTTACAACAATTACAAGTGGGCTTAGAGACCTATTACTAGTGACTGTGTAGCGTGTGAAGGTACACACCTGTACCAAGTAGCACCTGGCTGCAAAGTAGACGACTTCAGATACAACTGGAAGCCGAGGGCCGTAAATAAGCCAGGAGGGCCCAGCAAGAGAAACTTGCACCTCCGTTAGTCGACGAAGAACTGCGCAGCCATCTTGAGAACGGGAGGATTGGTGGCAGTAGAGTGAGCTATGAAACAGTCTCTCTCTCTCTGGGCAACAAAGCAGAGGATTTATTGGGTGTGGCGGTCACTGTGTAGCCGGTACAATCACTGCTGGGAGAGGTCTGAAAACTGTTTTATCGTCTTGGATTTAACTGCCTCTCTTGCCTGGCTGCCTCCATACTAGCTCAGTGTGTAGACAACAACAAAACAGTTTATGGTCTTGGTTATTTTCTGTCGAAGAAGTGTTAACATTACCTCCGTCCCGCCAGCCCATGAATTGCAAAAGTTCAAAGCCCTTCTGTGGAGCAGTACAGAACGAGTTTTAACATCATTTTTAGGTGTATGAGTTCATTATAAGATGAAAGTATTTTAGAATATTAGCAAGTAACTCAATTATTTGAACAGCCTAATTCTTAATTGTGTTTAGGGAAGAGATCAAACGTCAGTTGTTGGGACGTCACTAACGGATGAACTGCCAGGGTCATCAGCTGCTCAGTTATGTTTTAAGGCAGCAGGTTAAAAGCATTTAATACAGCTTTTCAAAATATATTTTGGACACCAGTAGAACGATCATTAAAAAGGACCATTTTCAAGCAAACTTAGAATGGAACCAAAGCTAGAAGGACGCGCTCTTAGAAGCATGGATGGAGAGACATGTACTTAGAAAGTTGTGCCCGACTGTTAGAGCCACTCAAGCAAAGGACAGAAGTACAGAGAAATGTTGCTGTGCACCCGTCTGCATGCATGACTGAAAAAGACTACAGAGTTGTCCACGATGCGACTATGGAGCCAATGAAGCGAGAACGCGCGTAGGTAACGTGCACGACATCACCTCCGGCCCTAGGTTGGCTTTGAACTTTTGTTAAATCTCTGGCAGTATTGTTGTTACTAGCTGTGTGGCAGTATTGTTATTACTAGCTGTCTGGCAGTATTCCTATTACTATAGCTGGATAGCCACCATCTGTCTCATAGCTACTGCTTTGTCGATGTATGAGCGTGACCACCATTAAGATTCAATTCCCTTAGGGCAACCCTATCCCATCAGCTATTGCATTTGTTAATTAGCAGTGTGGCAGCCGTTTGTAACAGTCATCATGTTAGCAGTCCGGCTTTGTTTCATGTTCCCGACTATCTTCGTTATTAATGCGCCCCGTTAGCAACATTTTATACCTGTTAATACAACACTATCCGTCAGCTTAGTAACACACTACTGCCTTTTTCCCAGCAACTTTTCAATGCTTCGTGTCATCAGGTTCTTGAAGTTATCCTAAAAGTTCATTTCACTTGCATACATCTGTCATATACCAGTGCATGGAAGCAGTTAATTTCTCCATTATTTATTTGCTGTCTTCGAGAAGTCTTTCGAAAGCGACATTGTTTGATACATAACAACACAGGTAAACAATGCCCCTGTTTCAAAAAAAAAAAAAGTCATGCTCTTTGCAAAAAGATTAGATGTAGTGGCAAGATTTGAGACAAGACGGCGATTTAATACTCTTATAAAAAATTCTGCAAGGAAATCACATAGAACTAAATGTAACAAAAGCTGGAAACAAGAAGTTGCATAAGCATATAATTACGCGCGTAGTTTGGCAGTGTGCTCGATTTTGTGGAGTTATCACCTGTTCCAACCAAAATAAACATTCATGCTCAAGACCTCAAACAGATGAAGATATAAGATATGTAGGAATGCTGATACAATAACGAAGATATGACAGATGTGGGAATGTGAGACATGTTGGAATATGAGATGTGGGAATGCTGACAGTGTCGTTTATTTCCCACGATCTCGTGTCATCGTTAAGGTCCTCTAGGCACTGAACATGGGATCGCTGCTGGCTTCAGCAAACCAACGGAACGCCCATTAACTTTCAAAAAAAAAAAAAAAAGGAAAAAAAAGCGTTGAAGTTCTCATTTCGTTGCTCGCAGTTTCCACTTTCACCAAGTGTTTAGCTTCACATTCACTTTGTACGACAGCTCTTTGCTCAGAGGAACCCACACGGCGTTCACTCAGAGCCCAGAGCTCACACAGTAGACGTGTCTTTGTCAAAATAATCCAGAAAATAGCCCGGATGTAGAGCTAGAGCGTTGGCGCGATTGGAGCGCCCCCTGGACAGGTCCGATTCGTGTGGGAAATCGTCATCAGTGTCGTCACATTCAGAACCGTCCACCAGACCCCCGTTGAACGAACTACGGGGACCGCGTTTAGGATTCGAACTTGTGCCGCACGCGTGCAGGGACCGCGGGAGGAGGGCATGGCGACGGTCCACCTCGTTGCTGCTGGCGTCCGTCGTCGTATCCTCCTCATCATCCTTCTTCCTCTCACTTGCGCCCATCCGGTCATCTGCTTTTCGGACTTCCCCTTTGAGTGCCCGTTGCTGCGGTGTGATGTGGTCATGGTCACTATGGTAACCTTCCGACAAACCCGGGGTCAGTCCGCCGCCAATTCCACCAACACAAGCGACCGCAACAATTCCGTCGTCGCACGTGCAATACTCCGCGGACACCCCTCTGCCCCTCGTGTTGAAGCCTCGCCACCGCACGGACTCCGTGTCGGAGATGTAGTCATACACGTGCGACGTGTCGCTATCGGCTTGACCGGGTGAACAGCTCGGGTGCATGACACGGTAGGCCACCCGACTGTTCATGGGACACAGGTGCAGATGGAAGCGCCGCTCGCTGGGGGCGCTGTCGCTGTCACTGGGGTTGTAGACGTATGCTTGCAGCTGACGTGGCAGGACCGCGGGTGGCATGCCCCAACTACCAGCCGCACCCTCCGGACATGGTGGTAAGGGCCGCTGCAACACCAGACACAGGATTTAACATTAGTGGTCCAAATTTGTAGTGGATGGGATTAGTGAAATCCCGACATGTAAACAAAAAATAAAGCAAGGAAAAAAGTGAAAGCAAAAGCAAAGGAAAACAAAAACAACATGGACATGAGACTTAACCCCACATCTCCTTACATACTCTATATACACAATGGACACACATGAACCCCTCTGCATACACTCGTCGCATAACTTTTCTACTTCTTTCCGCTTATCCGTTGTGGTCTTTCCGAGACTTCCATCACTGAAGCATCTAGCGAGGACACAACTGACGAAACGGTTGTTAGAACAGACACTAGGGCCGCCAGGGAAGACGGTTTGCAAGTCGGTGGATGAACAGTGGGCGGAAGGGTTCAGCGTGTGGACGATTAATTCCTAAAACCCTTTTCTGCCCTTTCCCCTACCACCCCATCCCCCTACCCTCATCCCCCGCCGGTTTTTACTTCACCGCCTCCTCCAGTGAATTTGTCTGTTTGAGAAAAGAATCTGACGGAGTTCTTCTGCAAAGGATCAGATAGACTGATACCCAGAAGGCAGAAGCGGCCATTGCATTTGCTGGTCTTCCCTTCAACAGCCTGCTGCAGGAGGTGCGGGAATTGTTTGCTCGTCATACATGAGTCACCGCTCCGGTCGGCGGTCTCGGAGAACGTATTAACACCAGTCTCAGCTAGCCGTCAGGCAGACGACTCCCTCTACTTCCTTCAGCGTTTGATGGCTGGTCGAGAGGCTGGATAAGTGGGGTTGCTAAACGACGTTAGAACCGTACAAGGTGAGGACAGAAATTGTGACATCGACTAGTCGCTCGGCAAATTCTTTTTCCTGTCCCTGGGCTTTCTCACGAAGTCAAAGAACGGCAGGGCAGATGAATGCGCCCTCGGAGGGAGCAAGGACGGGTGGTGGACAGTGTATACTCTTCGTGCGGGGACCAGCAGCAGTTAGGTTTAGAGGACTAACTCATGACGACAGAAAATGTGCCAAAGGGAAGTAACCCCCAGTAGCTGAGCAGATAATGAGATAGTCTTCATTGTCTGCATACCTTATATTCCTCCGTCAGTGAGGAATGAGCAATCACATTCTCGTTTACAAGACCGCAAGCGGTTTAGGAACAAAATAGAAAACAGAAAAAAATAACAGCTAATATCGAATCACAAAAATCATTACCCCATGATCGGCGGTACGGAGTACAATGACTTGCCATGTCCTGAACATCCAAAACTATTATATACTATTATTTTTTTTATTGGATATGAAGAAAAAGGAATCTGGGTTGTTCTCCAGTACGAGGCAGATAATATGGTGCAGTCTACCCTATAACCTATGAACTAACCCTATGCTATGTTTCAATGTTCGAACGGTTTCCGATCAGCTGGTTGAAGATGACATGTTAATGGACTTGTGGCAGTTTTCCAGTCACATCGTTAACCCCACTGATGATGACTTTATGGGACTGTTCTTCTCATTCACCCGCTCTCTCTCTCACACACACACACAAAGACACACTCACGGAGAAATAAAGAGAATAAGATTGCTAGTTGGTGTACAGGCGGAACAGACTCCATCAGGCTGAGTTCAGGCCCATTTTAAGAGGCAGCAAGAAGCAGGACCTGAATATCGCCGTGGGGTGCCATTGCGGGAGAGGACAGCAGTTTGACAGAGATCCAAATTACGAACATTCGATCGTTTACTTTTTATTTCCGTTTTACAAGTATCAGGCTTGGCGGGCGGTCAGGCGGCAAGAAAGACAGCGGGGCCAGACAAAAATTATGAGCAATGCATTTTCATTGCTGTCGATGACCCTGCTGGTGGATCCTGTCGCATGAACATAATCTGCCTGCCAGTCTTCTTTCTTTCTTCCTCTTCTCCAACAGTCGTCTTGTAACGCCCCAAATAGTTCTGACCAACTGCTTGTCATCAAACTAATGACAATGTTTGCTTCCTACTGAGGAGCTCCATAGTCAGGAAAGAACTCCATCTTTGGGACTTCCAGATTTGTAATAGTAGCAGTAGATACATTTTCAATATTAGTGCTGGTGATGTAAACACATGCCATGGGATCACTCGTGTGAGAATGCCATCACGACTCAAGTTATTATCATCTGACTATGAATGTCCCATTACCTAATCTTCTTCGTTTAATCCCTTGATCTTGGCGTAGCCACCCTCCTAAACAAAACAAAAATCCAAACAAGTATAAAGTTGATTGAAGCTGACATCGGTAAACATATTCAAGACTAAGACAGATGGTCGACTGGTGTTTGATGAGTTCAAACATGGAGAGCACCTCTCCCATCCTCTGTGCTGACAATGTCGCCCTGCTGCTGTCACTGGTCTGTACCTACGACACAGTGTCATCACCTGCCGTTGGTTCACCCAAGGCACAACCTCAAAGGACCCTTGATTTACTTGTGGAGCAATTAATTAGTGGGTGTGGCGACTCCGCTGTTTAGCTTAACACACCGGTGCCCCGAAGCCACTAATTAATTAACCGCAACACCAGGTCAGGCACACCGGCAGTCACGGGGCACTTATTCTAAGGTCAATAAGTGCAGTGGAAGGCAGCCACAGACCGACAGGATATACTGAAGATATACTGTAGATAATGACACGGCTTTACAAATACGGACATGGATGCGCTGAAAATAAACTGCAGGTAATTAATGACACGGTGGTAAGACAGAGACAGACCCTGGGGTTGTAATAATTGACACACAGGTACAGACATACAGACAGGTGGACAAACGTGTCGTGTGTAGCCAGTTCTGTTTCGCATTTTGTTGTATTTTTTTCAACCTCCACGACAGGTTGAACTGTGGTGTGTTGCCCATGTCACAACATTCAGACAAAAGAAAGTCGTACATGCACCTGCAAAATTCAATCACCCGTTTCCCACACAATCATATCCACCCATTCAGGTCCCACCCTCCTTACCTCATTTTCCCTGCTGACGACAGAGGCCGAGGCGTAGTGAATGCCAGCGTAGTACGTCCGACCCTCACCAGCGCCGACCCCACCACCCGCGTGCGGCTGTCCGTTGGCCCTTTGATCTTTCCTCTTGGACCGCTGCCTGCAAATTAGGGGCCAGTCCGTGGAATGAATCAGCACTTTTTATAGGGCCAGACCACTCGCTCACATCTCACCTACTCAAACAGAACTCATCGGGAGTGTCCGAGGGGCGGGCCTCCAGGGCACAAGGGTCTAGACACTTTGTTGTCAGCTCGACTGGCCGTCGGGCAGCACTGATCATCACGGCGTAGGAAACTATTCAAGTTAAATCGAGGCCCAGACAGGTCACACCTCCTCCCTTTCTCGTGACTGGGCATGTAAACCGAGAAAATAAGTCATTTTCTTGAGCCCCTAGTTTAGCTGTCGCCACCCCCAACCCTTTGTCATCCTGTCAGCAGCTCACCTGTGCAAATTACTTTCCTTCTCAGGAATGTGGCAGGGGGGAGGGAGTGGAAGGATTGGGGTGGGTGAGGTGGGATTTAGATAAAGACTTAGATACTGGCTATAATATAGTGACCACAATGACATGGCTCTCATACCACAAAGATAAATATCAATAGAATTATTAAGTATATTTTGAGTTGTCAGCATCACTAACAAACGTGTTTACAAACAGGTGATATCGTGAACAGAGACACGAAGGCATTTTAGTGTCATGATGAGGTGTATGCTCATACCATCAAGTAATCTGATATTGCTCTAAGTATTATGGTTTTATGTTGTTGCTCTACGGGATTGCCGAAGAAGTGAGTTTGGATTAATTATCTGTTCTGTACGTTTCTTGTATAATTTTTGCTCTTTCCAACACTGTGTCCGGCTTTATGAAAAAAAGGAATATTTTTATTGCAACATGCATACGTTTAATGGACAAATGATAATATTATTATTACAATTTTTATGAATGTCGATTAAGCGATTGTGGTATTATCGTCATTATAATTTTTAGTTGAGAGTTCAGCTGGAATATCTTTTTGCCTCTGAAATTGGATTCATTGCGCATATGCTTGCTCTCTCTTCTTTATAATTTCTCTTTCTATCTCTCTCAACACACACACTACTTTATGATAGGAAAGTCTTCTGAGTCCTCTTAAATCAGAAATAATTACCCTTATTCATGTGATGAAGAGTACAAATATCTTTGTAATGTCTTTCACTTCAGATGTGATTTTACTGATACCACCGTCACCTAGTGTGCCTGTGGGTGTGTTAAAAACACTGATTTGATAGAAAGTGAAAAGAAACATTTTTACACAGACATGAAAAGCCATCCCACTTCTTTCTTCAATCTCTCTATCATCGTTTCTCTCGAGAGAAAGTGGTGCTTAAACATGCGGGCGCATGCGCAACACTTTCCACAAACCTGAGATTGATTGTAGATGTCAAAGTATATTTCACTAGTGAGGCTAGTCCGTCTCACTGAGTGTCAAACGCCTACATCCCTGTCCCTCCCATTAATAAAGGACAAGAAAATGCCCTCGACATTCAATCACATTTGACTTTCACAAGTCCTCCTCAACATCTTCCTCATCCTATTAGTTTCTAAATTCACATCGTTGATGTGGCAGAGGAAAAAGCCCCTTGTTTGTCCCACGAAGTTTTATGCATAACCTCTATTTATGTCCATATTTGTCTCGCTGTTATATATATATACAGCTGCCATGCTTCGTCGACATTTTCCAGTTGTATTTTTATTGAACGACTGGGGTTATGTTCCCACGACTGGCCGCGAACATTAAAGAGTTATTGTTTCTGTATTTGGGGAACAAAAAGCAGTCAGTGCAAAGTTGTGGGCCCTAAAGGTGCACTAGCACGACACTTCGCGACTTCAGTGACCACAGGGTGCAGCGACTGAGAAACGCTAGTGACAGTCACACTGAGGGTCGAAAAATGTTCACTCGGATGTCATCTCCGGCACAGGTCACTTCTCTGCCAGTGTGCCACATTACACCAGCAATTAGTGTGATTAGCAGATTTTTGTATTCTGATCACTTTAAAGCTCTAATGGCCACTACAAGCCTTACATAATATTCTTTGACCGAGTCGTACTGTCGACAACATCTAGCGACACGAAGGATTTGAGGGTCAAGTATTGTGGCCATCCGTGTCAAAGGTCACCACACACGTGCCTCTGGCTGTCACGTGTCCACTTTCCCCGCTTGAGTGTAGCCCCTGTCGTTGGGGGACATTGAGTCAACCCGTCAACCAAAGCAGCTTATCTGAAGAATGCCAGCTACCGCAAAGAAATGTGGAGGTTTCTCGAGGGACTTTGTAGAGACCGTAGATGGTCATGCTGAACATGCAAACTGCGAAAAGGTTGACCTCTAACCTGTCAGCTTTACAATGTATTGCTTTAGTTGGAGCAGCGCGCATGACCACATGACAATATCGAGAAAAGAAATCATGGGAGGATACTTGGGAAATCCGTGCATTTTAAATCTTTAAAAAGAAAAAAGACAAAAATTCTTTTAGCAGATCCTCAGGTACCCCACTATGTCTGCTGTAATCGCGTGACAGTACAATTAATTTTTTTGTGTAGAAGACTCATCATTTTATGATGCTGTACATGTTATATTAGAGATAATTTAAAAAGTATGACATCCAGAAATTTTTGTTTAACCTGTAAACACTTTTCATAATAATAATAATATGTTTATTTATATAGCGCTTATCCACGCCACTAAAGGTGGACTCAAAGCGCTTTACTGAAAAAAAAAAAAACAAAAAAAAAACAAAAAAAAAACCAACAAACAAACAAAAACCACAAGTATAATAGTAATGGATGCAGGTCTCATATACAATCACTGAACACCTGCACCTGCAGTGCTGTTGGCGAGTGCTGAGCTAGATGCAGTGTGGTTGTATCTCTGTCTATTCCTGTATATAGGTTCGTAAATTCCAGCAAAGAAAAGTAACTATCTGGACATTTTGTCATTTTTTCTTTACCGAAGGTAATTAATGCCATTGGAGAATGTAATAAAACAGTCAGGAAGTATTAAAAAAACTTTTTATTCGATTTAATTAGTTCGTTATATTCATTCCAAGGGTGGGCTCTTACAAAGTTTTATTATCATTAATCTAGATTTCAGCCAGTAGTGTTTCCAAAGTTTTATTAAAAACCATTAGTCTAGAATTTCAACAGGTGCTCTTATTATACGCACTCGATTATTTTATCACTCAATTTGGTAATTTATGTTTCAAACATCCTACATTAGTCCTCGTATTACTCCAGATATCAAGACTGACCGTTCACTTATAATTGTTTGTTTTTATTTTCGTTGTTGTTCTTTATTTAACTGTTATGAGACATTTTTGGGTACGTCAGGGATAAGCGTGTATTTTATGGTCTGTTCGTACATCGATCCTCCCTTCTAGTGTGAGTGTGGCAGGCCGAGTGGTGGCGCTGCACTATACACACATCATCACAATTACTCTCTACCAGTGAGCACGACTTGTGGAGGAACAGCTCCCCGAGACCGCCTTCGTTACGACGCCTCGCAGCTTCATCCGTTATGCAAATCGCTGTAAAAACCTCGTATTGTTCAATCAACTTCGAATGGCGAAACACGAGAACAGGAACTGGCCTTAATAAACAGGGGAAAGAGAGGCTATGCAACAAAACTCGACCAGCACGTGTTGCATTTAATATTAACCCTCCTTTTTCTCCTTCCCTCCACCATCCCACCCATCCTAGTCTCACCTACACACGCGTCCCGCCACAATTTCACTTTTAATGCAGCAACCACGAGCCACCTCGCTGGGAGGAAAAAAAAATCCTCGTGGGAGGAGAGGGGGAAAAGGGAAGAGAATTAAGGACGATGGAAATAAGATCCAGTCGCCATTTTTTTCGTCTGTCCACGGCGTGACGGTTCCACGCCGAGGTTTGTGAGAGTTCCATGTAGAACGCCCTCTACAGGTTGCGAAAAACAAGATGAAGCCACGGCCAACGACAAAGGGAGGACAATTAAAGGCAATGCCAGCGTCTTTGGGTTAATGTCCCCTGCCTTACAGAGCAAAAAACTGAGACAGGGCGACACGGAACCGCGACATCCATCTGCGCCGCGCTCTTTGCCGCATTCCCGTTGCCGCGCAGTCGCCCTCCGCATCGTGGCACTCTTTACTGCCGCGCACGGAGCGTCCATCAGTTAGCCACGTCTCCGTTTCATGTCCTTCCCGACATGTTTAGCAAACAAAAAGCTGCGATGCATGCCGAGACAATCAAGGGGACAACACGCTGCTGATGACTAATACAGTGTCACGTGACAAGATGTTTCGCTTTGGCCCTTTCAAAGTTCAAATGTCACGGGATTGTGATAGTAGCTCAGCATCCTCGCCAGTAGTGTTTGTAACTAACATAAAGTTATTCCGCACAGGTATTGTGGGACGAGAACAACCAGAGGTGTGACACCTACAAACAAGGACTCGGTGTCTTTATTGTCTCGCCAACTCCCAGCTGTATATAGCCATAGGCGGCGCTGCCGATTCTATCGTTAACATCACATCAATATGCAATGCAAGCCACTTTTTATAGTTTCGTCAATGCAGATCAAAGAGGAAGCACAATACCATCTAGTTCCCTTGTCAAGATGGCATTTAGAATTGGGACACCACGCTACATTAATTATATTCGATAACATGTTGCATAGTCGTGAATTCCAGTGGTGTATGCTGGTCACAAGCTGAGTGGAGTGAGCAGCACTCACTGCCGGATCCCTACCACAAATATAAAGTGCAAGAAATGGCAAGCAGCAGGCACGAGAGATATCGACTGGTGCTGCAGATCACTGATTAAAACCTCGCCATGCTGTGATTAATGATGGATTTGTGTGCTCCCTCGTGTCTCCGGACAGTCGTTGAAGATGATCTGAGTAAACAACCTCAGAGAAAACGGGAGATAATTTCTTGTCTTTCAAAACTTTTCAGCTCCCTGTCTGCCTTCTCTGTGCATGTCTCTTTGTTCTCTCTCTCTCACATTCGTTTTGTTTGGGTTCTTTTTTTTTTGTTTTTTTTTTTTTTTTTTTGTAACGAAGGAAGGGGTGTGAGTTTATACACGGAAGAAAGACCCATTCAAAGGTTAGGCCGCCGCCTCAGTGGCAAATGAATCATTGAGTCTTGAAAACCTTGATTATTCTCTAGCTTTCACGCCTGACAGCCTTTTACTTCCGTTGCCTCTGGTCTTGCTCAGTCGGAGAAACCAGTTTTCACCCCATGTAGAGAATAACTTTATCGAATTCTAGTGGGACAAGTTTTCTTTGCTTTGGTGGAGAGACAAAAGATGACTTTGGTCTTGTAACAAATTGGATTTAAAAAAAACCCTGAAGGAATGCAGAATAAAACTCAGTTAAAAGCGATCCTGAGAGAAAGTAGTCCTGGCACAATATACAAAAGAGTGGCGAGAAATCGAAGCCGTGAAGTTCTCAGTCCCTTTCCCTTGGAAAGCAAAAGTTAGCCAGAAGGGAGCAGACCCTAAAGTGAAAATAAGCATGGACAGACAAAGAGAACAGCACGAAAGGGGAAGAGGAAAGAAAGATTGGAGGAAATAAATCGACTGAGGAATAACATACTTCAGTAGCATCTGTAGGAGAGTGGTGATCAGATTCGGTACTAAAAGTGGGATTACGAGGCCAGTCGATGCTTGTCTGCCACACTCGCGGCTTTACAATAACATTTTTTTAAAAAGATCTTCTCACTAGCCTGGCCTGGATCTTCTGATGCACATGAGGGTCAAAGGAGAAGGGTGGAGTGAAAATGTTTTCGTCTGAGCAACAAACCAAGCGAACACCACTGTGTCGCGATCTGAACTGGCAAGTGGACAGACAGACAGACAGACAGACAGACAGACAGACCTGTGATTTTCAAGTCTGCATGCAGGTGATAGGATACAGGAGGGGAAATGGGTGGGAGGAAAGGGCGACAATGTTTATTTTCAAGTGGAGAAAAACAGTAAATGTTCACTGTTGCAAAGCTTCCATGTTAAAATCCCCATTGCAACGGGCAACTCAACAAATGGAATTATTTTTATGAAAGATTTGATTTGTTACATATATATATATAATGTATGGCATTTACAAGAGATGCAGGTGTAAGTAACAAATTGGAAATGAACAATGAGATGAGAAAGAAGGGATAAGAGAAGAGAGGAGAAAGCTGATTCTGTTATTTGAATATTACGAGGACGAGAAAATTTAATAAGGAAAAATAAGATCGTTTATCTGGCTGGAAAGGAAAATTAATTCGTACATGACAAAAATGTTCACCTGTGCAAGGATGAAGCAGGTGACAGCGACGACTCCTACCACGACGAGGACGCTGAGCAGCACGAGGAGCACGTGACAGGCCGTGTCGCACGTCTTCCGCACTCCTCCTTCCGTCGCCTCCTCTCCGAGTCCGTCCCTCCCTTTCGTCGGGTCGCGGCCGACACCGGGGGGTCCGAAGGTGGTGCTGTCCAGGTGGATGTTGCATCGGTCCGCCATGAACATCATGAGGCGCTGGCCCACCGCCTGCCCCACGCACGAGGTCCAGTTCACCTTCAACAGAAGCCCTGTGTTCCAGGGCGGTGGGACAGGGGAAGCCGGACCAGAAGTCTTTGAGAATGGGATCCAGACCTGGCAACGACGACGACGACGCCAGCAGCGTTGGCGACGAAAACGAATCTTGCGCATGTAACCGAAGACGGTGTTGGACTCTCCTGTTGTGGCAGCTGCTGATGGTGGTGTGGTGTAGTCAGTCATTCTTGAGGGCAGAAAGTCAATGAACGATGACATCACAGGGTGTGCGGTATATCTCAGGAGCTACTCCTAGGCCAGCTGTGCCATGTGTCCTGGACGTGTGTTTCAAATCTGTGGCGTTCATCTGAAACATTTACCCCGAAAGTCACATTTTTATTCGCAGATGAACATCGCCATTTTCATCACGTAGTTTCAAGACACAGAGAATTAACTCAAAAGTACAATGCAAAAAGAACTAACAAATTTGAAGAGGGATTAATTAATCCTTTCGAGTGCCACGCAGCATACAAGAGGAAGGATTCGTATTCACATTGGTAACCGAAATTATTTATTTCCAGAGCCCGATTTTCCCCCTCTCCTCTTTCCACCTCGCCAGCCCATACACAATCCTCCAATGGCAGAAAGCAAAGCCTCGTCCACGTGAGGCGCACGTTAAGCGGGCAATGGCGACAATGGCTTCATACAGATGAGGACCGGACAGGAGTCACGAAGCTGGTCCGCCAGCCAGCAAACAATAGGGCGACAGAGGCCAGGGGATGGAACTGGGCTCTCGACTACAGTTCGATCTTTGCCAGTTACGCCCGGTACCCGTCGCCAGAAAGATGGCGCCAGCCAGAGTGTGTCCAGGAATAACTGTTGAATGACATTTTATAATAAAGCAATTTTTCAGAGATTGCATGCAATGTTCTTAGTTGTGTTATCCACAGACGAGACTTCAAAGAGACCAGATTCAGTATCTTAAAGTCTACACGACATTCGTGACTTGCTTTCAAAAGCTGGTCAAATATTGCGAACTTTTTTCCTAAAAAGTTTTTTTTTTTTTTTTCATCTTGTCTTTTTAACTTTTCTCATTAAGTTTGAAAAAAAATCTGTTTACAAGACAAAACGAACAGAAACTTTGTCATTATAACTGCTATATGCCTGCTAACCAAGAGCTTGCAGACTTCATGAAAGTTCTTTTTATCCTAAAGAAGAATCAAAGAAAGGGTCTGTGACGATGATAACCGCGACTACTGGACAGGGTATGAAGGATCAGCTCAGTACTGAGGATTAGCTCGAGCTTATTAAAGCCTGGTCTCCAGGACACGAGTAACCGGCCGCTAGTTTGTCCAAGGCTCCACCCTCTGATGTTGTGGGGCTAATTTGTCATAGAATGTGATCAAAGGTGGCATCAGAGCAGGTCTGTCTGAGGCTGAGTGGGTGTCGGGATACGCCTAATGACCGAGCTCCATCGGGCCATCAGTGATGCAAAACGCCGATGGAATCCATTTTTTTTTTTTAACTTACACGAAAAGTAAGTTCGGAATTGGAAAGTCCAGGTCTCTCTGTGCCGATAAGCTTTTTAAATTTTCGTCTCTATTGTTATTAAGTTGGATTATTCTCCCACGCTTTACATGATATGAAGATATCTATATTATAGATGTATACTCCACTTTCTTGTGGCGTCCTCAAGGCTCAGTACTCAACCCTAGCTAAACAACTCACAGCTGTCTGTCGTCTATCATAATAGACAGACTGTCTAGTTACAGATAGTTACAGCTGTCTGTCTATTATAATAAACAAGTTACAACTGTCTGTCAGTCTGTCTACTATGATAGTTACAGCTGTCTGTCAGTCTGTCTATTATGTGTGAGCGGACTCCAAACTTCCTAAGGAGATGACAAGTGGTGGACGTGACTATGCCATTCTATAAACTGTACAGTTACAAAAAATACTTTGATTCCAGTATAAACAAAGCCGAAAATTTTAAAATGAAAAAAATTAATGAATTTAAAACAATTTTAACAGAGGGAATCAAGTTGAAACAATGTTTTTTAAAATGTTCTAATGAGTAATTCAACAAATTGACTCACAGTATGAACATATCCACAGAATCACATGCATCCATACACACTCACGCGCGTGCACATAACACACGACATGCAACTCGCACATTCACTAGCACCTGCTCCTCTAGACCTTATGTTCTTGCAGCACATCCACGTGAACAGTTTTCACTCTCACTCCTTCCCATTGACCATCAGCCTGTGCCAATAATTATTAAAGAAGCAAAACCGGAGTCTTGCTTTACATCCTATGCACTGAGCATTAGATTATCACTTGCATTGAAATAGGACCAGTTACCTGTAAGTAAGTCTTCCTGGCTACTCGGGACAAAGAGACCCGATTCTTTCTTTCAGTGAAAAGCTGAGCCTCGGCACGTGAGTGGTGTGTAGGCTAATTAAGAGTCAGAGGATCGAGAGGCTGTGCCGAGGGACGGCGTGGCGTCAAGGTAAGAAACATCGATTGTCGATGAACGAGACATCCGGGAGTTGAGAGTGGATACGCTGGTGTTCGTGCCAGTCCCTCAACCCGATATTCCACACGAGGTGGTATTAGACTAAGTCTATCTCCCCATCGCCCCTCCTTTTAACCCCGGGGTAGAGGTTTCAAAAAGACCTCAACCTGTTAACAGCTGACAACACTTCATCTACAGAAATTAGGCCAGGTACTGCCTCGGGACAATCTCCTCCATCTCCGTCTTAACCTGTGCCTATTCATCCACCTGCCATCTCACATTGCCTACTTACTCAGTTTTTGGTTTCAAAGCTCTTTAACCTTTCCTTTATCAATGATTATCATGAAAACCAAATTATACTCTGAACGACATAGCTATCAATACCAAACTACAAAGGATGTCGTCTTTGCTTACCGATCAATAGGATGTAGGGCTGTTACTGGTGGTGAGCTCTACCTTGGTCAGACGTGCCGTGAGCTTGTGATGTCCGTCTACTCATATGTTTTTGTATAAAACACGGATTAGAAATCTTTACAGATATAGAGCAGGATTTAATGAAAGTCGGTGAAGATTACTCTGTGGCTAATTTTTGTCTACAGTTTACAAAGGACACTGAACTGAGAAAGTGCATAAAGAGCTGCTGTGTTTAGACACGAATACAAAATAAAAACAACTTCAAGGAACAGAGTGTGAGATGTATAGAACACAAAAACACACATACACAGAGCTGGAGGAGATAAAGATAAAATTTATGGAAGAAAAAAAAAAACATCAGCTCCGACATGTAACTTCGGATACAAGTATTTGTACACAGAAGCATTTTCCTCTCCATTTTTTAAAGCCTTTCAATATCAATAAATAGTATTACAACAACGACTTTCACCAATCCTCTCATTTCCTAGTAAACTCTGTGTCCATGTAGCCTGAAAGAAGCGATCATGTGAGGAGAATGACGATGCTGTCGATAAGTGCAGACACAAAACCAAACCAACAGCGGAAGCGTTTATCACCAATTACGCTGAAACGAAACCGTCTCAGATCGATTCCCGCTGTCAGTCCCGTTTCCTTGTGCGCAGCGACGGCCATGTACTCAACGATAAAATCAACAACAACACAGACAGCAGTTATCGCCTTTTAGGACTGCTTATTTTTTAACAGCCGCTACATGCAGAACGCGTGAAGTGAGCGGGGGAGACAATCCAAATGATCTCCCTTTTGTGTCAAAGGTGAAAACTGCTTCTCGACTGTTTGTTACTGAAATGACATGTCAACATCACTCAGGCGCACCTCTCATCACCAGAGACAAACCTCACCTGCAAAATTGCTACCACGTTGTGTAGTCCATCACCAGCACTGCCTGTCGGTCGCCCTGTTGCTGCTTGCCGAGCGCACGGCTACCCAGCGTGTGAGGCACACACACACACGCACGCACACGTGTGCAAAGTCTCACTAGCCACGACGAGCCACACCGCCCGCTCTCCGCCGCAGTATCAATCGCTCGTTTGTCTGAGCCGCCACGCCGCGGACCGTTAATCTGTTATCACACAATCCGTCCCGTAGTCGCCACGTAGCTACCTCGCCTGTCATCGCCACCCACAGCTTCTGACCACCCACGTGCAGGGCTCGCTCCACGCAACCGCTCGTCGCTGGTCACTGGGACACGTGGTGGGCCGTGTCGCCCCTCTACTGCACTCTGTGACAGACCTGTGACTGTGTGACACTGACTGGACTCTGAGACAGAGCAGACTTGTGACCGTGTGACACGTCAGTCACTCAGTACATTGCGGTTGTGTCACGAGTGTAAGAAATGTACTTTGTGTGTCTACAGTGTCATGAGGTGTCACAAATAATATTATAGTCAGTGTGTCACGATGAAGGTACATTGCAGCTTGTGTCACGAGTGTTGTGAAGGTAGTCTGCACATTTATCTGTTGTTGTTGAAGGGTGGTTATGGCAGACAGCCAGACGGGGTGGGTAGGAACCACGTAGTTGTACAGTTAATTAAGGACGAAATTATTTATTAAGTTTTTCTTCGGCTCGAAATCATGTCTGCGATGGTGAAGATTCACGATCGAATGTTCTGTGTATCTGTGTACATACCTTGTACTGTAAGACTATGTTGATATACTATTATTATTTGTAAATGGCAATGAGGGCTGGGATATGGTAATATTCAAGAGATTTTATACATATTTTTTGCTCCGATAAAACTTTCACGAAAATTCCATTTTACTTATATCTTACCGTTGCTGTTGAGGCATTTGTGTAGAAACCCGAGGTCACACCTCTCTCTTTCTGTGACAGCAATGTTTACGGGAGTGTATTTTGAGAATAGTATTTTTAGGTATGTTTATTCGCTACTCCAAACTGAGGAGCTGCTGTGGCAGCAGTCAGACACCAACGTGTGGTTTCCACGAGTACGAGTACAATGATGAAACATCAGACAAGTTCCCCTCTAGTGAAGAAACACTTTTATTTAATGCCAACAGCTTTGTGACTTTTTCATTCCAAAAGTTTCGCTAAGACAAACGTGAAAGGTTTGGATAACGATTTGTTATGGACGCGAAGTACAAACTGAATAAACACTGGTATTAAAAGATATAAAACTCTTTAAAATACAGAGCTAGCAGGTTTGTTGTTCTGAACATAACTCTCAAGTGAAAAAAAAGATTATCCTACCCTACCACCAGTGGCGGGTCTAGGCTCATGGCGGCCCTGGGGAGAAAAAGAATAGGTGACACTTCGCCGGCCAGTCTCAATAAAACCAAGTGGCGACCCATGATATTCTCATTACACATAAACATTGTAATACTGCAGAGGTATTCCATTTATAAGTAAATAAAGGAAAGTTTCTTTTCATCACCAGTCTTCCCTACTTACACTGCGGCACCACTATAAAACTGCAGAACGGCTTTCTGAGGAAAGGTTGTGGACAGCCAGTGCTCATGAACACAGCAAGAAAGTAGACCCAGGTACTACACTCCTTCCATGGTAACAGGAGAAGTAATGTGTAACAGTACATAGTAGTTGTCGCATGCAGTGTCAGCAGCAAAATCCACATCACAAAGTTAAGAAACAGTCCAATCAGTCAAGGTAACAAGACAAACTTGTACAGATGAAGTTGTGAGAGAAGCTACTGGAAAACAAGTGTGAGAAGCTGTTAAAAAAGGCAAGACCTGCTGTCAGGTGTGGCCAGGTGTGCCAGGTGCTGACACAGAGGCCTTATCAAAGTGCAAATGTCTTCAGATTGATTCAGAGGGTGCATTCTAAAGAAACATCAATCATCATTAGTTCAGCTCTGTTTTGTCACACTAGTTATCACAAACCTGTCTGGAATCACAAAGGAGCCTGGAAGTTATCTGGGATTGTAGACCTGCTTCACATTCCTCCAAGACTGACATTCTATCATCTACCAGTGATGACAGAATACAGCAGGTTATTCTTAATACCTATGACCAAATTTATCAACTGATATTTTTCTTCTGCCAGAGATTGTACTGCTGTTGTTGAATAAAATCTGTCAGTTGCTCAACAAAATTCAACAAAAGATCACAAAACATATTTTGATGTCAGCCTGCAATGAGTTTTGTGAAACAAAATAATTACATTTGCCGAATAAAGCTCAACAAGCTGAATCCATTGATACCAAAACCTTGTCAGTAGCTTAATTACATTTGTTCGTTTTTGAATGCTGGAATAGATAAATGTTAGGGTTCAGAGCAGTAACATCTGCTTGAAATCCCAATGTTAAAATGATTATTTCACTACCTGGGTGTCCTAGAACACTAGATCAGTTTATTGTGTTTAGGTAGTGCTGCCAGATAATGAAGTACTAAGTATTTAATTTCTGATGCACTGAAATTTGAAAATCACCATTGTCTTCATTTTGAAGTTTCAAGATTTGCACTGAGCACAAACATCACACCAATCTTCTTATTTATAAGAGTGGACAGAGAAGCATACCAAATCAGTTTAAAATATTAAAAGGCAGACTCGTAGGGGTATAGAAATAAACATTGTTCATTTGTGCTTTTGTCCTGTCATCTGCAAATATTTTCTGAGTATTTCAGAACAACGGTGACTTTTTTTTTACACTCTCTCCTTGATCGTTGCTCTTTGAATTCACCCTCTATAGCCTTTATCCTTGTCGCCAGCAGCTCTATTTTCTGTCGAAACTCTCCCTCATTGTGGTGTTCTTGGTAAGACACTCACCCCCCGTGTCATCCCACAAGGGCTGCACACATCCCGACCCTCATGAGACTAGCCAATGAAATCATTTTTGCCTTAGGTCAAATGTCATATCAGATGATGTCACTTCATAGATTGTGTTTACATCATATGACCTCTACAGGACGGATGTTTGTTACAGTTACTACTCTAACAAATTCTGCCTTTCCCCCAACAGTCTGCCTGATTAACTGGCCTGAAGACCCAATCCTCATCCCTACTCTGACAGCTGCCAGCGGTAATCAATGGACGAGCAAAGTTTCACCAGGACATGGTTGAAAAGCACTGATTACTTGCAGGTAAAAATTTGATGAGGCCCCTGCTGTCGCTGTTGTGATTAATTCTTCAAGCTGGCTGGAGCAGTCTCTGACGAAATGACTGTACCACCGGAAGCTGTCACATCTCCGTGGCTACAAAGAAAACACTCAAAAAGCCAGCAGCGTGAGCCGCCATTGTCTGGGTTTAACGACGCCGACCTGCAGCACGCGCGGCAGTCTCGCTCTACGTCACACCGAGACACCGAGCGGACATGTTGGACACCATGACATTTTCCTCGAATTTCTTCTGTTATAGTGTTCCTCCCTATCCTACTCTAACTAGGCTAAAGGGGGAATTGTGGGTAACATTAGTCTGAAAAATTTGCCTGATGCAGTCGCCCCTCAAGCCAGGTGGCGCACAATAGTAAGGAGTTGCAAAGCTGCAGTCCTATCAATGAAGAAGAAAAAGAATTTTATGTCAAAACACAAGCAGGAAAGGACAAACAAGATTCAGTAAATAAAAGCAACTTATTACTGACGAGTTTCCAACTCTGCAAACCAGGCATGAGACGAGATCTGAACCGAGGGCTCATCGTCTTCACAATCTCTTTAACTGTTGCAACCTCGGACCGAAGATAGCAAGAGAAGGTAGTAGATGAATATTACCAAATTAATAATTTGGTTTAGACAATAGTTGATTTGCACACTTTATTTCCACTCCCAGGAAAAACCAAGCCAACAGAACTCGATTTATCGACTTGCAAGCTCTCCGCACGACTGCCATGGACATCTGACCACTTGCTACATCCACTTGCTTGCTACGATTGATGCTGAGTCACGACACCTTGTGGTCGTGGTGGTGGGAGGGCGACTGTGTTCCAACGGACTTTGATGGTGGAGTCGTGTGGTGAAGTGTACAAATGTTTAATACATCGCTTGAGCTGTCTGCCCCTCCTCCTACTAACAATCCTGCCTCGTCAGTATTCATGGACACGTCCGTGTAGAACTCGGCGGGTAAGATTCTTACCTCCATTCAATTCCTGCTTGTCGACATTTGACAGAATGGCTTCCCTTACACTAATTGGCATTCTGCTGTGTTGATAATCGTTCTTGGTCTTAAGCATATGAGGATCTTGAGAAAAGTGGCTTTTTAAAACTAAATGTTTACTTTATCTTTCATGTAACCTGAAAATTACATCTTTTGGACACAAGTCCGATCTTGTCACAAGAGACAAAGATTATATTGTTTACAAGGTGAGTCGACCAGTCCAGTAGTCTTACACTGTTAATTTAAGACTGTGCAACACAAAACAAATCTTCTATTGTTTCCTTCGGCGTACAGACAAATCAAGAATTACGGAAACACTCACAAAGCATATCAGGAGAAAATTATTCAAACATTGTAAAAGCTATATGATGTCCCCCTCCCTTCCATTTCCATTCAAATTAGACAATTTAATTTTTTTTTTTTTAAGTTTCCACTAGAAGGCCAGAGATTCAATGCCTCCCAATATGTTATGGGGTGTATAGGGAATCTGCATGAGTTGCAATTCGATCCTAATCGCATGGCGGCAATGCAAAAGGAAAAGAGATTCAAAATGGCCCCAAACGATCACCTAATCGACGAGATGGAACTGCCCCCTGGAGCCGACTAGGGTTTCAACGGCGAGTTCGAGAACATCCTCCCTGCGGATGCTGCTACTACAGTGGTGTGGCGAGACGAGCTGGGCGGCCTGCCTAACGGGAGGCTGGACACGAGTTACCCTTCGTGGCTTTTACACAGTTATCTTTTCCTCTTGCAGGCAGAGCGACGCTGTGCGCCGAGAAAAATCTGATCAGACCACAGAAATGTGGCCACAAGTTCGATTTACAACTCGACACTGGTAGCTAACACTTGCACAGTGAGACAGGTGTGTACCTGTTGATATATAACGTGGTAGATAGCTAGACTAGTTATCTGCTTGTTTGTTTGTTTGTTTGTTTGTTTGTTTGCATATTTAGTTTAAAATGTCAGGCTGACATCTTCTCTTCATACATGTCAAGCAGCAGGACACTGACAGTATTCGCAACACCAACTAAAACAGCAGACTGTGCTTATTTAACGCTTGTGAAGATGGGTAGGCAATAAGCAGTGTGACACCCACAAGAAGAAAAGCATGAAAAGGATTTGAGCACAAAACATTAAGGAAAGATGACAAATTGTGCGATGCTGAGCTCACACATTTCAGCAATATTGTTCAAAAGAAAAAAGCTTTAAAGTTCAATAGGTGCAGTATATCACACGAACATGTTAATCAATCATTCAGTAATGCCCTCCAAAAGCTGCTAACAACAAATAAACAAATGGAATGACAGCCAAAAATTGAAGGTTGCATCTGAGATTGACTTCTCACAACCGCCGACTTCCTCATCTTTCAGATATTTGTAGTCTCCAAGATACCCTCCGAATTTAGGGCTACTCACTTTCTGAAGGTGCTCTGTTCTTGTGAATACCAAACAGATATGACATCTCTGTTTTCGATAATAAACTTTTGACTGCCTTCACATGGCATTTCAAACTGTTAGGCATCAGGCTAAACTCTTTTTCTGCTTGTTGAGCGCTAGGCGACTCAGTAGAAAAGGAAGAGTTCCCTTCTGTCATCCTAAGACTTCACACAAAATCCCGAACTTTGCCTCGCAGGTATAACTGTCAGTAGCTAATACTTCAGTCTAATCTGACTCTAATGGCTCTTTTATTCTTATTTTACTTCGTAACGAAAAAACATTTTTGTGAATTTTTTTTCATATTTTCATCATAGCCAGTACAAGACTCACATCGTGTGAAAAATGAGTTTAAAAGTTAAAATTGAGGTTGTACTAATACGTATAGAGCTGTAAGTATCTCATAAAGATCATTAATTTAAATCAACGTTTCTGTACAATAATTAAACAAGTACACTACTTGATTATTTTGAATTCTCAAACTTAACAGTAATGAACAGAATCGTCATGCATATACAGACTATAAAGCAGACCTACCTGTCACGAGTAGTTTCGCCAACTGCATAATAATGAACACGCTCGCAATTACAATTACTGGAATTGTAAAGAGCAGTTGGGTTAGGTCTGAAGACTGTAGAATGAAAGCACTTTAAAATTCTATTTTCGGTTGTTCGTGACTTATGAATAAAAGATGATTTATGTTTTGTGCCTTCTCGCATAAGCGACAGCTAAACTGCTGAAGACTTGCAATCAAGATGGAGAGCAGCTGGCCAGCTGCAAAAAGCAGACTAAAAGCTCAAGTGAATCCAAAAATGCGGGCGGGAAGTCCTCATCATTCAGTCGCCAATAAACATTTAGCAATGAGTTCACTTTTTATCGGGGCCAACACTGCTGTTGTTCTCTCGCCGCTCTGTTAGCTCTAAAGAGAGTAAAATAAAACCTTACCCAAAATTTATTACATTGATGCAACATTTGCGATGTAGTTCTGTTCTCCACTTCATTTCAACAGCCTACTCTGCTACGCAACAATAAAAAGCAAAAATCAACTTTGCCCTTAAAACTGATACGAAGAGAAAAAATTGGGATTGGGTGGTAAAGAAATTTGACCGGTCCATTTCAAAATTCAAAGAACGGTCCACACTGATTGGTCCGAAAAAAAAAGAGAACAACTCCGAGAAGGTGCTGACTACAACAATTACAGCTTTTGAGACAGAAGCTCAGGGTTACCCCAGGGGTAGGCTGCCGTCTGTCTTCGGGATGTGAACACGCGAGTTGAGTAAGGACTAAGCTCCCTTTAGTTCTGCGTGCAGCTGGTATTGACTGCTTGATCCTGTGTCCTCCTCCGCCATCAGAAACACCAGCAACAATGTCTATAGTACAACTTTGGCGGGTACACGACACCGTCATCAACGGCAGTCGACATCACACAGACAAGGTGCACAGTACAAACCTGCTGATGTGAACTTTTTTCTGAAGATGCCTGATGTCCTCCTCCCTGCACTGATTGCAGTATAGCTCATCTGTTATACCTCCATGCTTCCTCGGGCTCCACGATGGCGATCTCTAGCTGCAAGTGATGTCTGACTGACAAGAACTGTGGCTTCTTTCTCCATCAAGCTCACCTTGTTTACTGTAGGTCTTTTTGCAAGCTGTATAACGAGTCCAACTTGGCTGATGAAAACGATCTTTGTTTTTAACTGTTGTTGGCGGCCAGATAGGTCAGAAGACGAGTTTCAGCAGCAAATGTCCTGTCGTGCCATCTCATTCCACTAAATCATGATCAGGACGAAAACAAAACTTTAAAAATAACTTTACTAAAAGAAAGAAACAAATCTGGATCTGCGCTTTCGGTTAACGGCTGTTCAGAAGATATAGTAGAGTGTGTGTGTAGAAGGTGTAGTATATAAATTGTTTTCAATTCGCACAAGCCATGTCAAACTGAATTCATTCTAGGAATCAAATGATGAAAATGTAAGGCAAATAATGTGTATATAAGCACGCTTAGCTATTAGTCATCACTCATTATTAAACCATCACACCAATCGCCAGGTTTACTATTAATGAATACTCATGTTCTCTCTCCCTCCCCCTTTGCATCTTGAAGGCCGACAGAAGGTGGGTATGAACTGAAGAAGGCTTGACATTTAGGGTACATCGTGATCGCCGGGGACAGATCGACAATGTACAAGCCAAACAAAAAAGCCCCCCGCGCTTTTATCATTGTTTTGGAGAACAAACAAGCACGAGCTGGTATCGATCACGATATCCTCACACTGTCGCCGAACACGGCTTTACAATTTGTAGCCATCGTGACACGGAGCGATCTGGGAGTCGCGTTAGCTTTCTTGTTATTTCTGATGTTCTTGACCTACTTCACGGTTTTTATGACCTACCTGCAGCCAGTAGCCTGCACTTCTCCTCCATGCCCGTGTGGAGCGAGACAGTAGCGAGATGCTGTACAATGCACTGCAACGCTCAAGACAACCTTTATGCCCTCCCCCCTACACACACACAATTCTTTCTTCTAAAAAGTGATTTGTCTGTAAAATTACAAATTAAAATATGTTATATTATATATTGCTTTTGTTTTTTTTTGTTTTTTGGTTGGTTTTTTTTTTTTTTGTTGTTGTTGTTGTTGTTTTGATTGAAGTCTTTTTTTTTTTGCTGGCCATAAAACTATTTTCTGGTTTGCTTTTTTTTTTCATTCACGTGTCCGTCGAGTAAACTGATAAATTTGTAGATTTTCATATGTGCAAAGCATGGCATACTGACTGATATGGCCTCGCCCTAAAGTTGTGACATTCTCGTGTTTTTCTTTCTAATCTCTTCACGTGTTTGTAAAATCACTTGCCACGCGGCGCCCTTTCTTTCAGTCGTTAGCACTACTCCCCGTTGGGGTCTGGACGAGTTCGCCCACACACATTGCCATGCAGAGACAGAGACTCAAATTACTCATAAGACCTGATGTTGCCCTGAGGATTCAAGACTACAGTCAATGGTAGAACTGCCGACGTACGCTAAATAGGTGCATCTGTGTATTTTTCTAACAAGCGAAAGTTTGCATCTCGAGAACGAAAGTTACTGATTTTTTACAGCAGCCGCTTATATTAATCTCAGCTGCATCCTTTTATTTTTTTAGCCAATTCTCCAAAGTAGTATTTAAAAAAAAGAAATAAATGACATTTGACCAAGTGTGTGGAGTGGAGTAACCAACACTCAGTCAAGCTCGCCCGTACTTAACTGAGTCTAAACCCGCGGTCCCAACCTGTGGGGCGCGAGGGCGGTCATTTTTTTTTTTTAAAGTTTCTCATATCTCATATCAGTATTAATGAAATCAGCTGGCTATGGAGGGTGCGTGGATTTATCTTTTATTCGTTTGGGGAAAGGAAGAGGCGTCAGAAGTAAAAGGTTGAGAAACGAGGATCTGAACCTTCACACAGGCCTGCTGCTCAACTGCCTACAGATTGCATTCTCTGCGGGAAGAGATTTTCTTGAAAATTTTCCCATTGCTTGTATACTGGTGCAGAGGAGAAAACCGGATACGATTTTTCCGATGCAGTCTGCTGCCTTCTTTTTTCCAGGGCTGGCAGTCAAGACGGACAACTCGTGACATTTCAATTATCGACGTGGCGCTCACTGACTCGGGCCCCGATTTTTGGCGAAGCGGTTTGTGCTGAAAGCCTGGAAATTATTTTCTGCTTTACAAAAGGGAGCTGCATGAACACTTCTCACTCGTCAGATGTGATAGCGTCTGGTGGAAACATCTGAGTGGGCATGAATACATGCACTTGTCTCTAGGGTACACAACGCCGCCATGCTCAGAGGTGTTGTCTCACCGCTGGCGTTAGGTTTCTTCCCCTCCACCCTCAACCAGCCTGTGGACCTGACTATGGCTGGTGTGGCTGTGAGGGAAGATTATCTTCTTGTGTGACAGGTCGGGAAAGAGTGCTCATGGGAAAACAAAAGCCTACACAACCAGAATACACCAAGAAATGAACCCACAACATGCATCAGATAGGTACCCGTGATACACCACAACGCTTTGCGCTGAACCGGTAGTCAAGAATTAAATAAAAGCCAAAATACCATATAATGAATAGCTAAGAGCCAAATTACTAATAGCTACAGTAACTAACAGCTAAAGTACTAAAAACTGATAGCTATAGTACCAAATACACTAACAATAAGCCCGCTACAAAGATGGCCGGAAAGCAGCTATTTACGGTGTGGGCGGATGTGGTTGGACAAAGCAGCCTCACCCCACTCCTTTCTGCATCCTCTCATTATCATGCAGCAGAAATAACGGACAGCAAGAGCTTTGCTCATCACACATCACAATCATGCTTCTCATCAATAGAAGCGCTTCAAAAATAGCTTGGACACACTTCCGCTGCGACTGATGAATACATCTAACACAGACAGCAACCGCCGCCATCAACTGAGGGATAATGTAGGATGGAGACAGAGAAGGCTTGTTATAGAGACAGAATGCTGGCAAGTCTTAGAAGCGACAGTAAATAGGCTTGTTGGCTAGCTAGTTAACTTATCACTTGCCCAATAATAAATGAAGGCATAGTTTTTTCATGTTTTTAATCTTAGAACACAGACCAGAAAGGAGTTTATACGGAATGATATCACCTCAAGTCACGGCAGATCCCTCAGAACTCCGCAATCCCTTTAAAAGTTTAATATTTTGTGTTAAAACTTTTAATATTGGGTTGTCGGTTATCGATTTTTGCAGTCGATGGCGCTGGTTCATTTTGGGATCGAAGTACTAAAGTCACTCGCATCTATGTCATCGCATGTCACGTGACAACTGACAGTTAGTTCTAGCTTAATTCTTAAGAAAATCGAGTGATTTGGAGATTTTACAAGTTGTGTGGCATAAGGCTCAATTCAGGTGAGGCTGTAAATCAACACCTTGTTCAGTTTTTCGCCCATAAAGACAGATCCTTCTATGAACTATGAAATATAAAGCTCACTGACAGGTGGTAAGAGGTTATGGAACAAAGCGGGTAGAATATTCTTGATTGAGCTCTTTATTTATATAAATAAATGGTGATAAATTTGATAAAAGCATAGAAGATACTTCATGGCATTTCAGACAACCCGAATATCGCACTAATGTCCTTCAGAATCTATTAGCTCCCACTATCTTTACCTACACAGCTAACGGTGCTTGGCTTCAGGACTTGACAGTGTCCATACACTTCACAGGGTGAACCAATGCTACAGATACACTTTTTAAATTGATACACACTAGAGTGGTGAAATGACTAATAAAGATACTGGTATATGTCTGCAATGTCTAACTCTCGTATTTAATAACAATAATTAGGAATGAAAGAAAAAAATCATTTTCGATAAAGGTTAAATATAGGATTGATAACCTAACTATTAATGTCTCATTTTACTGTATTGAACAGCATCTGACAGAAAAAAGACTCGCATTTTCTCATGCTATAACCATTGGCCTTATCAGCTGCCTGTCCCTTGATGTTTCTTACATTTGGCCCCTTTAAAGCTTTGGACTTACATGCAAATGTATAAACAAATAATGCGATAAAATGTAGCCTTGTTGATTTATTATCAGCGGAAGTATACACACAGCAATATTTATATTATCTTGGTTCTGCCAGAGGATGTTTATTCGGTATAGCTCGCTTGCCTTGTAGTAAACTTCAAAGCCGCCAGTACTTTAACTGGAAAGGTCTAATTTAATTTGACTTGGCAATAGACATAGACTGACTATTGTGTCAATAAATTGCCACATTTATTCATAACTGTGCTAAAATAATATTGGAATAATAATTTGAAAGTCATAACATTTGAATGTTATAAATAATGGAATTCAAACCTGATAACACTGCACGAAGCGGAATGACTGTTGGGAAATGATCGGGAAAACACTACAAGCATGTCCACCTGCATGTCAGACATGGTCATGTTGACAAACTCTTCCATCATACACTATTAAATAACAAATACCATGTTGTGTTGTTTGTTTCATGACTGTTACAATATTTGATTTGCCAGAACAGTTTTATCTACTTTTAGTACTCCTCTTTTACTACTGCTTTAGGTCTCTCCTCCTCTACTACTTCTCCTTTAGGTCCTTCATCTGTTACAACAGCTTTGCGCATGGGTTTCCTTTATTACTACTGCTTTATGTCTCCTCCTCTATTAGTACTTCTTAAAGTCTCCTCTTTCATTACTATTCGTTAGCACTGCTTGGTCTCCTCCTATATTACTGATGTCAGTGTGCCTTTAGGTGCGATTTGTTTATTGCTGATGTTACTGTATTAGCCACGTGTTGCTATATTCGCAAGTACGAGTAAATAAGTGACACATAAAACACATTAAATCTATTTATTTTTTAAAAAAAAAGGAAACTAATAAAAAAAACTGTGTGTCTGCGTGTTGAAAATATTCGCACACGTGACTTCTCGAAGAAGGGACAAACAGCCGCCACGTCTGCTCAGTCGCAACCTGTCCACCACCAGACATGGAGGCGGTCGGCAAACAGAGTTATGGGCAGACAGCCACTGTTTGCTATTGTGCTCTGTATGATGTATTCTTTGTCTGTAAACACCCATAAATTCCTTTACCGGCGCGTAATAACCCCGAAAGTTGTTTGACAAGTGGATACCTCTGTGTGGAGTTCCCACAGGGGCCATCAACATGCCCACCACTGTCCCCTTCTTTCTTTCCAGTCACCCTTTCGGTTCATAAGCTTCCCCCGTGAGAATTGTGGCAACCGATGAAGACCGCTCTACTAGTTCTAGTAAATATTTATTGCAGCACTTAGAATCAGTCAATAAATGTTCAAAATGCTGCGTCCAGCGCGGTTATGAGTATCAGGTTTTGAACAGCCAGTATCTCATGGAGTAAAGGTATAGGTTCAAGCAGTATTAACAACATCCAATATCTTATGAACTAAGTTTGGAAAATCTTCAGACAAGGTTTGGTCGGATATCGTTTGCTTTGCGAAAATTTCTTCTGGAATATCTCCGTTCTGTCATTGTCGTACCGACCTGTACGGTGTTCATTTGATTACCACACTCTTGCTACATTCCTCTCATCCTTCTCTACACTGCATTCAGCCACACCCTCCTACATTGCATTCCGTCACCTGGCAAATATATGGAGAAAATGAAGAAAATAGCTTTTTTTTATACAGGTTCTCTGTGATTTCCTCTTTCTTTAAATTAACAGACGACTGTGCAGGTTATCTTTTAGAAATACTTGTCAGCCAGCCATTTATCCACTTAACATTTTTATCCACTTCCACAATCTAAATTTCATTTCTCATATTCATTAATTTTTTAAAGGGGACGTTAATTTCTGTGTGTGTGGATGCATGCGACATTTTAAGATTAACATATTGCTGCTTATAACTGAAAAGAACGAAATTCCATTTCCACTTTTAAGAGAAAAAAAAAACCACCCTAAACTCAATGTTAGTTCTTGAAAGTCAACATCCATTTTTAAATACATCAGGGGATGGTGCTACATTCACATTTGACTTGCAGACAGATGTAGAACAGTACCTTATTAGTCATTCTGATCAACAGCTGCTGCTACCTGTACCCCCCAGAACCATAACGGCTTTTGTTTGAATGTGTTCATTACTCCTCCTGGCCAAATATATTCCTTCTCCACGGAGCTAATTTTAGGATGGATGTTCTAGAGAAAGCTTGTGTTGCTGCAGGCCTCGTAATAAAGTCTGCACCACACAAACACAACAATAAACGATGGACTGGGTGAGGTGTGGTTCTCTACAGGCAGCAATGGCCGTCGTCAGCATCGCACCTGCTTCCTCCTCACTCGCCCATGTTTCTCTGTTTGTTTACTCGCGAGGCTTTCTTTATTTATAAGCCACTTGCTATCATCAATGTCAGAAATCAGCGTAATGCCCCTTGCTGCGATGTTTGTTAACTGCCGACCGGCCAACAAAACAAATAAAATAAATCGCTCTAATTATGGGAGATGGGCCAGTGCGTGAGAAGTTATCGATGACGGTTGCTGCGCGTGTTTGCTTGCCGTGAGTTAAGCGAGTCAGCTCCTCGACAACTTACGAGAGACTGCAGTCTTATTTCATAAATTATATAAATTGTATGGCAGTAACTCTCACTGGCGGAGTTTGATATTGTCCGATGTCTCGCAATTATTTGGATGTTATCAGTATTTCTGGATACAACGAGTTTCTGTACGATGTTTTTAGTATACGTTGACAGTGTCACGTGATCTATATAAAGTTTCTAGTTACACTAGTGTTTTTCGTTAAATTATAGTCATCTAATCTCAATAAAACTTAATAATGGCTGTTAATAACTCCACCGGCTGTTAAAATAATTTTAATGACAATATCGGATCTTCCTTATTTAAATCAAAATGTGAAAGTTTGGTAGCATCTCATCACTACCTCGTCTGCGTTTTTACCAGCTACTGGCATGTTTGTTGTCTGTCAGTCTTGCCATCAACTGGCATGGCAGTTGTCTGTCAGTCTTATCATCTGGTATGTCTATCAACTGGTCTTTTAGCCGATCAAATGTCATTCCCATGTCCGTTACCTGCAGTCATTTATATACCCTCTAAACGAGAAATGTATTTCACTCACTAGTAGGTCCCTCTTTGTATATCAGCTGTCAGTTGACTACATGTCAGTAATCTGTCAGTCAGCTGCATGTCATGTCAGTTCTCTGTCAGTCGGATTCGTGTGGAAATTCATTTACACATGTGTTGGAGAGAGTGCAGCATGTGCAGGCCCCGGGGCCAGGGTGTTGTGCCGTTGCTGTGCCATACCCGCCACCCCACAGCTCGGTAACAACGGATTCATGAATCAGACGTTTATCTCCCTTAGTGCTTGGGGTTATGTTTTCCTGCGCGAGGTTTAGAGCCACTGCTAAGGAGATCATTCCGCTTCCTTCACTTATATTGGAAGCCATTACCTCTAAGGTCTCGGGCGAAATGATGCCATCAAAAGTTGACGCAGTGTCTGGGCAGCTGCCCCGGGCCTGTCCCTGGAACGTCTATCTTTCAAATTTCATCGAAAGAGACACAAACTGTCCCCTGCTGCTAATCCCAAGCCTCGGCAGAAGTAGTCTTTGCTTTTAATATTTAAGTATTGACTAGCAGGTTCCATTTCATAAACACTAGAGTGACTGTGGCTCCTCTGTCGTGACCTTTGTCAATATACAGTGTTGTCCATAGGAATGGGAATCCCATGGGAATCCCATGGGAAACGTCCCATGGGACGGGATGGGATGGGACAGCACACATTTGTATTTCCCATGGTAGTCGATACTTGATATTGCAAAATAAATTTACTGTTATTTTCATCAAGGATTTAAATCTTTCCTCTGAATCATCTATTGTATGTGAAGTAGCAGGATTATAGAACAAAAGCCGAAAAGTGGTTTTCAGTGTTGTCCATAGGATTGTTAATACCATGGGAATCCTATGGGAAACATCCCGTGGGATGGGACGGGATGGGACAGGCATAAATTGCCATGGGACGGGATGGGACGGGATAGAAAAATATGTCCCATGGACAACCCTGTCAATATAGACTGCTAACAGCACAGTTCATCAAAAGTTTTGTCGAAACTCTCACATCACCACCACCACTCCCCCTGTCTGAGCTAATACTCATATAGACTATAGACTCAAATGTGTGACAGCACGCGTCACGAGTATCAAAGATATAGGTCAGAGAGTGAAAAGATTTTCTCTTCCCTTTGCTCCTTTTTGCCGGTTCGAAATCCATGTGAGGCAGCAGACATCCTCCACCTGCCCATCCCCCTCCCGCGGTTGATGCAGCTGTGAATGGACACCTGATCCTTAAAGGACTAGGAAAGGTACAACAGTAAGAGGGAGGAGGTAGGCACCACCCTCATAAACAGCTTGGCGAGGGCTTTAGCACCCCACTCCCTCAATACCGTAAACTCAAGGGACCCTTACCTTGACCATTTTCATGGAAAAATAACGGGTGGAAAATACAAAGAAAATGCAATTAAAACACATTGAAGGAGACAATCTGGTCAACGGTGGTAAGTTTATTCGATAGGAAAGTGCTTCCACCTACTGGTGATGTCCACTATGAAGGGAAAGGATGGTCAAATCAGTTTCTTCACACTTATCCCCAAGGGATCATAAGAATTAGATAAAAGCTACAGTTACAGGGTTCATTAAGTACATTATTGGTGAGCTTAAAGTTTTGATATTAAGAATAGTATTAAAACACAGAGAAAGCCTGTGTCGATTATACAAATCAAACCTATCGCATTTACAATCACATTCTACATACATAAACAATTACAAGAATAATTTGAAACTCATTTACAATCAAAGTACACGCATTCCACATACACACATAATAATAAACTTTTCATTAACTCTACAACATTTGTCTGAATAATATTTTAACTAAATGATAATTGTAATAAATAATTAATTTCCTTGTATTCGGAATTGAATACATTGAGCGATGTCAATACTAACGAGGTAGTAAGTTATAAACAACACCAAATCTGTCATATTTATGTAACCGATGAAATTCCTCGCATGTGACAGTAACAACGAAGTCGTTTCATTTTTAACACCTGCTGAAAGGCTTAGAAATCCAGGTACCTACAGAAATTCCTCTCAAGTCTTGTGAACGATTTTGAGAAGTGAACCCAGAGACAGACATTTGAAACAAAGACCCGAGGATTCCTTTTGCCTCGGTGATAGGTGAATGTCTCACCACTAACGGTCGCCCCTAAGGTCGCACACCCCACGAACAGCACTTTGCTTCACCAAAAATTAATATTTTGACTGTACAGTATGGAGTGGAAAATGTGTAAGAAATATGACTGCAACCGAAACTTCTGCAACATGCTTTCTACACTTACAAATCTCAAAAGTCAATCCATGTTCTTTCAAACTAGCTTGTCAAAGTTTTATGTAATCACAATGGACTCCTTCCCATAATGTAGTGGATGCAAGAAGCTGAAAGGTAGCTGTAAAACCAGCATTAATACATGATGAATGATCTTCCTTTGTGTCGACCTGAAGGGCTATAGACCGGTGTCCTACTGTGGGAGCTGTGCATGTTACTGAAGGCTTGAGTGACAAACAAAACACACAGAACGACAGGTTGGGACCGTTAGGTAAAAAAATCAACATAACTATCGGAAGAAATGAAAAAAACAACGGTAAGAAACGAGGGTAAGTAAAAACTTTTCCGTAATCGAAAATAATTGTAATAATTAATTGTAATCTATTGTCATTTTGACTAATCATTAAAACATTGACAGAGGTTAAGCCAGGTTCAGTTTTCGAGTCTTTTTAAAAAAATATTTTTTCTGCTACTTTAGTTTTGAAATATCATATCTTTCGAAAAGCTACAATGGAAAGGAAATGAAATGCCTGCAAAGATCATCATCATCATGACAAAGACATCTTGATCAAGCTCGACAAGAATTAGAACAATAAAAATAAATTTGCTTTCAGAGAAACAGAAAGCACACCGCCACAGTCCCCAGCACCCAGTCTATTAACATGTTGCCATTCATTTATGACGAGGTCATAACGGGCAAACATACCAGGCTTTGTTTCAGGAAACTCTTACATTGATAATACAGGCTAGCTAATAATGGCTACAGATAGGATTTATTGTTTGCTTGGCCCTCTGGGTAATGAACCCTAAAGTGGTTTATGGAGAATTTGAGGACATGAAAAGGGCGGGCTAAGAAGATGTAGTCTGCACTCTTTTGTGTTTAGTCTTCGCTGTAATTTATTATTTTATTGTTTTTTTTCTCCGGTATATTTTATTAGTTCGTTTTGTGAGAGGGGAATTGGTATTGGATACAAGATGCTGAAACACTCGGCTACAAACGTCAAGTACATCATCAGCATGCTCATCTGTGACAACAGAGATCGCCAATCACAAGCAAGCCTCGTGCCGTGACCTCTCTTCCCCGTGTGGTCCCCACCCCACCACCCTTCTCACCCTGACTTCCCGTTGCAGCTCCAGTAGTCGCCCATGCGTAAAGTAAATAAAGTAAATAACCACTACATTAGCGTTCTGGGTGTCGCTAGTGTCCGTACTTGAAAACGCCTCTTTCCACTCGGGTGGGAGCCGAGACTGAAAGGTTTTAATGATGAATGAGCATGATGGCTGTCGCTTGTTGCACAAAGAAAAAAACTCCAAGAACCTGAATCGCCAATCAGCCTGATGCTTGCCAGTATGTTATGGTTAAAAAAAAAAAAAAAAACAAACACTGGTAAGAAACAATAAAGATTTGCACGAAATAACAATTATGTACTCGCACAAGCAGGCAGATTCAGTATGTATTATCTTCATATAGAAATATGTTGTTTTCCTCCAGAAATTGCAGGAATTTCACAGTGAGGTCAACAAAATCAGACTGCTTGATAAAAAGTGGAACTAGCATCAATCCTGATGACTTCTTAAATGCACTCACGTTTATTTACACTAAAGAAGGACAATTATTTACTAATCTTCTTTGACCAAACTCAGCCCCTGCACGCTGCTTCGGATTTCGTTCTTATCAGACAAGTCGGGGTGGACAGGAGAAGGAAGGTTTTATAAATTAGTAATTTGTGTCTAGGGGTCTACAGGGGTCTACAGTGGTCTACAGCTTTAATATGACGCAAGTTCTTTGAAGACTAAAGTCATCTGACCTCGCCATCTCAGACCTGACGACCGGAGGAGACGCAATTATGGTTGGCAAGAGTTGTCTGCGGTGCGAGCGGCTGTTTAAAAGGCCGATCAAAAGATGGCGATGATGCTATCGCGTGAGTATCGCAAACTTTGCCCTCTCCCTCACACTCTACCGCAGTGCCTCTCGCGTGCCGTGCGCAGGTAGCGACCTGATGACCTCGCGTCTTCAATAAAAGCAGAAGGACCTGAGAGCGATATGGCCGTAAGATGTGACAGGAAATCGACAAATCAGGACCTACGTGCACATCTAGAAAAGAAAATGGGACAAAAGGAGAAAGAAATTGCTGAGAGGAGATAATAGGGAGGGTGACTATAGTACAAAAGGGATCACGGGAACAGACGAAGGGGACAACACAAATTAAGACATACAGGCAAACATACAGACTGTCGGGAGGACACTCACAGAGGTGGGTGGAGAAACAGAGAAAGAGGATCTAAGATTAGAAAATAGGAAAAGGGATTTCATATTAAAGGAATTACTAAGCAGGACGACGAAATAAGACAATACAAAAACACTTTTCTTTGTTGTTGCATGAGGTAAGCGCATCATATACACAATATACATTGGAGGTAAAAGGTGAGTATGCTTGACCAGATACTGATTTGAACGAGCACAGACCTCCCCCAGACTTGTTTTTATGTGACATGAAGGATATCGCCACCAAAGGCATTTAAAGAAGGACATATTTAGCAAACCGTGACATAACACCTTTATTTCGCTCTCAGACGAAAGAGAGCGAAGGAGAGAGCGAGACCCTTCAACGGTGGGGAAGGGAGTGGAGCACGGATTGTATATCTGTAAGAGCAAACGTTGCATACTCTCCTGCTTGTTTTTTTTTTTGTTTTGTTTTTTTTTTTTTTCGCTTCCTTAAAATTTGTGCAGTTTTGCCAGCTGGAAGACAACTATATTCCCTGAATGCCAAAGCAATTTCGCGGTGCGATATTTTTTCACTGGCAGACATGGGCGGTAAGCAGTTGTCAACGCTTGGTAAGCGTAAGGCATTATTAATCAAGGGACGTACTCACGTGAGGGCCCACGTGTCACGATTTTTCACAGAGGTGAAGAAAGTAGAAGAACACAAAAAGGCACGTGCGTATAGATCATGTTATACAACAACCCTCCACGAGGGCCTGCGCGCGCGCGCGTACACACACACACACAGACACGTAGGAAAATACTAATGTTTATGGTACAGAGATACAGCAAACTCAATGAAAAGTGTCATGAGTTTGTACATATAATGTGATTCTCAGAGCCCGAGGACACTATGGACACTCATTACCCCATGGCATCTTTGCCACCGCTTTGTAACTACAGCTCCGGGTATATATCAACACCCGCTTCTGTTTTGTTTGTGTTTCAATCATTAAAGTGGAGGTGGGCGCTTATGGCTATCCTGTCTGCTGTTGAATCTACACATAAGCTAAAGTAAGGAACTCTTCAAGAAAAAGACACAAATTGTGTCAAAGTATAAAGACACAGAGTAGTGTCAAAATACTAAAACAGTGTTCAGGGTTTGTGTGAATCTGTGTTTGGACTGCTGCGCAAAAATTAACATGTTTCTAGTTGGCTAGTCTGATTAAAACACAGGTAAATGGATGAAGGTGAGAGAGAATACCAAAACTGTCAAAGGAGCAACTGTCGAAAGGGACATTACCTTTGAGGATTTGTTTTTAAAGGTTTTGGTTATTAAGCATACAGTAGATCATGAACACCTTTCACGCACTCCTTCCTTTCTGTATGTAGTAGTGGGATAGACCAAAGAACATACCAACCGATATGCGCCCCATTCTACTGGCCGCCCCTCATCTATTTGCCTTCCCACCCGGTCAACCCCACTACCACCTTGAGTGCACGAACCAAGACTAGAAGGTCTGTGCACAGGGTCAGCACTATATTGCCAGTTCCGTTTGATCAGGCAAGCCAGTCGCCCCACATCTCGGGGTCTCTCCTGTCAAACATGCTTCAGAAATGACAGCATGTTTGAAGTGTGTATCGACTGATTCTCTATTGAAAAATCTCCTTGTTAGGTCCCCTGCCTATCAGCTCTTCGGGAGGAACTGATTTACTCCCTAAACGCCTCCCGCACTTGGTGAATGGCGACGGGATGAAAGGTCTCCGCGGCGTTCCGCACTGAGCACAGCTCACTAGGACCAAGCTCATCTCTTACTTAAGACTCGGTTTATTCATTGGTGGAGACACTCCTTCATCATCCAACCACTTCTTGCTCCCACACTCCTCTCTGACAACTCTTCTTCTCCCTCCTTCACTTTGTAGAACACACAGCTTCTCTCCTCCTACAACTCTACCATAAAAGTTTCCTCCATTGCCACACAGCTCGAAGAGCAGCTCGAGGCAGCAAGACTGAGACACTCGGACTGACAGACGTGTTGAGACATACAACAAAACCAGTTGAAAGTATCATCTCACTCGCAAGATGTATCCCCAATTTGTTTTCTTTTTCTCTCTTCTGTCTTCCAGAGCAGTCGCTCGGCACCTGCCATTGAAAGGCTGACGTCTGTAGCTCTGGCCGCGTGAAGAAGAAGCGCCCCCTGTTGACGGGAAATTGACGAGTTTCACAGCTGAACGGAGAGGTTTCACGCCTCAGAGGAGCTGACAGATGTTCTTTCGCTCGAGTGGACGTCTAAATAAACGCTCGCTGTTTCGCAGACTTAAAAGTTGCAGTGACACAAAGAAGCGGCTTACTAAGGTTGAGAGAGGTTGACTCCACCCCGCCCCCCAAATCTTTGTTGCTCTCCTCACCCCCTCACCACACCTTCACTCACTTTGTGGAAGACGGAAGGCTGGAGGGTTTCTTACATGAAATTTGCGTTGAATCCTGGGTTTGCTTGCACCCTCGTGCTGTTGGCCCTCGTTTGCGAAACTCAGGCAAAAAGATTATTTTGGTGAACAGTGTGCACCCTGCCGGGACAATAGACGCCAGGGCAAGCGCCAGTACATCCTTGTGTTCTCATCACCTGCACATTTATATCTTCCGACAAAGCCTCTCACGTCTTTGACAGCAGATACATCACCTCAATGCTCCAGCAAAAACCGTTTGAAGTAAGGAAAAGCAACAAACACAAAAAACACCTAAACAACAAAAAACACTGATAAATCCCACAGCTGTAACCGTCAAGATGCTTACAGACTGCAGTTTATAATTTAATTTATACAAAAATGATGGTGAGCTGTGCATTCATAAACTATTCAGTAAAAGAAAACCAATTTATCGCAGATACATTTTATTTTACAGTGAAGTTCGGTCAGTAAAGTTGCGGAACTCAGGAAAAATAACAGTCGTGAGCTTAAAACCTAAGGAAAAAATTTTTTTAAAGCAAAAATTATGAAGTAAGTATACGGATTTGATGCTTTCTCTGGCTGGAACGGAGTTCAACTAAACTAAAACAACTAAATAAATTAAACAATGCACCAACAATCATTTCTGCATGTAATGCCAGAATTGTAAAGAATTGTAACATTGTAGTTTGCTTTTTATAAAACTTTCTCAAATGAGTTTAAAGAGGTAATTATTTGCCAGACTGGAGGGATTAGAAATCCCCAACGTGTCCTCTAATGGGGCAGACAACTCATGGGTATGTTGCATCTGCCGACCGGACAAAGGGAGGTAAATCCGTAGGAAGTGGGCAGGCTAGTGGCGAAGATTATTTTTTGTCATTTGCAAAACTTTAAAAAGACAAGGGACCAGGGTAAGGGAATCGAAACCCTCTCTCAGACATCAAATTAATTACAGCTATCGCCCCCTGATGGGATAAAACAGGTGAACTACAACGCCAGTTTGAATAGTTCTAATGACAGACTGAGGCTATCTGCATACAGATAGCACAGCGACTATCCCCAGTCTCTTCACGGTCTCAGATAATAATTATTCCACTACCTGGTTCTAACTACAAGCTATACTTACTGGTACAAAGCGCGTGTACGCGCACAAACACACGCAGGAAAACACGCGGTGATATGTCAGGTATTTTATATGTGATTTTTGTTTGTTTTGTTTTGTTCCATGTATCTGTGTAAGCTGTAAGTGCACTAGCAGTGCATTCCGTCCTTCGGATCAAAATACTGCTACAGGACGCTTGCCAAAGTAGAAATACTGGGAATTCTGGCAGAAAGAGGTCCTAATATCTCTACGCCTATGATGATTTTTTTTTCCAATGGATAAGACTTGCGAACGACTGGAGGAAATGGGGTTTAGCCGCGATATAAACAAGATGCGCCTGGACGAATAAGTAGTCACACAAAGAGGGAGAGAGAGAAAGAGTTTGGTAAGAAAAGGTATCCTTTCATGCATTCATTAAACGTTTGAGTTGCTAGTTGTTGCTATGAACCGCTCCCGTCCCGTGAACAATTATAATAAACTCTTACTGCCCCTAGTTCCTGTGACCTTTGGCAGCAGTTGTGTTTACAAAATAATATCATAGTCTCTACAACCACCACCTACTAATCTGCGTAAAATAAATTTTAACCACTAACTGCATACCATTTGGGATGCTTTTTCTTGTTAGTGTGACAGAATTCTTTATCTGCTGTTTAAATAATTCTGTGTATAAAGACTAAAGTATACACCTACCTATCTCGCAGCCAGACGTTCAGTGCGATGTGTCTCTGTATCTCTGTCGTCCTGGCACGCACCGGAAACTCACGCATGACTGGTTCAAGCCCTGGGATATGAGCAATGAGGCAGGAACATAGTTCCGACGGAGTTTTTGAAGTCTTAGTCACTGGGAAACCATTGTCGTGTGACGCTGGGCAGCGTCTTGTGTTGGTTTCCTTCTGTCTGCTGAGGATAGTCTTACCTACACACAACGCACGGATCTCACCTGCCACCTGTCACGTGGCGACACGCTGGGTGACGTATGTACAGCCTGTGACAGCTGTCTTCCCCTAGACGAGGGCGGGGTACAGCAACAATACCTGGTTGACGACCAGCAATTCATCTATCATTAGTCGCACCCCCTTCAACTTCTCTTCTCCAGTCTTTTCTGTTCACCAGCGCTGTCGTGAGATGCGACTTGGTTGAGAATCACCTACCTGCGCCTGATCCCGCACACCTAGGCAGTCAGTCTCTACGAAACTAAACCGCTGATCTCGTGTGGAGGTGGGACAATCCCTCGGCCTGTTTCCCCACCCCTCCCTCCAACGAAAGAGAGAGAGCCCCATCAGTCGTGCTCTCCTCACCGCCTGACGAACCTCTTCCCCCGGCGCTGTGCGACTGCAGGCAGCCCTCACCCTCCGTCCTACACTTAGTGTCGCACGCCTCACCTGTGAGTAACGCAGTTGGCAGCCTGCAGGCAGACACCGCAGCATTGAGGGAGGGATGGAAGGGAGAGGTGGTGGTGGTAGGAAAGAATAATGGCTGGCAGTTAATTGTCTGGACGGTGGGAAGCACCTTCGTGGCGAGTTGTGACGGCTTTACTACTTGAGTCTGTTAGGGTGCACTGAGCGTTGGAGACTGGCTCCTACAGTAAGGGTGGTGGTGTGTAGGCTACTCCTATGCTCTCCTTCTCCCCGTCCCCACAACCCCGAGGACCCTCGTAACGATGTTTCGCAGAAGGACCACTTTGTTCGGTTAACTGGGAACTAAAACTCGTGTTCATCCACGTCCTCTTGTCAGCCATTTCCCTCTCCCTCTGCCTTCCCCTCCTCTCGAAAACCTGCGTGTCCGCCTGTCGTCTGCAGCAGCACCTGAGCTCCGTCATAAGCGCTGTCTTCCTTTATTTGAGAAAGATAATGAACGGTTGCTGGTTGCCACAACGACATAATGTTATTAGGCGGAAAGTAGACCAAAAACAAGAAAAACTGCCCTAATTTTTTTTTTTTTTTTTTTTGGGATGGGGAGAAGTAGGGTGGTTACTTCCACAGAGATGGGTTTCTATATTGGTAACAAGCGGTTGTGAGATCGCATCCTACACAAAGACTTTTATCCTACGAAATGTGAAAATTGCTAATCACTCCTTCCCCTGCTCTCTCCCTCCTTCCCCGTCTTAGCTCGTGCACATCAGGCCTTTCGCGAACAACAGACATCCACAAGTCATTAAAAACAAACTGCGCTCCTCCTATCCTCCCATCCAGGATGCAACGCATGCGTAGTAAAAGCTTCCGTCAGCTGTGGCTGCGGCACTACAGGCGACAGGCATCATTGGCACCAGGAACTTTGGTGTTCAACACACTTTACTCATGAGCTGCTCAACATAGCAACCATTCTGCTGTTGCCATATAATACTCTAATGATATATTTACTTCAATCTTACTGATATGTCACACAGTCCGCTGTTCTGTACTTCAGACAATTCACTATTACTATTCTGCGCGAGCAAATATACATATAGATACAAATGACATCATATATTTGTGAAGAAATATAATTTTTTAAAAAGCAAAAAATATGTCTTAGTTAATATGCAGATATCGGATAATTATATCATAATTAATATATATATAAATCAGCAAAGCAGTTAACACACACCTTAAAATAAATCCAAATATGTTTTCCAAGATGGCATCCTGACTCAACAAATTTAATGGTTAAGCTCAGTGGCTTCAAAGCGAATCGACATATTATTTTCGACGATTTAAGTGTAATAAATTAAGGTATATAACAGATTCAAGTATTAGTCCAAATTTTCCCTTCTGTAAGACTATTGAAGAAACGGAATTACATTTTTTTATTGTGTTGTCCGTAGTATACTAGATTGAAAAAAATCCAAATGTTGGCGCTACCCATCCCTTTCTCATTTTTCTGTACTCATGTCAGATAACCAACGCAGTATTACAAGTCGTCTACCAACTTACATATACAGTGTATCCTTTAGGAACTGCAGGGTAGAACTTTAATGTTAGACTGAAAAACTGGCACAAGACTGAAAAAACAACTTTAATTTGTTGCTACCTTTCGTCCATTTGTTATTATCAATCAGGATACCGACTAATAATTTATATTATCATTAATAATAGCAACTCATAACTTACTGCGAAGTTTATGCTCAGATTCTGATTTTACCAAACAACATTATTTCTTGTCCTTTCCTGTCGTGTTGGTTGCTGATATATTTCTTTTTACTTGCAGTGAGCATCTTTATGGATATCCGCGATTAAGAAGAATACATCATCCTTTCGGATGCGACTTTGGAGAACACCCTTCCCCGGCAAATATTTCGACGAATAATAGGAGTACAGGCTACGTAAGCACTTAGGCTTGTTGGCGGTTGTAAAGCGGTTAGCAACATGCGAGGTGGGGTATGTGCAGCATCAACCTTAGAAACTTCACACCGAGCCCCACGACAAGGTGTCCTCAGCTAAGAACGACGATCGGTCTTCACTTTCTCACACTCTGACAACCGACAAATGCTGTTCGTTCTCTCTGTGTGTCCGTCTCTCTGTCCGTCACTATCTGTCTGTACCTGGCATCTCTAACTTTTCTCTTTCTCGCGTTCCCTCACTCCTTTATCTCTGTAGAATGTGCTCATCTATAACATTTACTCTCATCTCTTGTTCTTGTTTTGTGGTTCATCTATATTATTTGTTTTCCTGCCCCACGTCTGCTGTCCCTTAGGAGTGTGAGTATGCACTTTACAAATTTTGCATTTATTATTATCATTATTATTATTAATATTAATTATTGTTAATTATTATATTATTGAGGTCAAATGTCCACTAAGCTTTCTGCACTATTTTCTACAAAAAAAAATAATAATAATATCTCAGACTCAATATACCCATATCAAGAATCGACTTATTAAAGAGGAGCCTGAACTATTCAGGTAGCGTCACATTCTTGTACATATTCTAATGTTCTCTCTTTAATACATTTCTTTTATAGTTAAGTAGTGTTTAAGTTTCCTTTCCTTAGATCGAGGGCTACATGTAAAAAAGCATAAATTTGATTATTCTGTTACCATCGTAAATAAAGATTTGTCATTTCTCTCTCTCCATCGCTTCTTTAGTTCTTTTAAGATGACACTCTAAATGGAAATTAATTTATCAGTTATAACAACAACCACGTTTAGAGATACTTTTATCAAACTCCGTTTGGGTATTCACGATTTAAACGTTAATAAGAGGCAAACCTATTATTAAGAGGTTTCTGTAGCTTATATATTCTATTCAGTTATAGAACACGAGCTACATGGAAAAAATCAACAATATAAGAAAGGTGATCCTAACATCCCAGGCAGATATATAGGTGTTATCTTGACAAGCACTGTAAGCAAAATCTTTGACCCATCGATAGTACTGTAATACCCAGAGCGCCTCATAGAATGGCAGATTAACTTCATCATAAAGATTAAGATTACTGAACACCAGCAGGCTACAGAAGTGAATGTAGCAGCACCATTGACCATATTTATCCAAATCTTTCAGTTCGAAACTCTTAATTATGAAAAGCTGTCACTGATTTCAAGAAAGCAATGGATTCGGTCAATAGGAGCACCGCATCATCCGTGGTTATAAACGTTTGGGTCAAGGGTCAACTGCTGCTTTAAAAGAAATTTAACAATCTTTCCACAGTAGATTGACAGACGAATGAAAGAGTAAAGTATTTCTCATATTCCAAAGGTGAGAGTAAACAAGATTGTAAAGTTCATTGATCTTTTGTTTTTTCAATTTTATTTGTACACTCCTCTTAGAGATTTCTAACTCTGGTAAACAAGGTGTGCAGCTTTTTTCAGGCGCCATTGAATTCTGCCTACTACTTTTTTGCTGATTACTTCATTCTGTTATCGGAAACTCCGGTTGTGTTACAAAATCACTGAAACTGCCTGCAGTTTGGAACTGATAGGATTGAATTAAAAGTGAATCTGACTAAAAAATAATACGACAGGGTTCATGAAAGGTTAATACTGCCAACGAGAAATGAATGAACGGAAATATAGTTATAAGCTCTAAGAAACATTTGAGCGTATTTTTTTTTTTTTTTTTTTCAAATAACATTTATTTTCCATTAACACATTGCATTACATGACAAAATCATCCAAATCATATTCCTTGAATTATAACGAGCATACATAACAATATCACAAACATTAAATAGTGCCAGACATTTTTGCCCCCAACATTTTTGTGCAGGACTCTGATTTAAAGTAATTTCAATATACTATCTAGTATCTAACAATTAAACTAGCTTTCTTTTTAACAACATATATAAACATTTATTTTTTTCCTTATTATTATTTGCACATTATTTTATTTATTTATTTTTGAAATATAAACATTTATTCTTCATTTACCTATTAATCATATGGCATATTCTATGTTTACGCCATTCACTCCATTGCACTATACCATATATAACAATATAAAAGACATATAAGGTAGTGTATATCAACATTTGAGCGTATTATTAACTATCAAGCTGATCAAGACCAAGACACTGTTATACTTCTGTAATAAAGCTAAGATTATAGTTGTTAAAATTGTGAAAAAACTGGGAACTTAATTGCTTCTATTTAAATAGCACGAGCGCCTGTTCTTACCTACAACATGAAATCGAAGGAAGAAAATAAACTGAAAATGAAGTCCCTAAATCATTCTTGAGAGAGCTCCCAACACTTGTCAAACAAGACGTGGAGAGACTAGACAGTGTATGTATATGTATGTGTATGTGTATGTGTACGTGTACGTGTATGTGTATGTGTATGTGTATGTGTATGTGTATGTGTATGTGTATGCGTGTGTGTGCGCGTACTAGTCAAATTACATTGAGGTGTAAAGCAATAAGTACACAAGTATGTTGCAGCGATGCTGAAGCAAACTTTAAATTCATGTGGTCACTGTTTTTAGATATAAGAATACTGGAAAAAAATTCCATTTCGAATACAGGTCTCTTAGCTAAAGCATCGGGCAGCCTGGTGTTGTAACTAATGAATACGACACTACATGCGACAGGTGTAGAGCAGAGTGTGACAAGTTCACTTCCCATTCAAGGATGATGCTTATGGTGGAATCGGACTAAAAATATGCATCTAAGAGACATTAATAATCCAATTTGAGAATTAGATTACCTTCCTCTAAGGACATAAGAAACCATTAATGGCTGGGCTGCTTATGGAAGACAGACAAGCAGACAGACAGACACTAACAGTTTTGCCTACTAGCATTCTTCTAGTATATTTTAGCCTCCTAGACCTTTTTATGTACATCTAGGAAGAAACAGTGGCCAGTCACAATCAGGTCTTGCGGGCGAACAGTTCCTTTATGTGTCCCTTATCGCCATTAAATCACGGGGATCGAGTCTGGAGCCACACTCGTGCGAATGGCAATGAGCTGCGAAAGGTATCACTCTCGTCAAGTGGTTTCATCCGAGCGTAAGAACTCTAGTCGCCCGCAGTGCAGCCAATCAGCACAACTATACGTCTTCCGCCTACACGCCGCAGTGCGCCTGCGCACTCAAGAACAACAACTGCTAAGCGAAAGGAGGCTAGAGTTATCTCCCTGCTGTGATGACGTGGACTCCGCATTTCTTGTTAGGTAGATCGGTTCTTTTTGGACTGGAATGTGACTGTTCATCCTTGCTAAAATAAACGGTAGACGGATGCATTGCTGAAAGACAAGTGAGAAGGATTGCGAAGATAGAAAAAGGGAGTTAAGATTCTATTTTTAAATTGTTAGTTTATTCTTCAACGATGCAATCATTGCTCCACCCAAACACTAAATTATGAGGTGCGTAATAATTATTGAAAGATTGTTTGCTAAAGACGAAAAAGCCGGAGGTAAGTCAGCAGTGGATGAAATGAGGAATTATTCTATCCTTAGCTTCACCTGATGCAAACAAGGTGAAACTCCACTATCAAAACGTAGGCTGAGTTAAAAACAACAACATTACAACAACAACAACAACAACAACAACAACAACAAACAAGCAAAGCAAACAAGCAAAAAACAAAGACCTCGAAAACCAAATGTTGTGGCACTCACCATTTTATCCAGTTCAGACCATTTGTTCTCCCTGTCGTACACCATGGAGGCAAGAGGAAGCAAGAATCTTGTCTCACTTCGCCTCTCCCCTGCATTCAGCTGTCCCATTCCAGCGACATTACTTCAGGCACAATGGGGCGCACAGCACCATGAAAGAGGGATTTTTCATCTTGCCGGCACGAGAATCCGCTCTTTGTGCTCCCGAGGAGTGAGATGGCAGATTATAAAAATAATATAAAAAGTTGTATCGTTCCGTCTGAAGCAGTTCTTAAAGAGAACCTCAGTATGACTAAGAGCTGCAATGCAGCAATTGAAAGAATCCCAGCTGGAAGAAAACTACTGTAAGGTTGAAAGTGAGGAGTGAAGAGCAAGTAGCTGGTACACTTACTCTTTCTCTGGAGATGGATGAGGCACAAATGCCAGAGCCTCTCCGAGGTTTGCTAGAAGGTTGAAAGTGCAGAAGGGTGGACGGAAAGGTTTAAGAAAAAAGCTAGAGCAAAAAAAAAAAAAAGGAAAGAAAGAGAGAGAGAAGGAGATGCACGTGAAAAAGGAAACGAACCAGAGAGAGATGGGAGGGGGTGGATGTTGCAGTTCAGGATTCCATGATGGTGGAGGGGAGGGGGATGAGAGACTGGTTTCCAAGGGGTGTGTGATGGGAGGGGAGGTTGAAAAAAAGGAGACATGGTGGTGGTTGTGACGGTTGTTTTCTCTTTGAACGGAGGGCGCTTAATTCCCACGCATGCAAGAGTGGACGGAAGGAGGGTAGAACCCGCTTGAACCTCCAACCAGTCGGAGCATCGCCATGCTGAGAAAGACACTCGTCAGGGTACAGGCGCGCGTGCGCACGCGGTGTGCTGCGAAATCGAAGCTGACGTAACATACTTAAGCGTAATGACCACGGGATGAACTTCAAAAAACTGTGTGGCAAAGATAAAAATGACAGAAGAATAAGCGATGGAAAGCCGGGAGAGAAATGTAATTAAAAGCCTATTGTACGCAAGGAGAGGCCACACACAGTAAGCTCCAGTTGATGTGTTCCCGATGTCAACGCTTGAGAAATCACTGCTCAAAACTGCTCTGAGAAGACAGAAAAAAGGAAAAAAATATTATCAAGTTAGATTAATAGAAGTGAATAATACTTTATTATGAAATGGTCAATAGATGGCTGCATGTATCATAATGTCGAGCGGGGGAGGGAGAGACAGAGAGCGTACTTCTTCAACCTTGCTTTCAATACTGTCTCTGTCTCTCAACCACCACCCCGCTCTCTCTGTCTCCCTCTCTCACAAAATCGCACGCCTGTTTCTGTGTCTCCCTCATTTACTTTTCAATGCTAGTATACTCTTTATGTCATATGCCTGCGCCATTTCTGTTCGGTTGTATCAGTTGTCTGTATTCCGACAGGATGATGATGATGGAGTTTTGTAGCGCGCTAGTATCCGCATCAAAGATGCGCTCAATGCGCGGTGATCCCAAGCAGCCACCAAACTGCAGGTCTCAATAAGTTAAACAAGTGAGTCTTAAGATTTTTCTTGAAAGATGCAATACTATCAGACTCCTTGGTCGAGAGGGGAAGCGAGTTCCACAAAAGCGGGGCTACATTGGAGAAGGACCAAACAGGACAACATGAGGACGAGGAGCGTCTACGAACTTGAGCTCTGCAGCCCTCCTCAGTCTAGAAGCTAGAGCTGCTCACAGGAATACAGCTTCTGAAACTGAAGGGGCGAGGTTGGGAGATGTAAAATCATGATGCAGGCAGCACACCTGACAGAGAAAGTTCTCCCACCGTGCTCAACCTTATCGTTGGGCAACCAACCTGTCATGTACCCACGGGCGCGTGGTTTATCCATCCCCAGAGGATGGTGCCATAGCTCTTCCAAAGGAGTATGCAAGAAAACGGGGTAAGCAGTCTTTTATCATGACTATGGTCGAGGAAAAATACCCCTAGAGAGTGTGAATCGACCGATGGATTAAAGCCAAAGGAAAATGAAAAACACACGGTTCACTAACGTAACATGTTTTATTTTGAATAAACATGCTGACAGTAGCTGAACCTTTATCATTTCCCATAATTTTATTTCCTCCACTGAAATAAGAAATTTAGGTCCAGCCTTAGCAGACGAGATGATTAACGGCGCAAGGTGCAAGGAAAGCTACACAATACTCGCCGACTAGGTTTCAAAATACCTTCATTATCTAATACTACAACAGTTTGAAAATATTTCGCAAATATTGTTGACATGCTTTCTTCATGTTAATCACAGGACTTAAACGTGAACGAGACCGCGGTCTGATGACAGTTTGTGATCTGTAAGTGTTCTTGGGGTGGATAAATGATGTGGGATACATCTGATGGCCGTATGATGGTTTGTCTAGGTATAAATGTGTTGTATACCATATGATTAGGGGTATCTGTCGGTCTGCGTGATATTACAGCGCACTGAGCTCCATTTTATGAGAGGAAAAGAGCTATACATGTCATCCTCCTCCTCCTCCTCCTCCTCCTCATCATCATCATCATCATCATCATCATCATCATCATCATCATCATCATGCCACTGTACCATTCTGATAATGGGGAAATGGAAAAGCCTATAAAAGACTGCACCAGGACGGATCAATCGCAGCGTCAGCTGCTACAGTAATAATAATTAAACATTTCTGTCGAGCCTTTTCCTGCTGGCAGCAAGTTTAATGACATACACAAATGGCTTAGTATGACCTCGGCCTCACACACATACACACAGGTTAAAAGCATCATTAGGATAGTTATGCAATCAGCACACAGGGACGACTACCACATGCTGTCCAGAGAACAGTAGAGTCCTTGGGGAGGGTGCAGACAACAGACTGAACAGCCACGTGTGGAAAGATGAGGGTGGCGCAGTATCATGCCTACCCGTCTAACCAGGACAAGACAATTAAAAACGTACAAAGATGTGGTGTACACATACCAACAAAGCCTCACAAAGAGACTACACTTCATTGGAAGGGTGTACAGAAGATATTGGGTAGTGACTATATAGTTTTAGTAGTTGTTTTCTTTATGGAAATGAGAGAAGGGGGATACAGAGCAAGGTCAGGCGCTTTCGAACATAACACGCACGCCTAGACACACAAGTACACTCACAGACTCACTGGAGTCCCTAAGGATGCCACAATCATGCAGAATATGAACAGTCATGGTGTGGAAAAATGTCACGAAGCGACCTCTGGTGAGAACCATCTTCCTCATAGCCGATCTCTAGCGTCTTCGCCTTGCAGTGACCTTTGCACCATGTCATGCTGCCCATGACAAATAGACAGAAACCTTTTCACCTTCCAGCTTCGGATATTCATGCAACGCACACTTCCCCTCTTATTCTGTCCCCCACCCAGCAGAACCGCCCCCTGCCACCATCCATTTTCCCCCCAACTCCTCTGTCTCGCCTTCGCAGCTTCCTTTACAGCCCTTTGTCCTTGCAGCCTCGCACTGAGCACGGGACTGTCTAACCTGCGTCCTGGGCCCAGGCCTGGCGAAGCTCGGGACAAACACACTAATATGCAGCCAAAATCCGCATTCGCTGCTTCCTAAACACCTGTCATTTGCCCAGCACAAATACATTATCGACTGAGCATCACGTTCGGCAAAGAGAAATAAGGCGAGGGCACTGCTGGACGTCTTGCTGCCACTCGTTGGTTATGAGAAGCTGGGAACATCTTTGCCTTTAGTTGCTGTCATCTGCACCGACTTTTATCTTAGGGTTTTATCCCTCACCCTTCTCTCACATCTTTCTCGTTATCATTTTCTCTTCATCTCCTATCAACGTACTCTTTTGCCGGTTTCAGTGCTTATCCTCTAGCAGCCTGATAACAACAGGTGATATTAATGTTCACGAGTTGTACAGACAGCACCCACTGATGTGTACATGCTTGGATGGGAAACATATGCCATCCCATGGGTAAGGTTAGGTCGATTCCTTCATAAAACTGTACTAAAACTAGTCACCCTCACCAAGCTGGACTCACCTGCACAGCTCGACTCACCTTCACAATGTAGCCTGGTCCACGCTCCCGACACTCTCTCGAGCAAAGGAGAACTCAATCTTGACTTGAGTCTCAGACTAGAACTCGTAAGCTGAAGATGGCAATGTATTCCATGAAAATGCATAAGCAAGTATCTGCGCAAATGCATGGGGTTGCAATCTGACGATCGTTTTCATAAATTCTCGCTATCTCTCGCGGTTCTCTGCCACTCTCGTGCCCATGCACCTGGTGCCTCTTGTTTCCACCCCGCGCAGGAACAGAAAGACCAGCCCTCATCTCGTCTGAGGGCGTGATCCATGTGGCTCGTAGCCACCTGATGAAAACAGATTACCCTACAATACTCCCTTTTCAGACCTACCCTCCCAACTTGGGTCTCCTTGTACGAGCGACCAGTGCGTGCAGACGACACCATCAGATCGAGGTATGTAGTGGGGAGATAGGTGCAAGGGACCGGGGACCACCTTGCTGAATAGTTACGAGAAGCAGCTATATATTATGACCAGATTAACTGACTGCTTCGTCTTAGCCATCCAACAAGCACTGCGACGTCTGGTGCACGTGGTCCATGTGGCTCGCTCGATGGTTACCGGTCTACAAGAATGCAGAACTTTTTTGTGGAAACTACAGAACAAGAATAGCATTTATCGAACTGGTTGAATCATCCACCCCTCACTCCCACTCTCATTCTCGAAATAGGGGCCTCAGACCTCACCACTATCTATTCTAAAAGTGGGAATGGGGGAATATTCTCAAATTTCGAAAAACAGCATCTTTCAAGGGTCAATAATCAAATGATTTTTTCTTTTTTTTTTTTTTTTTTTTTTTTAGAAGATTAGTTTTGGAGTTTTGTAGACCCCTAAACCACATCAGCTAAAATAACCATTAAAAATGTCGATAAAAATCCCAAAACAACGAAAAGAATGTTCTGCTCCCGACCACAGGCAACTAGCTACTCCCTTGTTTAAATTCTTAAAACTTGTTTTTCAATCAGTCGCTGAACTTTTTTTATTTGTGTGTGTGATGAGAGAGAGAGACAGACAAATAATTTGATTTTTTTAAATCATTAAAATCAATAATGACATACCTTAGCACAAAGCAGATGTAGATAACGAGGCGAAGGGCCGATGACAGGCGCTGGCTGCTGACTCAGGCCCAGCACCACACGCAGCAGCCATCTAAGGGCGAAAACCGAACTGACAGGTTCGCTCACCCAAAAGTCTACACGAGTCATCGTTCGTGGTGAGAGAGCATGCAGCACACACGGCGCGCGTGTTGACATGCATGTCGCGTGTTGTGACAGGATGGTGACTACGCACGTGCTTTGTGCTCTGGGATGCACACAGGTAGGCAGGTCTTGAAGACACTCACTTGTAATCTGTTGCACGCTGACAGTAAACAACTCGAGGAGCGAATTTAAAAAAAAAACTGTTAATGTAGAGTGAGAGGTGAAACATCATTTACTTGACTGTCATCTCAATTCAGTTACAACAATGAGAATCCTTTTAAAAATTAGTGGTCAAACATTTCTTATAAATTGATGCTATTTGTGTGCGTGTGTGTGTGAGAGAGAGAAGAGAAAGAGTGTGTGCGTGCGCGCCCGCTTAAGTATGTTTGTTTGATATTTTATATCTTTGCATATTCTATCAGTCCGAGTATTTTACCACCAAACTGTGTTAAAAAGCATTAAATTGCTTACAACAGTTACAACCATACTATGGTAAAGAAGGAAACCATTCTTTATACTCGCAACTTCAGCACTTCACTACATTTAACTCTAAGAAGGTGTGAAGAAATGAATATGAATAAAGGAAGGAGAAAAGTATAAAAACAGGTTAAAACCAACTCTTAACCTTTTTTTTTTCTTTCTGGAGGTCGTTTGGGTTGTCGTCGTTAGGGATCAAACTTTCTCGGTGCCAGCATTGTTTGGAACTGGGGTGCATAAATTCTCTTCCTCGCTACTTTACCCCTGGCTAAATTTACCTTGCTTCCAACTCTCTATCAAACCAATTAACCACTCCTAGTAATCAAACCACACGACTATTCGACACCAGTAGACAAAATCACACGATAATCACACGATAATCCACTTCCAAAAAAAAAAAGAGGTAAGTAAATACTGTTGTCGAAGCTCCTTCAGCCATACTATACATTTCTGTTTTATTCCTTCCTGTTGTAAAATCATTTTTTTTTTTTGTAAATTTTTGATAAATCATTGCATCTACTTCGATATGTCGATATGTGTGCGTGGGTGCATGCGTGCGTACGTGCACGCGCGCGCACACACACACACGTACATATATACGGACACACAGACTATAAGCATACTTTGCGCAACTAAAGACCGAGGATAATAGAGACAAACGTATATACAAGAGAATAAGACATCAATGAAGTCTGTTAAGTTTGTTCTATTTTTCGAGTGAAGAATGTCGCGATAAGAAGCTGGCAGACAACGCCTCTCATCACAATTCATTTTTTTAACGCTTTACTAACGTTTTCTACTTTTATAAGTCAAAAGTGATCTTAAAAGTGAAACAGCAAACGTTTATGACAAAGGGTCAGTAATAGGAAAATTCTTGTTACAAACCTATTTCCTTTCTGATCTCCATGTCATGGTAATGAGATCCGGACCTTCCACCTTTCGGGTCTGAGCGATTCGGACTGCGACTATTCTTCATCCTTCGTCTCATACTGGGAATTACAGGCGGCAAGTATGGGTAACGGCCACAATTAGGAACATTGATTTCTAAACGTTTTGATGCATGAGGGTGGAAAGACAGTCTGAGATGGAAGCCGGGGTTGCGAACTTCAATTATCATGTAAAATGAGGCACAAGGACCGAGACAGACACCGGAAGCGGAAGGAAGCTGAAAATAAATCAACTTTCCATGAAGCAATTTCTCTACAGCTTTGAATTCTTTCATAGGTATCAATAGACGGGTGCAATAAAAATCATCGCAGAGCCACAAAATAAATTAGTTTGAGTCCACGTAGCACAACACATGTGTGTACAACCTACTACCAAGTGAAAGTATATGTCACATGTTTTACTATGTCTAATATATTGTTTTGTGTAACTTGTTTTACTGTTTGCAATATCTTTTCTCTTGCAAATGTACACTACAGTTTACATTAACAAATATACTGTGTGCAACGTGTTCATTTCTTTGACATCTATGTTCTTTTACAAGAGTACAATAATGGATTAGAATTTAAGTATTTACTTCTCTTAATTATTTGTTTAGTTTTGACAACAATAATTTTCTTGTTTCACAGAAGTAATTAAAATCCTAAGACAATTTGTTTAGGATAATTATCGTATTTGCCTCAGTAAGAAGCATTAAACAGTTTCAAACAAGAAATTCACTAAACCTTTTTACTTTCTACCTTCTTGTGCTCCTCTACTTGATTTGTGTCCAACTGTAGTGGAAGAAGTAAGAATATAAACAAAATCAAAGAGACATCAGGATGCTGATCAATTCTGTTTAATGTCCTGACGTCACATGACGGTCGCGGAGGTCATTTCCGGGCGAGGTTTAGGAAGCCTGCAGACAGCCATTTACATCGGTAAAAAGGTGACTTCAGAGACACGACAGTGTTTTAAACTTCCATTTCGTCCGATGCGTAAATGAGAATAAATACGTTTTAATCAGCCGAACATCGCAGGACATGTCTCCCGTTCTCTCCCTTACACTCTCGTGAAGGGAAAGCGCATCAGAGCGAGCCCGGGCAGAGTGCTGTCCCTTGTTCGCCCACTTTTTCATTGATGAAGGAAGAAGTTGAGTTGATGACAGAGGCCATGTCAAGTAGACGTCAATGACATTGTACTTCTTTCTCGCCTAATTAAGTTTCCCGGGCTCTTCAGTCTTTACACGACTCCTTCCCTTTCAAGATTTATTAAAAACGAAAGTTTATCAGTGTGGGTATTGTTTGTCTTAAAGATTAAAAATATTTTCATTTTCTTTTTTCATGAACATATCGTGCAAGGAATTTACGAGAGTGTTTCAAATCATTTTCACGATCAATATTCTTGTTATATTCTTGTTCATCATCAGGATATCAGGCCTGGCTGAACGTTTATGCCAACGTTCGCTATATAAAGTGGAATACATAATACACAATCTCAATTTTCCTGTCCTAAACAAGATGTATTTAGAGCAAACATCAGTTAGAAGCTGCATGACTAACAAACACACACGCATACACACACATTCTGACTCGTTCATACATGCACACAGACCGACTGACTGATGGAGAGAGAGAGAGAAAGAAGGCTATATAAATGTGTAAAGGGTTACTGGCTGTATAATCTCGTCGTCAACTCACCACCCACTCCCTTTCCCCTTAACTCGCCAAGTCTTCTCGCCGAAAATCTGAAAGACCAACAAGGACTGCTTGCTGTTGCGCTCAGCTTCTGGCAGCGGTAATCGCACGGTCAACAGTCAGGACAGGCAGACACTGGGCAGTCACTAAGCCGCCATGAATAGTCATGCGCACTTTTCCATTCCTCGCCTCTTTCATCATGCCATTCCTTCGGGTGCACAGGGTCGGGGAGAGAAGGAGACGGGGGCTTAGGGAAAGGGGTGGTAGGAGAGAGAAATGATCTCCTGTCGTTTTCACTGCCTCACACATGCTCGTGGCTCTCTGCCTTCTGTGCGCATGCGCAGACTGCACACATGGGATGCACTGTCACGTGGACAGTTTTGTAGCTCGTGTCTAGAACGTGCAACGTGGCCTGCAAGTTGGCTTCTGCCAGTAGCTGGTGCACCTTGAAATCCCTCACAATCTGACAGTTAAACTGTCCCAACGCTTTCCACCTTTAGCAAGTTTGAAAGTGCAGTATACTGAGTACTTCTGACCACAAAGATAGCGCAGGGAAAAATGATGATTTGTATATTTTCTTCCTGCGGTGAGAGAATGAAAAGAAGAGACACAAAGGCTACAAAGTGATAAAGAAGATAGGAAGGCAAACATGATGTTAGACTAGGAGAAAGACAGGGTGTAAATAGTTTCTTTGAAGTGAGTGCAGAGTTTTATAACCAAATGTTGCCGCTCGCATGTATCTATATATATAAGCACTAAAGTGTGTTATCGTGTGAGCTCTCACATTAATGACGAGCGAGACAAGTCAACATTAAGACAAGCTTGCCTTCCAGTCATTTACTTAGTTTAATGTTTTAAAAGTCTACTCGTAAAATCTTCAGAAATTTCTCCTTTTTAAGATTTTATCTTTGGTGATACTGATGGCATCTTCGCCCATTCGCACTGAATAGCAAACCCTTCCGAAAGATGCTGCCACGTGGCAGTCTTTGTCCCACCGACAAACTAAATGTTCTACCAGACCGCCTTGCTCTCAGTGAGAAGGAACTTGGCATATAAATCTTTTAACAATTTGGATCATCAGACACACAAAGCAGCCCTCAGCCCTCTTTAGTTTCCATAGTTCTGTTAAAACATTTCTGTTGCTGTGGGAGCTGAGGAACAAGAGTAAATCACAGTGCCGGTGGCATGCGAGTAGAGTTGTTTTCTCACAACAGCAACTGCTCCATCTTATGACAACACAATGTCGCCTCGGGTACAAGTTGTCATGTCATCCTGCTGTCACTGTCGTCTCAGTCCAACAGCCGAATTGATGTTGTTTATGACATGGGTTTTGTTTGTTAGTGGATTACAGGATCAACAGCAACAAGAGAATCTGGTTATTTATCTCCTTGCACCGTGTGTGTTTGTCTGATGAAGACTGAACCTGAAATGTAGTTGAACAGTGAGAACTATAATTACTCCATCGTCTGCTACCCGGGGTCATCGTCCATCAGCAGCGGTGCAGTCAGCGTCCCTCACGTGCAGCACGTGTCATAGTTGCCAGCATGTGATGACATTTGGACATGACAAGACTGACAGTCACCTCATTGAATTGTCATTCCTTTCATCCTGCTTCTCAGGGGTTTCATCAGAGCAAGAAACTTGAAACATTCTGGCATTATCATTTGTTGATGTTGATGGAAGTGTTCACGCTCTACGGTAGACGACATCCAGGGAACTGGAAATAATGGTTGTCAATATTTTACAGGCGATGCGGAGGAATTCTCTGCTCCTGCATTTTGTGAAAGTACTTGTTATATTTTATTATTGCACATGATTTTATTATTTCTCAGATCATGTGCGATCTTATTATTTAGTCTCAGATTCGTAGCAAAATATGCGTGCGCGTGCCAGACATTTGAGTTCTCGTGGGGTCAACGTATCTCTTCTTTTGGACCCGTTTGTTCTCCCTCTGGATTCTGACTTTCTTACTTTACAAAATGAAATATCTGTTTGTTCTTAAAGTAAGATCGACATAATTATTTTAAATGACAATATTAGCATAACAAAATACTCTGCTCTCTTTTATAACATAGAGAGTCGAGTCAGAGCGAGAGAGTGTGTGTATCAGAAAAAAACCTGGTTGGACCTGAAGTGGGTAGTGACCGCAGTTCAAAAAGTCTGGCGACTAAGCAATACGTGAAGTGTAAGCTCTGGGAAGAAGGGAAATAGTTTGGGTGAAAGCAAAGAGGAAGTGAAGAGCTGCACTTGCTTTTATTCGCCCTCTCGTCTGCCCTGTGTCCTGAGGGGGACATGTTCCCGCCAGACGTCCTGGTGTCAAAAACAACTTGGCTTCAAGTCGACTGTTGGCGGGACGGAAACCGTTTGAAGATGAAATTCCCCGTCCCCCATCTTTTCTTCCAGACCTGGAGGCAGTCTTATCCCAGTCTGAGTTGTCTGGGCCTCGAGAGGTCTGTCTCCACAATCGAAAAGTTACTAGGAAGTCGTGAAGAGAAGGAGTTTAAAAGCGTTCACCGGTTGAAATGGTAATAAGATGATGTTTGGATTTAATGGTCTATTTACTCTTTTGATCGCGAGTGTGTCTGGTCAGTGTGTGATCTCTTACTGAGCCCTGCGACTGTGTCTGTCAGTTTGAAACATTTATTTTAATTTAATATTATTTGAGATTACATTTGAACAATGGAATAATTCCATTTTCGTTCATTTAACCGTATCAAACGTTTAAGCAATATTTGAGATGTGGACTTCTTTTTTCAAATCGTTTTAAAAGCTTTCTCTCTAAAATTATGTCGGAAAATGTTTCTTAAAAAAGGGGGAGAAGGTCACAAAGTTGTAAAAAAAAAAATTTTAATGATGCTGGTGGCATCAAAAGCAGTTTTTTTGAAAGGAACTTAGATATTGACAAAGTCTCTGGCGCTTTTTCTCATAATCCAATAATCCTACGAAATCTCTCAAAGCTTTAACAAGATTTTAAGTGGATGACCGAGTGTCAAGCAGAACTTGCTTAGCTGTCTCAAACAAAGAATCCATTAAATCAAGAGAATAGATGAAAGGAAGGCTGTGAAAGTGCAAGGGCAATAAGACAATTTTTCAGCACTTTCTTTTTATTTATTCCCCCTAACCTCACAACCTTCTGTCACTCCCCTTCCGTCTCTCCATCTTTCTCTGGGTCTCTCTCTCTCACTCGTGTTCTCAGACAGGCAGGCTTTTACCAGGAGGAGGCAGCGAGAGGCCCACAAATGGTGACCAAAGTTCACAAGATCTGTTTTGCTGTCATTAAAGCGCCCGTCGGTCGGGGAAGGGGGAAGCAAACACGCATTGATTGCACGCCAGTCACCTCACAAAGGCACGATGGGCCACTCACCACGACACGCTGACTGAGATGCCACTCAGTAGTGGCGTCTGGCCATCACCTCTCGGGCGGCCACGAGCCCAGGGCTGCATGCTTGTGATTAAAATCTCGCCCTATACCAGTCATGCTCGAGAGATTGAGAGACGAGGCTCTGTCAATTTTATGGTTCCAGACGGCGACCTCTCCTAGGCTTCTCTTCTCAATTTTTAACTTAACAACCGTAGGACTGTTTAATTTTAATATTTATTTTGAGTCCATTTTTTTTCTTTCCAACTCTGCAATTCATTTTGTTTTGTTCATCGCATCAAAATTATAGCAGGATGATTATTGTGATTACAAAATTAAAAAAATTGTTGTACTTTAATTACTGACTCCATTTATCCTTAGATGTCTTTTCTGTTTAAAGCATTATTGTTTTGTGGTATTTGTCCATCTCAGACAAGGTCCTACGTGGAGATAATTCATGGGTCTAACAGTCAAGCCTGCACGTCTGTCGGTCTGTCTGCCCACTTGTCTGCCTTACAGTTTCTCTATTTTGGACTGTAAAATATTCCAGTTTTCAGCAAGGAGATTTCGTTGCCATCTACACATCAGAGTTCTGTCTATCTCTGATCTTTCTCCGTGTGACTGGACTCCGTAGCCCTGCAGACCAACTTCGCAATCAAACTTCTGCGTCTGCCTCGACCTTTAACCTCCCCTTCCCTTCCCCTCCCCTCCCCACCTATTTTCCCCGCAGCCTCACTGCCGTCACAGATTCCTTGGCAAGCACAATTGCTACTAAAGTCGTGGAATCGTCTGAAAGTGCAGTCGTCTGAAATTCGTGGGATCATTCCATCTTCAGTAAATGAGTTTGTAACTTTATTCAAACCCCATCTCTTACAGCAGACACTTCGGCTTCACTGCTGGATTCTCTTTCTTTTTCTTTTTCTTTTTTTTTCTTTTGCCCTCGCTACATTCTCGAGCCCTACCACGTCAGTGTCGGTTAAGGGGAATATTAATGTTTGTGACACAACAGCTGCAGCACCTTTCACCCACTATCAGTATTTCACAGGCGTAGAAAAATCAGTCTTAATTCTCTGCTTTCGGCTCCCACCACCACCACTACCCTGTTGTGTTGTTTATTCTTGGTGGTGGTGAAGGCGGTGTGATTGTTGTCACTGGTGCTGGTGGTGTTGCTCACATAATATACAAATAATTTATTTAGCGCCTTCAATGTCAAGCCAACAAGAGGTGAACATTCATTCGGCTTCTTGTTTATTGTTATAAATAATAAAAAAAACATTTGCCGAAAATAAGAATAAAACCAACTTAAGCGTTATGGAAGAAGACAGTAAATATGAGTCCAGAGTACAATCCTTTGATTATGCTTAAGTTGAATGCTGGAATTTGATTATATTGCTCTTGAAATGCTAGAATTGAGCTTTTTGTGTTTGTTTGTTTGTTTGTTTGTTTGTTTGTTTGTTTGTTTGTTTGTTTGTTTGTTAAAACGATTTCGTTACTGCGCGAGAAGGATTTCACTTTACTTATTTTATTAATTGGCGACGAACGAAATTGTTTTCACCGGTTACTTTTCAATACATTTCTCTTTCTATTTTTAGGTGAACCATATTTGTTTTGGTAGCTATGTAGTCTAAATATAAATAGTTTTTCATTTCAGTTGCTTCAATTCATTTACCTTAAATGTAGCCGGCCTGACACAGCTTCCAGTGACCAGTCTACCATTCCGTCTACAAGCTGTGTTCCGACGTCTGAGAACAGTTGAGTCACCGGTCCCCACAGGGCTGGACAATCGAGAAGGGAGGAGACGACTGGTGGTAGGTAACTGCAGTGGACCTAAGAGAGCTTGTCAAACGCTAAACACTACTCTTCCTACTTCCGCCGCAGACGATCTTAATCGTGGCGGGCGCCTGGCCAATCTTGGTCTCATTACAAGTTGGCTAACGTACCGATGAGCCGTTAAACTGTTTGGACTTGCGCAAGGAGAGGCGTGCTTTCTTTCTCTCTCTCTCTCTCTCTTCCCGTCACTATTCCTCCCTTTTTTCACCACTTCCTCTCAGTGCAGCAGAACCAGAACGGAAAAGGTCACGCTTTAACACGTACATACGGGTTCTTTTCTCGGATTAGGCAGAGGTCGAAGTTCTGACTGTTCGAGGGTTTACCTGGCGATCAGCCGGAGTTTCTTCATCTTGTTAACCTCTAGCCGTGTGGTTAGCTGACGATCACCTCGAATGTCTTCTTCTCTTACCCTTGGTGTGGTCAGATCGCTCCAAGCTACAAGCGACAGGTTCGAGACCCGTCACGAACCTCTGGTCCCTCAATGGTGATGGGCATCTGATCTTTCCTTGAAAACTAAAGACAGCAAAAAGAGAGAATGAAGTTCGTCTGTCCACAGTCCCTGTTGTATAAACAATAAACCACTTGCAGTATACCGTCACAACGACCAATAGATCGTGGAACATTTGATTAATTCTATTGTTATTTTTTAATTATTGTTAAGTTTCAGATTTCTTTCAAACTGTCATTTACTTATACCTAGTTAACATTTGATCATATAACTCTTTCTGTCATCGCGCCATAAAATATTTCTTCAAAGGATTTTAATATCATTAACATTATGTTACACATACGATGGTGGAGATGAATATTAACTGATAATCCTCTCGCTTCTTTTTCTCTCAGTTCCGGGAGTGTGAGGGCTCTGTACAACTGAGTGGTCTCTGAAAATAAACACATTGTCTGTTAGGCTATAAGTTAGAGTGGCTTCTATGTGTAAGATATATTGCATATACTTGTTAAAATGCTCTGATAGACGGAGAATAACATATGTTTATTAAATGTATATTACACAGCCATAAGACAGAGTATAATATACTTACAGACTACAAAAAAGCATTAACTAAGGCTTAGGGCTAGACTTTGCCTTCCATCCCCTACTCTCCTCTTGTTCTATTTGTCTGTCTGTCATCCTGCCTGCCTGCCTGCCTGTCTGCCTGCCTGCCTGCCTGCCTGCCTGTCTGTCTGTCTGTCTGTCTGTCTGTCTGTCTGTCTGTCTGTCTGTCTGTCTGTCTGTCCCTTCTCACCTCTCTGCCACACATTCCTAATTTGTTCGGATGTAAAAAAAAAAACTCTTGCTGATTGTGAACAAGCCGCTGATTACTGCCCCCTGGATCATTTTGTGCCGGATATTTCCAAAACGTGGTGCGGGGCTTGTGCCAGCTTTGTCCATCCCCACAGACCCAGTGTCCAATGAATAAGGAACCTATCTCTTATGCAAGGACATGACTGGCCTTCTCGGCGCAGGGCGAGGAGGACGAGGCGGAGAGCTTTTTGCCTTCGATCAGTTGCAGGCGTACAGGGGCGGAATATGCTTATTTGTCGTGCTGTGCATATCTAGTCTCATGCCCGGTGTAAGGCAACCATCAGCAACATTTCAGGGCCAGTGACTGGATCCAAAGTTTGTCAGAGGGCATTCAATTGTTCGTCCTTCACCAACCTGGACAAGACAGCAAAACGAAGAATACACTTCAAGCAGGGGTCAGGTGTGGGTAGAGCGGAGAAGCACTCTAGTCACAAGAAAAACTGGAGAAAAAAGTCTGAATATAATGAGAGGGATGCGGTGTGTGCGGGGACCGGAAGACAAGTAGATGGTATGTACTTCGCTCTGACATGTGTGACCTTTGACCTTATCGTGAGGCGTCTTAATTAAGAATACCTCAGAATAGTTCGAAGCACTATTTTACATGAAGTTCATTTTTCTGGTTTGAACAAATACATCTGTTTGCTTATTTTAATCCTAAAATAATTGTTCGTTCCTTGCTTCTCTTGTTTGTGCAATGTCTTACAGAAACTGGTTAAAAGCAACATTTTACGACAACTCCATGTAATTGGCTCGCACACAATTACTGAGAGAAGTAATACATTGGAACGGATCTATTGTTGTTATTTTCCATCCACTAATAATTTCAAACATTGTTTATCGCAAAATACCCGTTTTGCTGTTTATTCGTGCTAATTACCCTATCAAGACTGCTAAGCTCATTTTTTCTGTCCATTTAGTCACATGACATCACGATCTGACAGTTGCTGAAGTCATCAGTCATTTGAACTGATGTTTCCTCAGGTCTCGTCCTTTTTGTGTGGTGTATCTTCATGACAACACTAGGTGGCTCGCCACATCAGGGAGCGATGGCGGGTGTGTCGGTGCTGAACTCGGCCCCTGAATGAGGTATTTAGCTTCTCATGTGCCGCAAATCCCTGGGCGAGAACGGTGTCACAGGCAAACTTGGCACGCGAGATAGGATCAGCTTGAATTGCCGGCCCTGTCCCACTCCATTTTTCTCCCCAAACATCGATCAGCCCCTCAATCGTGCTGTGAGACAAAACACGGGTGTGCCAAAGGTGTCAGTGCCGCGCGCGGGTAGCACTGAAAGGATGCCGAGACCACGGCGGTTAAAAAGATGAGATGGGATAAGGGGTACAGCAGGCAGACAGCAGTCGAAAAGTCGAAAAGAAGGGCTTCGCGATGGTAGTTAAGGGGTCTGCCACACGGATGTGTCAAGCGAACCTGTTTGGCAAACAGTTTTGTGTGTAATTTGCTTTTTTTTCAGCTCTATTTTGAAAGCCGGTGTTTCTCTCGACAAAATGTTATGGGATGACAAACTTAAGCGAGGGGCTTACCACCTATTTGTTAGAAATGTTGGGTAGCTACCTGAAGTTGTGAGACCCTAGTAGGCCCGAATATAGGAGTAAACAATAAAAATTAGCTCTGTCAATCTTCATGCAGGTGACAGTTCTGTCCCTTGGCCTTACAGACTGAGGGGATGGACTCTCCTTGGTTTTGTTTATGTTTGTGGTCACATTTCCATTTGGATCAAAGAGTTGAACCTTCATGTTTACATGTGCTTCTGCTGCTGTTTCTTCTCCTTCTGGTTTGCAGCTGGGCTGTATATAATGTATACAATGTTATTTTGAAGTGCAAATTGTTTGGAACTATTGGCTGGGTTCCACTCCATTGTCTGTTGTGTGTGTGCGACACAGCTGTAACATTTTTTTCTGTTTTCTTCTAAGTTTACTTTCTAAGCATGAAACTGAGTCTCCTTCTAAATTTCCTCTTATTTTACGCGGTTAAAAATGGCTTTTGTTTATTTTTATAAAACAAGAAGGTTAAATCGCTCCAGTTGTATTAGGCTGAGCCTAGTCTAGACACTTTCTGATTAAGGCGATTGGCAGACCTTTGTCCTTTGGACCATTGCCTTGGTCTGATTATCCGTCCTGAGCACTAAACCATGTACAGGGTAAAGTAAGGTGGCGTCCTCTCCCGGCGGCAATACTTTATCATGGCGACGAGCGGCGGTACCTGACCAGACAGACAGTTGGCGTTTCCAACTATCTTTTTATCACCAGTTCTATTCGATTATCTTCTGCTGCAATTGATTTTTTTTTCTTTTTGCAAATCAGTCGTTTGAAACAACACATGGATTAGCAAGGAAGAGATTTAGACCCTGACGGAGTTGACTTTTAGCCTTTTTTTATTAAGTATTTCCCGTGGACATTTTTCGATCTTTCGTGTGGAAATAAATTAAAAAGTCGCACGCGCGGAGGTCAGATTTGCCGTGACACTGCCCATGAAGGATGTTGAGAGGAAATGTCGATGCGTATTTTTCCTGCCTAGATCAGAACCTGTCTCTCCGGGTATTGATCCTCTACCTCCTCCGTCCTGTGAGACAAGACAACCATCATCATGGGCGGACAGGAACATGTCACATGAACAAAATATTTCTTTTGTTCAGTTGGCAGTTTTCACAAGCTGCACCGTGTCCTCGGCCATGTAGGAAAGTTTGCTCACCTGGTCACAGGTGTAGTTTAATATTTAACTGTGATAGATATCTTTTCTTTGGTGTTGCATACGAAGCTTATTTAGTGAAAAGTAAAGCGGAAGCACAAATATAATAACGACAGTGAATTACTCATTATTAGCAACAATGACAATAGGTTCATCAATTATTAGTAATAATGTCAGTAAATTACTACATTATCAGTAATAACGATACTGAATTATAATTATTAGTAATAAAGACGGTCAGTTAGTCCTTTATTAATAAAGACAGCGAATTACTAAATCATTAACTTCTTATCCACAAAAGAAATAATGGCAGCTGAGTGATTACATTATTAGTAGTAATGAGCAAGAATTACTACATTGTTAGTATGTCGTGCAGTCTCTCTATGCTCAGGTTGCCCTGCAGACTAAAGACGATACGTAATGCGAGATAATCCAAGTTTAACTTGAAAATCCGGTTAAACACAATATTTGCTCAATAAATCTCTCGGCAAGGAATGATCGGTAGTGGCCTCCATGTTTCTTGCAAGAACTTGTCGGGATTGGCAGGCGGGAGAGTTATCCAACATGGTGGTGTTTTCCATGGCAGTTAAACTGATTCCAAACAAACCTTATCGACAGGCAGAGTCTCCGGGTCTAACCAGTCATTCATGAAAGAACGGGACAAGTCCATCGATCAAGTCAGGGAAGAGAATCCTCCCCACCTCGAGGACTCAAAGGGACACAAGCATCTCTCTCTCTCACACACACACACACACACGAACACACGAACAAGTCCTCATCTCTACACACGCTGAGCTGTAACGGTGTCGGAGGCAAGGAGGTTCTGTTGCCGTGGCCGATAACAAAGATCTCTACTTTTGTCCATCAGGACCCAGAAGGGTCCAGGGGATAAATTGCTGTCTGCTTGGAAATGAGATTAGAGGAGGGTGGTGGAAATGTTATCAAACAGTAAGTAGAGGCGGCAGGTCCCATACCGCGCCTTACGGTGCGAGCCTGGCTATTGATTGGTGGACAGCAGCTCCCCACCCCTGGCCCACCCCTTGCCCACCCTTTACACATGGCAGTGTTTCCAGGGTCGCGTCATTAGCGGCAAAATTAGATAGCTGTGATTGCATATTGAGTCCCCCGTGTTGATCTACCCGCTGGAACCTCGAGCGGTTCATTCTAGCGACAAGCTGCGCGGTGTTTGCAGCGCCCCCTCGCTGGCAGACGTCCCTCATAACACTATTAGATGGAGCGAGTATTCATGGGCGAGGGCCACAGAACTGTCTCCTCCTCGCTTTCTCCAAATAAAACATGGAGGTGAAGGAGGCATCTCTTTCTCTCTCTCTTTCTCTGTCTACCGGTTGGTTCATTGGTCTCTCTCTCTCTCTGTATGTGTGTGTCCTCAGTATAATCTCTATCCATCAGTGGTTATTGTCATCACACTCAATATGATGGCTGTTATCATATATATATATCAGTACTAGCCAATGAATCAGTTACAATATTTAATTTCAAAGCTTTGTTTTTCTCTAGCTGACCACCCACCTCGCCATCAGACATGCTCTTTTTGTCACACTCTATAATTGTTAGCATGCACCCCACTCAACCAAATTTAACTTTACTTCTACCCCTTTTCCTTGTGTAACCTTTTCGTGGTTATACAGGGATGGGTCAGTCGCATAAGAAATCACAGTACTGAGAGTACTTTTCCAAATAGCTTAAAGATGCTTTAATTATTCCTTCCTACAATGGTGGAGGAGGAAACACATTCACAGAAACATTAACATTCTTCCGATGTGTATAAAAAGCACAAGTTCACACATTTGGGGACTACACTGTCACTACCCGTTCGATCGCCAAAGAAAGTGCTCCTACCCCTCCAACTTGAACTACTTCTATACATTCCCCCATCGACTGTTCCAGAACCTCTCGCCTCACTTCCTGTATTGTCACGGGGCCACATCCGGTCACCCTACCTTTGACCGGTAGGTCTGATTAAGTTCTCTGACCAGTCAAGTCCAGGTGAGATCGCCACAGTGTGTCTATGCGCTTGCGTGTGTGCTTGTACATGTGCTTGTGTGCATGTGTGCGTCCCCATTCCACTCGTCCGACCTACAAATGCAAGCTAACCAGGTTCTATAAAAGCTCAAGTAACCTAGCTTAGGTCAAACGGAAAGACGAAAGATTTTAGGTTGTTCAAATGGGAGTGTTTCCAAAACGGAACAAACAATGTGGAAGACAATAAGCTAACTAAATCGCCCGACATTGTGTGTCTGTTTTACCTAAAGAAATAAAAAATATATAAACAATGATCTTAAATAAAAAGACCAACTAGTCTTTGTAGCAACCAGGGTGACACACGTTTTATATTTTAACTTTTCATAAATTTTTTTTTAATGTGAAACTCTAGCCTTTCTTCTTGGGATTCGTCTTCCATGTCTTCCATCTTGCGGACATTGAAGGAGACAGCAACTCATTTCCTGGCAACCCAGGGCCAGGCCCCTCTCTACAGTGTCTCTGTCTGTTTGTATGACTGCCTTTCCCGCTTCCGGTCTTTGGCAGCACGAGTCGCTTGCTCCCGGGGGAGGTAAAGATACTTGTCTTTCTCCGCGCCTTCCGCTCGAGACTGTAGACTTTGGACATTGCAAGTGCGCACAATGGCGGCCGGCGATAATTGCACGGCCCGACTATCCCCTCACTGTCTGCGTCTAGCAGATAGCCGTATTTACGTCCACGAGATAGCTGTATTTACATCCTACAGAAAAGAAGAAATAAGAATGGGGTAGGTAATGGATAGCGGATTGGTGAAGATTGTTTGAAAGGGGGCTAAATGGTGTTCGATTGCCGAAAGGAGGGAGACTGTTACCTTTTACTTAATTAGAAAAGGACCTGAGAAGCAACTATTCACCTGAACTGCTTTGATCAGCATATAAATCTCTTTTTATTTATCCACTGAAGACAGATGAAGATTTTGATTAATCCCACACAAGTAAGCATCGCAACTTAATACTGAAACTCCAACACAGCATCCCTGACTGGGCACATGCCCTTTTGACCTATGAACTTCCTCATGGGGGCTAACCCTAACCTCTTCAAAAGCAGGGTCCTATGTTTGAATCAAGTTCTCCCCTTTTCTTTCCGAGATCAAAGACAGGGTAAACCATGTTGGTAAACAACAGGTATGTTAATACCGTTGTTCTCTACCTTCAGCTCGGTCCAGCTCCTGCTCCTGCAGGCAAATACCACAATGTTGCTGCCTATTGATCCTGCGGGATTCGACCCTCCAGTGCACCGCTGCGTGCCACAGAACATGCGGACAATAGCAGCATTGGACAAGTGGCAACAGAACCTGATGACAGTGCTGCGTCAATAGAGGAGACAGGACTTGACATAGAAATGTCCCTTTTCGCTCGTGAATTTTGTGAGCATTTTTTTCAGATGTAACAAATATTGATAAAACTGCAAGTAAAAGGTTATTCGTTCATTAGATAGAATGCTCTAATAATGGAGAGAGCCGTTTCTCAAGACGAATTTTATTCCTCTACTGAAGAGCGATCGCTAGAACTGCGCGATCAGAAGTTCGTCTAAACAAGAAAAGTAAGAAACGGGGATTGTCCACCTGTGATGTGTGGGTAAGAATGTATGTTTGTCAGTTTGAATGACAACAGTCTATCAGAAGATTATCTTGTAAGTCACGTCCGAACGAAGATAAAGTTCAAAAACATGAGAGTGTACTCTTCTTGAGACCTTTCTGCACATATATCTTTGTCCTGCTCTGTTGTTTGTTTGTTTGTTTTTTCTTGCGGCAGCAGGTCCCTGACTCACATGGTGTGGACCAGGTGGAAGGACAGAAAGCTGAGGCCGAGTGTCTCGGAGTCAAAGTAACATGGAAAACGTATTAGTTGCGGGTAGCTGCAGTCTTGGGTAGATATTAGGTTTCTGGGGGCCGGTGAAGACTTTGATCCCCTTGCTCACCGTGCGCAGTATGAGGAATGTGTTTACTCAAACAACTGCTTGCACATCAAATCGATGACAAGAGCCTTGTAGAGTCTTTGTTCTCATTACTAAAAGGATCTCACAGCACACCAAGTGATTTTTGGAACAAACAAACAAGGCTGTAGAATCAACAATATACAGCTGTTTTCTAGGTTTCCCTGGGCAAGTTTCCCCCTCGTTAGGAGGAGCAGGCGAGGCCTTGTTGACTGGTTACGTATGCAAACGTACCCGGAAAGAGAATGAGTGGTTAAAAAAAGGGAAAGGAGAGACAGAGTGGAGTGACTGAGAGAGGGAGACTAGGGAAGACGAGAGTAGAGGAAAGCAGCGGATAAAGAGAGATGAGATCACAAACGGTTAGGAGGTAAAAGAGAGATGAGATGGTAGATCAGACGAAAGAAAAGGAGAGAAGAGAAAATTGATGTTTGACGCCTAGTCAGTAACTAAGGTTACAACACTACAAAACAGCCAGCCTTGTAAACAGATGCCACAAGCGGAAAAAGAACAGCATGCCCGAGACGAGAGCTGAACCCAGGACAGTCAGTCCTCACTGCACTGTTGACAGACACTGTAACCGTTGCGGCACCGGACCGCCAAAGAAAAATGGGATAAAGATCAGGTACTCTAACACTCTGTCGTTTTACTTGTTAAAAGCCGCAGCATTGGACAAAATAAAAGACAAGAAAGGACTGTGATTGAATTTAAATATGTGATTTGCCAGAAGCCGTCAAAGAAAAAAAGTTTAACAAATGGAAAGGAAAAGATCTGATTACGAAACCGAATTGCTTTCTGTGTAAATCTCTTACACACTGTTACTCAAGCAGTGTTACAAAAACCGTTAACATCGGTAACACTTCATGTTTCTTCTATCTCTCTTTCTTATACATACACAAACACAAGCACACACTCTCTTAAACACACATTCAAACACATAAACACCCTCACACAAAAAACCACACTGAAATACATAAACACACATTCAAACACATAAACACCCTCTCTCTCTCACACACACACAAACACAAGCACACACACTCTTAAACACATTTAAACGCATAAACACCCTCACACACAAAACACACGCTCAAATACATAAACACATTCAAACACACTCACACACACGAACGTGCGCACACATTCACCTATTGTGACCTGAGAACATAAGGACAGGGAACTATACAGACGAAATCACATCAATAACATCTATATATCATCAATATTAATTATATTATGGCTGTCATAGATTTTAATGCCTTGAAAATAGATGCACATGAATTTTAAATAATATAAAAGCATGGTTTATAAAAGTATTTTTTAAATACTGTTTACTCATTTGGACCATTACAACAATAATTTAGATAACTGCAGACCACTGATCTTGCTCGTCTGTTTTCATGCCTGCTTGTCTGTCTGTCTGTCTGTCTGTCTGTCTGTCTGTCTGTCTGTCTGTCTGTCTGTCTGTCTGTCTGTCTGTCTGTCTGTCTGTCTGTCTGTCTACCCGCTTCACCACACGTGTAGGTGTTTATCTCCATCCTTGTTTTGAGAAAGGCTGAAGCAGCCCAGCCTGTGTGTAGTGCACCTCGAGACCCTCCCGTCGAGCAGCTCCAGGCCTCTCCCACTACCTGCGTGCACTCCAGTCCTCATTCTTCGCTCTCCATCTCATGTCTCGGTGAGAGAAACACTAATAGATTTTAGAGGAGACGGCTTCTGAAATCGAATTACACTCAGTTTGACAGAGAATAATGATTGATTTAAACGTGGATTTCGCTTGAACTTTCGCTACGACCGAGACCCGAGGCTGGAGCCCGAGGGCCTCATCTTGACTAGGAGCGCAAGAGGGTGGGGTTGGGTTTTTTCCCTCCCCTGGAACTTTTCCTTCCAACGCTCTGCTGTCATGCTGTGGAGATAATAGGACAGAAGAGTGGAGCGAGAGAGAGGAAATGGTGCTTTAACAGTCCAATTAAAGTTTTCTCGAATTGTAATCGTTGGAACCCAAGCACGCCGCCACGGCAGTGTAGAATTTACCGCAAGTGGCAATTATGTGTCGCTCGAACAATTGTTATTGGAGCAGACAGTGAGGGTTTTCCTAGCTACTTTCCCAAACACCCGCCGCATACGCCACAGCTTTGCCTCTGTGTCTGTCTGTGTGTACGACTGTTGGTCTGTCTGTCTATGTGTCCTTCCTTTCTCTCCCGCACATTCTCTATTTTCCTCTGAAACATACATTATCAGTGTTTTGATCTTCTCCAATTTTTATTTGTATTTTGTTTTCTAGCCCTGATCATGACAGCTTAATCTCTTGCCTACAAACGTCTAAAAAAGTGACTGTAAAATAAGATTGTAACTTCTTTTTATGTCTCGAACTTGCATTTTACAGCTACTTATACACTTGGAAAATTGTACATGAAATGCTCAATTACTGTTGTTTTTGTTCAAGTGGTATTTCATGGCTGTGATTTTTTACTTCTTGTGCCTTTCATCATCCTGCCTATTTTTCTTTACAGCCACTTCATTTAGTCGTTACACAAGATGCTGAGAAGAGTATAAAATAAGTGCTGAATGTGCAGTGTGCTGCGTATCTTTAGTATGTGCTGTAAATGTGTAGTGAGTCGTGTATGTGAACTGTGTATGTGCAATATGTAGCAATAATAATGGGTACTTTTACAATGCACACCATCACGACCAAGATAGATTGTACTCTGTATGTGCTGTGTATAGACACTAGTGTTGTGTGTATAGATTGTATTGTATATGTATCTTACATCACAGTGTGTTGACACAATATACAGACTCTGCTATATATATATATACAGAATGTGTTTATAGGTACAGTATTTGTAATAATAATAAAATAATAATAAACAAAGTGAATTATATAGCACTTTATCCCCTCATCAAAGGCTAGATTAAAGCACTTTACGAGGGAAAAAGTATAAACACACAGACAATAATAATAGTTTCAAAACAAACATTGTGTTCTTCTGTTGAAAGGTGAATGCCCCATCAGCATAGATGCTGTGACTACAGCTTAGTACTGATCTCAAAGTATCCATTTCTAGCCTTCTCTTTTTTCTTGATTGTCTTTCGGATTACAGCTGTGATTGTAGTTGTAGTAGTATCAGTGGTAATAGTGGTGCTGATGATGGTGGCAGGAGTAACATATAATTGTTCATTTTTCACGTGACTGTCACAGAGATAGCATCAACACAGCGGCAATGAAGAAAACAAATGAAGCAGGAGGCAGTGTTGTAGAGATGAGATGATCAAGTCTGCATTTTAGTTGTGTATGTGCTATGTATGTTCTGTGTATGTTAGGTGCAGAACAACTGCTTATGCAATGTATGTGATATGTATGTGATGTAACTGTATGGTATGTGAGAATGTATATATGTACAGAATGTGCATATTTATTGTGAATGTAAGATGTATATGCACTATCTGTATGTGTGCTGTGTGTGTTGTAGATGTACAGTAGATGTATTTGTACAGTGGGTGTTTTATTTATACAGTAAGTGTTGTATTGTATATGCACGTATGTGTAATAATAAATGTATAAATAATATTTAGTTTGTCATGCACAGTATGCTGTGTATGGGCAGTATGTATTGTTTATGTAGTATAGGCTGCTAATGTGTGGTATGTTTTAAATAAATAAGTGCAGTATATGCAATGTAAGATGTATATTTTACAGCAGGTTCATTGTAGGTGCCGTGTGTTTTATCAGTACAATTGTAATAATTTGTATAACACTTTTCTCCAGCAACAACAGGATTCAATGCGCTTTACAGTAATACAGTAATAAGTGATATAGTGTTCTTCAACATGACAAGCTCAGTGCACTGCACTGAAAGAGTAAATAACTGTCCAATGAAGAAACAAGACTCAAGGAAATGGTGATGTAACAGAACATCACAGTATATACTGTGGCCATAGCCAGTTTCTCTTGCAGGAAGATCAGGCAGGTAGAGATCAGGATGAAGAATACGGTGTAGACAGTATGACAGATATTTTGTATATCTATAATGTGTTTTGTGCATGTGCTTATATGTGCCGAGCATGTTGTATATGTGTAGTTTGTAATATGTGAATTATATGTATTGTACACATGCTACATTTGTGCAGCATGTAATGTAGATGCACAGTAAGTACAGCAGGTGATTAATAAAGATGTAGAGTATGCTTCACATGTGTTCAGAATGTGATGTGTATGTTTTGTTTATTTGCGATATGTGGTGTAGATAAGATAAGACTTTATTTATCCCAGACATTTATATGGCATGGGATGTGTATGTGCAGTATGCTATATATATAATGTGTGGTATATATGTGTTGTGTATTTACAGTATGTTTTATTTAGGTGAAGTGTGTTTTATATGTACAATATGTGTTGTATATATACATCATGGGATGCAGACTACAGTATATGCTGTATTTTACAGTATGTGTTGTGCATGAAATGCTTGCGTATGTGTTGTATATGTACAGCTGATTTCATGTTGTATATGCTTTATTAGTACATGGGCTGTAAACATGCAGCATGTGCTGTATTTTTGTTGTCTGTGTTGTGCTGTTATGGATATTTTTCCTTACCTTCCATCCTGCTTCAGTTCCTTTTTTACTTCCCTTTGACCTCACTCCAGAGCTTCCTTCTCAAACACACACACTAAACCGACACCCATCCAGCTTCTCTCTTTCTCTTAAACACACAAATATCGAATCCACACACACCCACACTCCAACCCTTACACACATGCACACATGATCTGTACCCAGGTAGTTATTATTTCTTTCATTTTCAGGGCTGTCTAATATTATCCATGGTATCACTTCCCCTGGATGTAGTTGTCGCACACTAAATGTCGTTGATTTTTATGTGATAGCACAGTTTGGCAAACTTAGTCCCACATTTCATCTTCCTACAATACCGTACAAATCTTCTGACCCTAATTGCCATACAGAACCTCACAATATCTCTGAAATAGTTTGCCATTGGTCTGTCACAGCACCTCAGTCCAGCCAGCTTATAGCTCATGAGGGAACCTGACCATGCAAAACTTGGCCATATATATATAAGTATGCAGACACATACACACTTAAAGCACATGGAGTGTACTTCTCAAATACTGATATTCACTCTATAATTTATTGGGTGTTGTTATTTTTATTATTATTACTTTAAGGTTTATAAACCAGCACAACATATGCTGAGCAGTGAAATTCCATAACATTTAACATTCACACATGAATACAAGCATTCAAGCCTGAGAGACTACCACACTATTGTTTGTCAGGGCATCTAATCAAAACTGAATCCACAAAAATTAATCTTGAACCTTACAGTTGGATAACTACCAGCCATAGCTCACAACATTTGTATAGTATAGGTGTTGGCATAACATCTTGACATCTTGAGTTGTTTGCTGTCACCACACTTCATACTTTTGTATTTTGTCTGTTACCAACTGTTACAACTGTTACCAGTTTCATAGAATGTTTTCATGAAAGAGAAAACAAGCTTTTGTGAGCTTAAAAACTTTCAGTGAACTAGAGTCCACAACAAGGTGCATTTTTTAAGAAAATCTAATCTGTTTTAAAATAAATTATAGCAACAATGCAACACATGCAACACATCGGCATTGCATCTATCTTCAAAGGCTTAGGGAATTGATATGTCTTCTTTCAATTGGCATTGATAAAGCCTTCTCTCTCTCTCAATATAAAATTTAAAAAATCCACGGTCGCGAACTCTGAGCTTTGATGTTAATGCATTCTTTGAAGTTGGTGACTGTAAGGAGAAAAATACTCAGGGGGAACTCAGCACTTGTGTCCATAATTCTCGCTGGCGGAGAGAACGTTAACTTCGTTTCGAACAAAGGGATCGACAGACCAAAAGCGAGGGAGAATAAAGAAACAGTATGTACACTAGTGTGTGGAAAGGTCTCGGCACCTGGGTAAACAACATCTCTGACGTCACACCATCAATTTTCATCGAAACATAACAGAAACATTAGGTTCATGTCCTCGTGCATGTCTGCCTCCATGTTCGTGTGTGCGTGCACTCTGTATGTGTGAGAGAGAGAAAGAAAGAGAGGGAGTCATTGTGTCCGTGTGTGTGTCCTTCTCTCGGCTTAACTTATTCTTATTTATACATGCGTGCGTGCGATTGTTTTAAAGCGTGCAAATTTTACGAACAAAAATTACTTGCGTCTGAGTGCGTGCGTGTCCGCGTGCCGGAGTGTTGGAGAAGATGGATAAAAGAATATATATATAGACTTTATGCCAGTCTCTCAAGTCGTCACCCACCAGGCTCCTGACTTCATGCGCTGGTCATACAGTCAAGCATGGATGTAAACAAGTCAACAAGTTGGTGGCAGAAGTGTAAATAAGACTGACAGACCCACTGGCACTGTGTTCAAATCCACCAATCGTCTGGCATTTACCTCACGCGCTGAAAATGCGTACCTGTGGACGTTTGGTGGTGAAACTCAAATTCCAGCACACGCCATCAGCAGCAGGAGCAGGCAGCATGGCGGGCAACTACCAGTCGATGACTGGTGCCACGCATTCCGTCATCCGCTTCCTCCTGCCTGCAATGATTTTGCCATCTTTCCCTCAACCGTTTCATCCGCTTCCCCCTCTTCCGCTGTCTTTCTATTCCTTGACAGTAGCATTACTTGTCGATAACTTTGTGACGGCCGCCAGTGGCTTAAAGAAAAAAATGGCCAGCCTCTGTCAGGCAGTACAGCATTCTCCAGACGCTGTCAGTAACCAAAAGCTTTAAGAATCACTGCATTTGCATAATTTGAATCACACTGTCACAGAGGAACATGACAAGACGAGCTGAAGGGATTGCGTGGAGGATCGGTGGGAGGGGTGTCCAACGACGGGAGGAGGGTGGGTGTGCCGATGACTGATCATGTTTGCTATGAGTCACGGTCGAGTGCAGAAATCGGGATTGGCAATTATTCTACGCAGGGTTAGAAACCACACAGCATGGTTTACCACCCTCTAACCCATCCGCCTTGGGTTCCCCTCCACCCAGTCTCCCCCCAGTACATTGACAGATGGTGAGTAAGCTGACAGCATCATCACGGACTTTTGTCAGCAAGAAACGTGCAAACAAACTCTCATGGTGGAGGGATAGAGAGGAGGTCTGATGTTTGATTGTGCCCCGCCAGCGTGGAGGAAATGTTACTTCTGTTATATAAGGAGAGAAGATAAGTGCAGAAATGAAGAGACCATCAAGATTATGTGTAGATTTTTATACAAGGAGAGAAATTAGAAAGTATGCAGAAGGGAGAGGTTTGTTGTTCACAGTCTTGAGGGCGGTCCGGGTGCAAAATGGTCCATGAAAATCTAGCATCCTGGGTTACACACGTACACACTGTTCTTTATGTCTGTGGCACCTGTGTGTTCCCCAACTGAAGTGATATAACTTTCCTCGCTGGTTTAGCTTGACACCATCCACCTTGTCTCCGCTAACTTGAGTTGCCTGAGCAGGTGATCAGATGTCACCACCGATTAGCTGGACAAGAAGTGCAAGGGAGAGAGCAAATAGGCATCTGCAGAAACATTGACTTTGGCATCTGCTTACTCGCTGTGTGCCCACCCGTTCGCCTTCTACACCACCCCTCCTCCTCTCCTGCTTAATTAAACACCTCCTGGTTCTCGATTCCTCCCTTCGTATCTACTTACCTGTCCATCTACCTGATTACCTTTTTATTGGTGTTTTACACCGACCCAGGAACTAAGGCATTAAGGTGTATCGCAGCAAGTACCCGGCGCTGTCAACAGGCACCCCGTGAAGCTGAGACGAGGTCTGAGAAGACTCCCGATGGTCTCTGTGTTTATGATAAGTGATTTAACCGTTGTTCCCCCGTCTTCCCCACCGAGTTACCTTCAGAATGGAAAATTCTCTGTTAATTAAGTGTCTGTATGTTCTCGCTCATCTTAAAAAATTATGCGTCAGCAACCAGTAGCCATGGTTACACGGACTTTTTGCATACGACACAATGACAAGATGGAATTTTGAGAAGAGTGCGATAAGAGCAAGGCTTAATTCTCCACACAAAATATTTTTTGTATCTTAAAAGTGTTAACAGCTGTACAATAATAGTTCGCAAAAATATACAATAATAATGAAAAAAACAATTAATAGATACATATTACAATAAGTAACTGCACTGATACATTTCTTGTAAAACAGAATCAAATATTATCTATAGATATAAATACATCAATACAGCACTGTAGATATGTTACAATCATATATATATATAGATGTCTGTGTGTGAATGATCGCGAGTGCTATCCAATGACTCCAGGCAGCCCCAAGAGGCGCTGAGGCGGGCCGGAGAGTTTCTTGATGGTCGCCACGAGCTCTAACTCCTCAGAGGCACATGCAAATTAGCCCTCCACCACCATCCACTTTAACCCTGTAATCTTTAAGCAGAGGTCACCTCTGCAGCCTGATCAATGTTGCCAAATAAAAAAAATCTCAGGACGAAGAGGAGTGGACCAGGAGAATCTCAAATAGAAGCCATCCGGGTGGAGGGTGGGTGGGCTGGAGGGTTTGTGGGCGCTCTGTGTTTCCTCCCTGCGGCGAAACATGTTGCGATGAATAGGTCTTGGCGCCAAAGGCGACTTGCAACAGATGCCAGAGTCACGCGGAACAGGGAGGCCAGGGGCTGGCAGTGGGTGGGTGGGGTATCTTGGAGAAATCTCGCGCGACCTCGCAGACCCTCGCGTTAGCGATGGCGCCGGCGCGTGATGGCCAGTACTAAAACGAGTAATTGCAGATTGGATTGTAACATCTCTATTTCAAGATGGAATGAAAAGCCGAGAAGAAGAAACTCTCACGAGATAAGGAAGGCAAAAAAACACACAGGGCTGAGGATCGACGCGGGATCAAATTAGACGTCATTGCAATTTTCCTGAGCGACTGGGATGCTTGCCTTGCTGCTACAGTGGCGGCCCCTAGCGCCTGATGGCCATGACAGCATACCCGAAACGCGCAGGGACGGACGGTGAAATTAAATTGATATTGGGACGTAAAAGTCATTTAAACATCGACCTCGATTAGCATTTAATTGCCCCTGAAATAAGTGCATCAAAGATATGGGGGTTAGTTTCTTTTTAGCTTATACACTTTACATTTTATTTCTTTCAATCTGCAAGTCTATATATATAGACAATTGTTAAGCTTTATATAACACCTGAGAGAATACGAATAACACTCACTAGATTAGCACCATTTTAACGGACGAAAGTTTTGATTTGATAGATTATAACATTCGACAATTTTCTTGTCTAACATCCAAGTGAAAAAACAATTCACAAAATTCATGGCTAGAATATTATATTACATAACAAACAGGTCTAGAATGAGAGATCATCTTCATTTGATGTAAATTGTGTTGTTCACCTTGTCCCATGTTTTTGTTTCTTTATGCTTTATAAAGAATGTAAAATTTGTATTGCAGAAAATTCTGATAACAGCTGACAGATCGGAAGGTGGTGCTGTGGTCTTCTTGGTCAGACCATAAGAGTTTCATTATGTGCTGTGAACAGAACAAGTAAAGAATTAGCAAGGGCAGAAAACACAGGTGGTTCAGCTGATGGTAGCTGGACATGTACTTGTGTGTATGTTGTATGAGTGTAAGATAGCCTACAATGGTTCAAATAAATATTGTAACTCTGTATTTAACAATCCGCTAATTGATAGTATACTCTAACATTTAAAGTAAATATACATTTGTATCATGGGTATAGATTAACTTTGACCAAGAAAAACATAGCAACATCACAAATAACAATAATAAGCTCAGCAAAAGAAACAAAAACAAGACAAAATTCAAATCAGTGTTTGTAGTGAAGTATTTTATAACACCAAAAATTGTGCTAAACTCATATTAGTATAACTATCATAATTACAATACCTGTCTTTAAATTTGTTGTTATACACTATTTCATGCTACTCACAATCAGTATTAACATTTTTTAGAATCGTGCTCTTGCTTCTTTAATACTTTGATATTTACATGCAGCTGACAGTGCAGCTGGTTTTAATTAACTTGAACTTTCCTGGCAGTGAAGCAGCTGTAGAATCAGTTGTAAACATTGCAAAAAGCAGGTACATCAAAACTTCCAAGTTCTCTGAAACTGAGAAAAGTGTTAGTGAGTGAAGCCTTCAATTACAAGAGCAAAATGATCATTGGAATATTGACATTGAAACAACCCAAAATAATAAAATAATCTTCAGTGAAACGAGTACATGTACCTTTGCATCTTAGTTTTTACTTTAAGGTAACAGTGTCAATATTTTTTAAATTGTTTAATTTTACTAACATCTTCTTAATGTCTTTTATGTTTGTTCATTATTTTTTCTTGAATTTGTCTATGTTTGAATTTTCCGTCTACAACAAGACAAGAATTAAACTAGAGATGAACAAGAAAAATCTCCGCCTTTGGAAGCAATCCCCTTATACCTCATGGGATGGCTTTCTCGTCTTTCTTGTATTTTGACAGCCATACCTCCAGCGGCATATTGAGATTTTTCTCTGCTTTCATTTCAACCAGGATTAGAAATATAGAGCCGCTATTTCCAGAATGCTGGTTTTTGTGAAGAAGTGAGAGATTTGCGTAAATGAAGAATGACACGTGGCAAAACAAATTCAGGAATGAACAATTCTTTTTCAGTCAAACAACTCCCTTTCCCTCCCCTGGAGGGGGAAATGGGGATTGCTCATTGTACGACTGGTCAGTTCCAAGACAATAGAGGATTCGAATAGGAGAGGTGCCACAAGATGTTAAAATGTGGCATTGGAAACCGATAGTTTAAAAAACTGATGGTGAACATTTCGACTGCGTAAAAGGTTTATTTCAGAATGATGTTAGAATTTGCTACGTTGTCAGATCTCATTGTTGTCACGAGATCCCGTGATGTCCCCGCCACCACCACCTTGTGTGCGGCCTCGGGCGAAATCCGAGATTCCGATGGCACAAAGGTTTTAGAGGAAGACAAAAATTCGAAAATGAAAAACTCTGTATTTAATGGGCTGTTTCTTTCTCTCCCAGAAACACAACACTTCTCTCTCTCTCTCACTTCGGCTTAAACTTAACGACACAATGTAACTTTTGGTTCGAATCCTGTTGGGGATTATACTTTAGGTTCCGTACAATAACTTATATATCTATATACTTCTTGAAGTTCTAACTGTCAAAAGAGATTTTAGTCTGTGTGGTGTGGTGTCGTAGTGGTGGCATAGCATGCTTTACGGAATTGTAGTGGAAATCGTGCCGAGTGGTTCACCAACAGGCCATTGACAGGAAAACCTTGCAGTTGCACTTCTTGGATGCTGTGACCAGGCCAGCGGCATCACATGTTTGCGTCCGTCCAGAAGTCAGTCCATTAAGTTAGTCGCTGATTTATAGCTGTAGCAATTTGTATATCAAGCGGCTTGGCCTTTCTCTCCGAGAGTTCTAAAACAGATCGTTAGGAGTTTTGAGTGTGAAAGGGATTTTGGAAAACTAAAGATGTAAGTTAGAGAGGAACTCCCATCATACTAATAACATAAGAGAGGTAAGTTTCAGAAGAACTATATTACTGACAACATCTAAGAGGTTCGTTATGGAAGAACTCTTCGGGCTCATTTCACTGCACAACAACCTGTCATGACAATAAAAACAAATTACTTTTAACAGCGTTGACCGGACTGTACTCGCTGCTTCATATTCCATTGTGTCAATTAATGTGTTACTGCAACAAAAGGATGTAACAACATTACTTGGACTGTTATACCTTAAGCTTCTTGATGGGTGCAGCTTACCTTGAACATTTCTTATTAAAGAATGAATAGGTAGGTACGAAACACCGTAACACACGACAGCCAGACATGTCATACACCAGAGCATGTCACCAACGAGACAAATTTTCTCAGGTCCTCCTCGACCGCTTATCTCCTTCCATGTAGCAGATACAGTTCAGGTCTTTCAGCAGAACATGCATGGTTTACATCTATTCCCTCTCAGTATTTTATTTCAACAATGTTAATGACATCTAATCTGCATTTACTTGGGATGTCTAAGCGTATTTGTGCACAGCAGGTATCCCTGTCAAGTTAGATATAGTCAGTACTTATGTGCGAGAACACATTAACGCTGTGCAAAGAATCTGATGGGTTCTTAATGATTCCTCCGCTTCGCTCGTTTTGGATGCATTTCTGGGTAACAGTGCGGTTAGGTACTAAACAAGGGCCATAATTATGCAAATTGCCTAGGCCTGAGACTAGCGTTGCCTTGCGAGGGAGACAACTTCATGGGCTGCCTTTGTCTTTTCATTGTGCTCCTACGACTCTAATCATCGCTTCATGAACTGTACAATCCCCGGCCTGATGATCGCTTCTGCAGGCCTGTCCTGATTTACGACCCAGCAGAAGACCAGGCCAAGTAACCCCTCGTCGCCATCGCCAAGAACAAAGCCTTTAAACTACAGGTTGCAGCGTGTCGTCCATGGAGTTGTGTCAGCTTCATCAATAGGTTTCAGGCCGTTTAGTCAAAAAATTCGTTTTTGTTTCGTGTGCAGTGCTTCCCTAAGTTCTAGTCCTCAAGAAGCTATACAAGAAGCTGGACTGTGCAAGTGCCGGAGCATTGACACTAGCGAGGGCGACTCCATGCAGCAGGATGTCATGGAAGTGAAAGATCGATTTCCTTATCAGTTCCGTTGCTTGGAATAATTTTACGCTTTCGTGAAAACCTTGCCAGCCTCATTCTTCTGAAAGATGTGTTTTAAAATATTATCTTCATCTATCTCGGCTTTGAGGTACAGAGGAAATGAAAAAAAAATACTAGAATTACTTTAGAGTTGCCAGCAAAAACTGCAAAAGATGATGAATATGACTTCCCGTGAATTGAGAGATGGCAATAATCCTTTTTAATTGTAATGAATGTCAACTTCATTCAAATTATTGCCTTAAGATGTTTGGAAAAGAGCGAAGATTCTTACAAAAATATTTGTGCGGCTATTCACAGTGACAGTGATTAACGACAGGGAAATAATCAGGGAATAAAGCTGTAGGGCATAGTTGACAAGGGACAAATCTTTGGGAGCTGTGTTCATGGGAAGAGAGATTATACAGTACGTGGTCTCCTTTAACCAAACTTCAACGTGGGCCAAGTGCGTGGACAGAAGATTATGAGCACACAATGGGTTTCATTAGCTCGGCATGCGATTGAGAGAACTCGAACATCTGAAGGATGTATGATGTGTAGTGCACATTGTTTGGCTTACAGTCCTTGACCTTAGTGAAGTTCAGGACGAATCCATGAAGGTGGAGACTTGCAGACCTCTTCTTAGCATCGTCAGACTCGACTGGCCGCTCAGACAACAGCTGTCCCCCAGCAAGTCGCACGGCGTCTGTTCTCAGATGGACAAAGAACTGTGAGCCCACGGCTCCCCTTGCCCCCCAATTACCCGCTGGGCGTGGGAAGAACAAGGCGCGCATTTTGTTCTTTGTTTGAAGCGATTAGCAGCTCGGAACATGGCATCAACTGTCACATTATCGTCACAGGCGTCCACCACCTACAGAGTCCATCCCTTCGGTCTGCACAATCTGTTCTTTCTGATGTCTGAGCAGCGCTAATCTTACCTTTCTCAGTCCTCGCCAATGTCTCATCACGGTCTGGACTTCTGAACTTTTTTTTTCTTAATATAATTATTCATAAGTTAAATTAGCACTTCATGATGTTTAAGGTCCAGGTATTGTATAGTTCACTCAAGCTTGGTCATTTCCATCATGGATCGCTCGGCTGGAAGAAGCCATCAAGGTGGCACATGCTGTCTTTGTGGGTGCACCGTGCATGTCATGTCTGTATAAACCAGGAGCCGCCGAGGATTCGTAGACCGATTCGCTCTTTTGGGGACGTTCCATTGGTGGAGACTGGGCAACCGTGTCCGCCGACCGCTTTCCGAGATGGACTGAGTTTCGTGAAGCCCGCCATTGCACGGAATCAGCGACAGATTAGTCCGTCATCCACCCGACATGTCTTCAAACACGGACGAAAGAGTCTAAGATGCACGCGAGTCGTTGAGTGCGCACGAAACTCGGTGCTAGCATTGAAGTTCATCAGAGACCCTAAAAGGTGTTTAATATGGACAACAGGATGGTGGCAATAGAAGTCGGAATCCGCTAAGAAGTGCTTAATGACTCACCTGCCGAGACCTTTGAAGACTGAAGTTGAGAAGGGCTGCATGTAAACAACGGTTGAAACATGGGTCAGTCAGTCCGTTCTGAAACGGGAAATACACAAAGTCTTGTTCCTCAAAGATATCCGACTAAGTAAAATAAAGCAATGCGATGGCCATTACTCGGTGTTGACAAAATGTGATTTCTATCCAGATATCAATGTGAGGAAATGTGCAGGTAAATGGCGGACAGATTTTGAAGCAAGAGGTGTGAGAACAGTTACCACAGGGATCACCGGCTTGTGGCAGTCAAGCGGTCATAGCGATGCTGCTTCATTTTCATCCTTCGATGGTCAGCTCCTCTAAACAGAATTCACCGAGCGTTGGATTGTTCCCCTAATAGGGAACATGAACTGGGTATAGACAGTGGTGACAGGTCAGTTTTACCCTGCTGATGACCACCGGGGTTGTTACGGTAATCCTGCTGGGTACGACAGGAACCGCAAGTTCAGACATTTGGTCTCGTGCTTGGCTGATAAGGCGATGGTTGGAGGTGACCATCAGATCCCGCCTCTCTCTACCTCTGTGTTCCGGAGGCTGCGACACGGGTAAAGCCACAGCACGGGGTCATTAGCCGCTCGCTCCGAGCAGCGCGTGGTGGGGACAGATTGGTATTCACCCCATGCCACGTGGAGGTGCCACATCACTCGCAGACAACCTAGTTCTCCGTCGGGGTGTCGTACTTAATAGACCAGCCACCTCACTGCGATTTATTCAGAGCCAACCTTGGAGCAGGAGATTTGTCCGCTTTTGCAGACGGACGCAGCTCAGCTGCTGCTGCTGCTGCTGCTGCTGTCAAGCAAGAAGGCAGAGCTACTGGCCCCCGGCCTCTGATCATTATTATTTATTTTCTTTTTCCACCCACGCTTTGTTGACGGGAGGGTCAAGTGAAAATAACGGCACGCGTTTTGTTTTCGCAGTCGCAAAATGCGGAGGAGCTGGTGAGAATAATTTTTTGAAATTCTTGACAAAACTTGGGGAGGTGAAAGGGTCTGGTTACGTATGCTTATGGAGGCTGTGCAGGGGAAAAAAAATACAACAAAATTGTAAAGTTTTCTCGTCTGTTGACAATAACGGCCAAATGTCCATGCGTCCGGAAATAGGCAATTATTTGAGAGAGAAAAATCTTGTATATAGATATGGGAGGGTCTGGTGTCGTATACGTTATGTAGGGCAAAGAGGCAAAAGTCAAAGTTTCATTTTGACAAATGTTTGACAAACTGGGGTGGGGGTGCGGAAGAGCGGGTATTCCTACGTGGATTACAAATACAAAATGTCGTGTGTGTGTGTGTGCGATCGCATACGATCGGCACAGGAAATAGGCTTCGAGATTTTCGAGAAAAGCCCGAGACATTAGTGAAACCGTACAGTTGGGATGAATTGTTGGACGGGTTGATTTGCTTGATCTCTTGCCGCTTTCACTTTTCGCAGTTTTCATGATATAATGGCTTAAACTGGTAAAAAGAATGTTGCTATTGAATATATATATATATTCTGGAGGAGGAAGGTGAAGATTATTCGATAGAACAGGCCGCTTCAGAGGTGATTCACCAGAGCCACCACTGCACTGTGGCTGCTGACGTTGCAGCAGAAGAACGGGTAAAGCAGAATAGAGCTGCACACCCTACATTCCACCCCCCACACACAATGCTTCAGTCTCATCTGCATCATAAAGAGAGAAAGAAAAGACAGAGAGAGAGAGAGGAACAAAAATAAAAGGAGGATTAAATCTGTTCTCTACCTTCAGTCTTCTGACAACTACGTCCTCACCTTCCTTAAGGAGTTATTGGCTATGACATTTATTTATCTGCAAGAATGTCTCATAAATAGCGCTCATCACCTCCAAATTACCTTGTCAGATGAGATTTGGATCAAGTCTACCTCCTGACAGCCGCAGGGAACTTGGGCCCTGGCCTGCGGTGGGTGTGTGAAGTAAGAGCGGTGGGTGTGTGAAGTAACAGCGGCATCTCACAACGGCGCGCGGTGACTTGTGGGAGAGGCAGCAGTAGCAGCAGGCTCCACCAAGCATCTCCATCAACCTTGATGTGTCTTCCTGGGCCTGCACGAAATCAATGATCTTCTGACAGCGTCGTCAAGCTAAACAAATCGTGTTGACACATGTTTCAGCTGGAGTGACAGCCAGTAATCTACTTTGTCAACATCTTCATCTCGCAGGCACGCCTGACCATTACGTGCTAATACTTCACATCCCACTCACTCACCCACTACCTGATATCCACCCCTACACAGCCGTCTTATTACGGGTATTTACAGTGGGTTTATTATTAAGGCTTCGTCTTCAATGGAATTGCGGAACGTGCTCGGGTGGTTTGTAAAGTGAGAACTAAAATCTGTTGGCTCAAGGGAAAGTGAGGGTATAATACTCCAGCTTTTCTTGATGATGAGAGCATGGTTGAAAGTTGAAAGAAGAAAAGAGATAATTCACACACAATTTTCACATACAGTATTTGAAAAGGTTGTAAATTTTCGGGTGAGAAAGCTTCAAAATATTACTTATCCAATCTTCGCCCATACATCCAACCAACCACCAGTTCCTCCTTCACTGGAGACAAGTTAATATCATCTCAATAATGTTAGAAAGAAGCAATTTCTATTACAGTTGAAGAAGTTGCCATGAAACAGTTATTTTTATGATTTTTATTCGTGCAGCGGATTTCATCACTGAAGCCTGATGCTAGTCAATAATCAGTAATAGCAGCTCCACCCCGCCTTCCACCCGTATCTACTCTCGGACCCACCGTCTGCTAAGCAGTGGCTAGCTGGCGCCTTGGACATGATCGTCCCAGGGTCAGGTCAAGGGTCAGACTTCAAACAGCATGAAGACAACTCAGTCCGTGTCTCTCCCCCTCCCTCCCAGCCACCAAACATCCCATTTCGGGGCAATCACCATTGTGTTTATGTCGTCGGCAGTCGCTGGCTTCATCAAGACTTCTGTTATGAAGCGTTAAGGTATTAGTAAGAAGCGACCTTTGACTGCAAATATTTGATCAAGCATCGTGTTATTGGATTCCACAGGCGTGCCGTGGAGGGAGAAGAGAGGGAATTCAATAAGCGATCAGCGTTCGCCATGCCTTTGACTCAAGGGCAATCGGCACTCATCACAAATATTGATTGATGACCCAGGGGTTCCTAGGCGATGGGGGTTCAAACCCTGTGTGAACGAAGGGGAGGAGGATCTTTCCTCTTCTCTCTTTCCCTCTTCTTTTTCCTGCAAGAGGCGCGCGTTCTGGAACCAGGACGAACTGCCAATCAAGGCACACTTGATACGGGTGCCGGGGAGACTGCTTCCCCAGCTATTATGACATCAGAGTCTTGTAAAGTTAATGAAACGCTCGTTCGCAAGGGAAAAGGTCAGCTGTCTGCATCCTTTCCATGCACTTCCAGCCAGACGAGGAGGCATAATGTAAACTCTTCAACACAGAAGAAGAACCTAGCATTCGGAATTCGGTTTCCGCCGCAAAAGTGTCTTTATTAGTGGCAGCCTTCGTCGTTTGGGTGATTAACAGTTTTATAGGACAGAAACATTCTTCTCTGATTTTGAATTTTTCTTAGCACTTATAGGTTTGGGTTTTTAGAAGTTGTTCATGCATTTGTAAAGATTGACAAATGTAGGAAAAACTTTATCAATGTTTTCTATGCAATTTACTCACGTGATCTACATAGGTCAGCAGACATTGTTATAAAATGAAAGTAGACATCTCTCCAAGTAATGTGGTGCATGGATACCAATTTTGTTTCATCCTTGTATTCTCCACATCCCGATCCTCCCCTTAATGCGAACTCGCCTGTCGCAAATTCCTAAACAACATCTTGGTCGGCGCGCCCGTCTCTCTTGGGAGGCTGTCAACCTGACTCTGTTGTCGGTAGATTCTGTCACAACATAGGGAGACATGGAGCTCCCCCCTTGTTGTTAATAATGAGCCACAAAATCGGAGTTATAAAGGCCTTGTGTACAAGTCTGAGAAAGACAGACAGCCTTAGTGGCCAGGGAGAACACCGGGGCTCTATGAAGTCGCCAGAATGGCGCCAGCTACCAGGGGACAGGTGTGAACGTCAGTTAGAACCCTCGAACCCAACAGGCAATCATTTACGAAACTTTTCTTCCATTCGCTGCAGAAAAGAAAGAGTACAAAAGAAAACGAAATAATCCAAAGAAACCAAAAATACAAAACACACACACTATTTCAAATAGTACTTTAACATATGCTCATTGACACACACATAAACGCACATGCACACACACAGACAGACACAGAATGAGAGAAAGATGTAGGCGGGTCAGTTCTTGTCACGCCATCAAAACTGATTCTTCTGCGTTTAATCTTCTTCCGTCTTTAATTTTTCTCTTCAAACTTCCCGGGTCTTAGAGAGGGCCCCGGATGCAGTGCCATGAGTGTTTGCCAAGAGCTTCAGTCCACTTTCAAAAGGCCTTGTGCCCGGTGGAGCCATATAAAAGGAAGATTGACACCATTTAAGCTCCATACGTCCGCCCACCCGACCCTAGCCACAGTCCTCGTTCTTCACACTGTCCACTCAACGGTTCAGGATATGAACGTTGCTTCAAAACAAAGCCCCAAGATAGTTTGAATGGTTTCTGTCAGTGCCAGCTTCGCCACATGCTCATGTTTCCATTCAAGTCTTCTTTCTAAACACCACTCTCGTCTTTTATTGTTTGTTTGTGTTGAGATTGTTTTTCTGTATCTTCTCGACCATGAAATTGTTTCGTGTATTATTTATGCTGTTGAGCATGATTTTTATTTGACCCATTCTTTGTGTGACATTAATATTCTACTACTCCCTCTCTATCTCTTGCACACACAAAGTCCTCTCTTTCTCTCACTCACACACACACAGAAACACCCCCTAATCCTCACACATACACACACACACACTCGCACACATTAACGTTTTAAGCATGAATCACTTTCAGGAGGCTGAAGATGGGAGTGTATAGGAAGCTGTCAGTTAACGCACGTCATTAAAAAAAAAAAACCGTAAAAACCAGTGAAGCTTGTCCTTCCTCTCTGCCACGACCTTTCACCTTTGCTGCCCCTCTGCCCCCCGAAGTGACTGCGACGGAGTGTGTGGCATGTGTGCTTCATACCACGGGAACAACCATACAAACCCATTGGTGTGCATAGCATATACACAAACACACTGTTGTACACATACACAAACACACTGTTGTACACATACACAAACACACTGTTGTACACATACACAAACACACTGGTGTACACATACACAAACACACTGGTGTACACATACACAAACACACTGGTGTACACATACACAAACACACTGTTGTAACATCATACAAACACACTGGTGTACACATACACAAACACACTGGTGTACACATACACAAACACACTGGTGTACACATACACAAACACACTGGTACACATACACAAACACACTGGTGTACACATACACAAACACACTGGTGTACACATACACAAACACACTGTGTACACATACAACAAACACACTGTGTACATACTGGTGTACACATACACAAACACGCTGGTGTACACATACACAAACACACTGGTGTACAAATACACAAACACGCTGGTGTACACATACACAAACACACTGTACACATACACAAACACACTACACAAACACGCTGGTGTACACATACACAAACACGCTGGTGTACACATACACAAACATACCCTTGCACGTGCACTGTCGTAGACACAGCAATCGCTGGAGACAATTCCAGCCATCAAATGACCAAATTTCAGCTTGCTATGTTCAAAAAATAAAATGGCCGCCAAGTAATATCGTTCATTTCCAGCGTAACGTGTGCAAAGACTGCGCTGGGCTTGCTGCAGCCTCCAGAAATCAGATTATCTTATAACAAGATTTGTCAAGTTTGACCTCTTTTTGTCAAAGAAAAAGCCGAAAATCTTTCTGCTATTGATCAAATTTATTTCCAAGACGAAAAAGCCAGCATAATTTCTCGGCCGAACAATTAGTTAATAGTCATGCACTAAGGCTGAGCATGGAGTGAACCAACAGTCGTCAGCGCGGTGAAATAAAGTTCCGACAAAAATGTTCTTAAATTGCATCATTTTATTATTTAATTTTTTCACACTCCAGCAGCTAGACTTCGCTTCATTTGTTTTTGTGTTCCTTCCTTGCAAGATGTTTTGTTGCTGTACATTCCTAAAGCATAATCTGTGTAAAATGAGATTGCTAGTGATCGATATATTGCATTCCGCTCATCTCAAATATTCCCTAAATCAATCATTAACATTATTCCGCGCAGCTAGAATCGAATTTTACTAAGTCTTAACATGATAGACATTTTCTTTTTTGAGGAATTTTTTTTTTTTTTAAAGTACGAGGAATTCGCTGAACGTGGACAAAAATTGTCATCCGGCTTTAGTTCATCCCAAACTCTAATTACTGACACAAAAATGCGCTTTCATTTCTTGACTAGCATCGCCGACTCAGTATTTATTATAAATGACACGTTTATACATTTCTTGCATAGATTTCATGGAAGAAAGTTTTAAAAATACTAAGGAATGCTTATTCTCTGGAAGGATTACAAGAAAACTGTCCTGTATTTTACAGAAATTGCACAATGAACTGAACGTGGGATTTGATTAAGTCTGAGATTGGTTGAAAGCGTGTTCCTTAGGAGTGAGTATGCACTGTATACATTTTGTATTTATTATTTATTATTATTATTTTGAGCGAAGCTGCGTGGTTACAAAAGCACATTGAGGAGAGGTCCAGCCTTACGTGTAGAACGAGTGAATGTAAAAACCTGATTATTAAGATGTTTTAAAAAATATTTAAAATGTTGTGGAAGGGGTAGCCCGGATGTAGACACACCAGACATGAACCATCTCTTCCATTCCCCAGAAGACATGGCAGACGAGCTATGTGTGACGGGGTAGGGGGAGTGTGACTCCTCTGCAAGGTTAGGAAACAACTTAATTGTATTCTATAGTTTTTAGTTGTTGAGCTGTTCAGAAATATTGTCAACTTTTAAAGTTTTGAGGTGTTTGAAAGATTTGTAAGTAGCGTTTTTAAACAGACACCTGTTAATCCATTGGGATTTTTTTTAATAGTCACACCTGTTTATTTGAGTAGAGGAGAGAGCCAAGACTTTATCTGACTTTGGGTGTCCATACTGTGTGTGTAAGAGGAGAGAGTGCGTGCACACGTGAGTGAGCATTGATGTACAAGAGCTTGTGTCTGTAGACCTCCATTTGATATTCCAAAGACTGGGCTTTTTTTTAAATAAATGCTTTAATTGTTATGTGGAGAAAAGAGATTTGAACATATCAATGAAGTAAAGCATAGAATAGTGTTTTTCCTCCCAGGGAGCGACATTGCTACGTTATACAGGTGGCTGCTATTCGTTATTACATCCCTCCCTTCATCAACGCCCAATGCAAAACAAGGGAGTGAATTCAACTCATTGCTGCCGCTGCTACATTACTCGCATGACAGCTGCTGTGTTGCTGCTGCATCCTGCCGTGGGTGCATTCCACACGTTGATGCTGTCGCTGCATCACACGCCTTGCTGCTAATGCTCCCTCACACGCATGGCTGCAGACCCTGGGTGTACCTTGGAGTGTCGGAGCTCGGGTGTCCACGTCACCACAGTGCTCACTCATCGTGAAGAAAAGAAAGTGTGTCTGCAAGTGAGAAATGAGAGATAGGGAGGGTCTGAAGTTGTTGCAGGCGCTGTCGGATCCAGATTTAAACCCACCATAACCAAGAGATTACGGCTGTTCTTGTTTCGTCACATCCGGTTTTATTTATGCGAGACTGGCATTAACGATGGCCTTAGCCAGGCCGCGACCTCCATCTTCTCGTACTTTGCTTGGAACCTTGTGTGGTCGAGAAAGTTTGTCAGATGTGTATGTAACTTGTACTGTCATCATCGAAGTGCTATCCTACTCTGATAAGTTAACATAAATATAGATGCACACACGTAGGTGCATATAATATATACCAAGAAGATTCTAAATTGTGTGTTCATGTGATTCTCTTAAAAAAAAAAGTATTATACACGAGGTAATGAATACAGACGAATGCAAGAGAAATGTCGACAATGCCGAATTCTAGCAAATCCCTGTCTGTATGTGATACTGGTGCTTGTATATTTTTTTCTATCCAACACTGCGCACGCTAAAGCACAGACATACATGCACGTACACATGCACGCGCGCACTTGCATGCTGCTTTGCATGTCCAGAGACACGGAGACTGACAGTAAAGCGGTTAGTATATTGCAGTGCCACTGACTAAGCCTCTGGCAGTAGAAGGGCCTGTGGTAGAGATGAAGGAGGGCACGAACAGAAGAGAATGACTAAGCGAAGCTCACGCGCCCATGGGAGGAGAACGTGCCTGGCGCCCAGTGCCGACCTCGGGAAGAAACCCATTATGAATGCCACAACCTTTGGCGCCTCTGCTTGACCATCGTACTCTAAGATTTCCGAGCTTCTCACGAGGAGATTGTCCCTGGAGCTATCGATACCATTCAGGCCCCGGTGATATGGACAGGTCATCAAGATGGCCGGTGCTGGCGGCTTCAGTTTGAAAGAAGAGTTAATTGGACTAATGGGCTGTAGCGCAAGGCCAGTTCACTTTTGTCCAACTAATTTTATACAGTCTACCTGGGTCTTGTCTATATACTCCTTTGGTACCCGTAACACTAGTCAATTATTCATCTAAACACAACTAGTAAAGTAGTAAAATGTTTTGATGGTCCTTCCCTCCTCAAAGGGAAACCAAAAGTACTTTGTATAAGCCGTGCCTGGTAGCAAAGCTGATGGTGCTGCTGTGTCTGGCCGTTGCTGCCATCTCCCCTGCGCGTGCATTTCTGTGATGCAATCACTCTCCATGGGAAAAAAGCCTGCTTGGTTCGATAAACGGTTGAACACCTTCATCATTTATCGTTTATCTAAACCACCGATTTATTTATGTTTTTGATATCACTATTGAATTCACTCCCACCTGTGCTGGTCGTTATTCCGGATGTCCTGAGTGCATGTCCTTGTTGGGTATGAAGTCTGTCATCGCAGTACATCCACCCAACTGACCGATGTCGTCTCAAAAGTGCAGAGTGTGTAGAAGTCAGTCATCAATGAACATGAACCGTGTGGGCGTCAACAAGGGTTTCCTGCTCGACAGCTCCAACATGTTGTACAGTGGAACAACCTTTGTAGAACACTCACCATCATGTGCAAGAGTTTCTAAAGGTAATTGCCATGAAGCTCTGTCTTGCTTGAGTAAAAGTAATAAAAATAATTGTAATTATTATTAGTTCAGAACTACTAAGTCATTATTAATCTGTGAGAAAAGCAGATAAACTTATACACGGAAATAGTTCTTGTTCATATATCAGGTCGTCCATAGGATCTACATGATAATGAAGCAAAGAGAGAGAGGGAGCACTATATTGACTGTGGGACCTTCTCACCAGCCAATTGTATAAAAATAAAAACTGTGGAGACTCGATGAATTGAATCCCGACATACCATTTGTCCAAGCTTCTGGTGATTTGCCACAGCACACCCTGCCACACTGCCAAATGCCTTCTCAAAGTCAGTGAAGTTATGAATGAGATCCCACTGATGCTGCAAATAGTTTTGTGTACCACGAGACAGTCGCATATTTTCTTGACTGGGCCTCCATCAGTTTGAAGGACATAATATTTTATGTCTCGACCAGTGTGGCCTTCAGCCCATTCTTCTCTCCCTCTGTTATTTGTAAATCAAGCATTTTCCCGTGTGTCTCACTATCAGTGCTAAATCCAGTCTGTTTATCTTCCAGCACTTTCTCGCAGCCACAGTGTAGCAACAAAAACTGCAGAGGGACGGAAGTTTTGCGAAGAGCTCTTCCTTCTTGAAAAGATGTACCAGCAGCCTATCAAATGGAACTGGATATTCTGAGTAAACCGGCATGCAAAATACTTTTGATCTCAATGGATGAGAATATTTTGTAAATAAGCTGCTACGTGTTTATCTATTTGTCTATATTATTTATTTGTTTAACTTGCTCCCCTCATCCATATGGCTTCCCTCATGTCCACGCGATATCATCAATTTACAGCAACACTCATCGTGCCAGGTGGTGAGCATCCTTAATGTTACACACAATCACCTTCCATCCAAGGTTTGCTCCTTTAAGAATCTACATCATCCACCCCCTTCTATTGCCTGAATCGACACCATTACTGATGTCCACAGGGTGAAATGCCCGCAGAACAGAGTGCTATCAAAGGAACGGAAAAGCAACAATACTCTTGAAGTTTTATTATTAGTATTACTGCTTTTGTTTAAGGGAAAGGGAAGACGGACATCACAGCTAGGATGTGGAATTCAAGCAGTGCAATAGGCCATGTAACAGAACTCTAAAACTAAAAAAAAAAATTTCCGCAAAAGTTTAAGATCGACGATAAAAACAAGGCGATAAACTCACAGTCTGAGAGTCGCTTTGAATAAACCTAATGGCTTCACAACCCTGGCGAGCGCCATCTGCTGAGTGAAGCCTGAGGAATACGATCCTGAAAACCGAGACACCAAAGGGAAAGACAGAGCAAATTAGCGTGTCCTTGGGGGCATTGCAGCATGCAGCCCTCGCCATCCCATTTTTTTCTTTGGTCGTAATTTGTTTTCTTTCTTTGAAACGAGGAGGGCCAGGGGAAATGTCATAATATTTTGAAGGGCGGCCTGCCGATACCATCTGTTGGTCTGCAGGGAACTGTTGCTCATATTGCCCAGACGCTTCTTTGCGGGCTGATGTGGTCAGATGAATGGCTTTGTAGCCGCAGATTCAACAGACAGTGTCATGGTAGAGGCTGGTAGAGGCTGGTTGTCTGGCCGAGTGTTTGGAACTGAAGTCCAAGAGAAGAAACAGAAAGTCTTGCTGTAGCGAAGGCTACACGCCAGTTGTTACACGGTGGGCGAGTCCCTGAGTGAGAAAAGGTTTTCCTTCGTCTGTTCCAACGTCTCTGTCTTCTACAATTACAAACTCATTTCCCACTGCCAGAAGAAATGGTGCCAGGACCCAATGCCGCCTGTAGGACAAGAAAAGTAAAAGCGACAGCCACTCCCAACCACCACCGCCGGCTAGACACACAAGAACTCTCCATGTAGATACAAAAGAAGGAGCAAGACATCACTCGCCTACCCACATCCAGACACCACATCATCTTTAAACCTCGCTCTTGTAACCAACCGACTTTCTCACACACCACAAGTTCATTGTTTTCGCCCGCATGATGGCTTGCTTGCTCATTATGCCTGTGGTTTCTCATGCTGCCTTGGTAATTACCGTGAATTACTGTGAATGGTATTAATTGAACGATAGTTACGTGCAGGTGCATTTGTGTTCAAGTGGATATTAGATGTACATTTGTATATGCTTGTGCCTGTGAGGGGCGGAGAGGTGGAAGAAAGGAAAAGGCACAACACAAAGCTCCCACCTTCCCTAACGAATATCACGAGCCAAGTCTGAGAAACACAGAAGCTGTTTATTTTATTTTTTTTAATTGTAGAATAATTCAATGCTGCATGTAAGATGTAAATAATCGTTTTTCCTAACATCATCAACTATTTCTTCCACTATAACCTTTCATTTATTATTCAGTCATTCCGTCATATTTCCGTTTCCCTGCATGTTTGTGTACAGAAGCCTGACGAATTATTTTGTAATAAGAAGCTTAGGGTCGTTATAATCAACAGTCATTTATCTTTTACACACCCATTCTTTTCTAAATTTCACAGTGATATGACACTGACAGTAATATAACATGTGTCACATGTCACGAGTGTGTGGGGTAGGGGACTATGGAGTGTTTGTGATCTTCGTCTTACTATGTTACCTACATAGACCACTTATTATTTATTTATCTGTTTATTTCTCTAATTATCTTCGAATGGTTGTCACTTGAAGAGGGAAAACATTTTCTCGTTTCCCCTAGACTTTGCTAATGACGCCCTGGTCGTCTTGAATGGAGCGGATTGAAGACCAGAGCTCCTTTCTTCCAATTCTCTTCAATTACCTCCGCGCAGCTCCTGTCTCCTCCAACCCGATTTGCAAACAACCCAAGAAAGCAAATGAAATGCCGCCCCGGGCGCCGCTAACGGCGCTGTTACACACGACTCGGAAATGTTTGGCACAAGACTTTTTCCTATTTTATTTTTTTACATGCCTAGATCACAGTTTTTAAAATGCGTTCATTGAAAATTCCATCTTCAGGACACGAGGACACGAAGTGCAGTATGTCTGCATGCTTCCTCTTCCCCTTTCTCTCTCTCTCTCTCGCTCTCTCAGCTTTTTTATGTTGGGTGTTGCTGTTAGTTTGTTATGCCTCAAGTGAATGTTGTTAGTTTATTTCAACTTTCACTCATTTCACGCTTGAGCTACGTGTACAGATGTACTTAGTGTGTGTACGTAGATGTACTTAGTGACAGATACGAATCTTACTCATTTTTAACGCTCTCTCCAAAGCTCAGAAGTAAATCTTTTATTTCTTAAAAGTTAGTTTGTGTAATATGCCTGTCTTCATCCTACTTAAGCCCCCAACCCTTTATACCTCGAACAATGGACTATTAACATTGAGTCCACACCATTTGCTCAGGTTTCACCAAATATTCGTTTTCTATTTTGGCTCGGTCTTAGACTATGATTAGTGCACGTTCATGCCCAGAAACACTTTTTTAAAATTTATTTTCTCCATCTTATTACTGGGGCTCTAAATAAATAATAAAAAATACTATCCAAAATAATTTGCAACATAACTTAATCACAAAGAAGAAACATGAACAGCTTTGTAATTTGAGACATACTGATCACACACACACATATGCACGCGCGCAAACGCATAGATAGAGAGATGTTAAGGAGACCTGGAGAGAAAGAGAGAAGAAAGAGAGATTAATGGAAGCGCCATGAACCTGTTGCCAAACATGATTTGTCAAGATTGGGAAGGACTATCAAGAGAATAAGTGCTTCACTATTTTTACTTTATTTTATTTCACTGAAGCTACTTGATTTAAAGAAAGCGATTGATCGGAAGTTGACAATAAAAATCATAGGTGGAAGAAATTAATTCGGGCAATTTCAAGTACCTCGGCTGCCTTAGTACATGTAGCCTGCATGCAGTTTCATAGATTTTATGAATTTTTTTCCCCATTTATAAGTTTGCAGCCTATTTTCTGTTTTATTTTTCTACTCTTATCTCTTCAATTATCCTATCCGCCTTCCATCTGTCAGCTTTCCCATCATGCTTCAATTTTCACGATCTCATTTCCGTTTCTTTTGATTTGGAACCAGCGGCTGAACGAGAAAAACATAAGAATAGTCATCAGTCATTGGCTGACCTTCCTTCACGAACTTTTTTTTCTTCTAACGGTGGAATCATCCGCCTGATGCTTAGAACTTTGCTGCTTAAGACATTGTGAGCTGATTAATGAGTGGCACTCTTTGTCCCCTGCACCGAGAATCTCGTTATCGAGTCGGAGAATGGTGCTAATTGGGCTCGTCAAGAACAAGCCGCGGCTCGCCCGTTAGGTGAAGGGAGACAACTGACCTGTGACCTCTCCCCCACCCCGCATACTACAGCATGGAAATCAATTCTACTTCTGGAACTGCCCTTTGGCGGCAAAATGAAACGACAGCATGAGTAGCACGCGCGTTCCCCAGTCCCACCATGGTAAACATTTCTTTTCTAGCTGGTTATTTTCGTCTTGTAAGGAAAAAGAATGTGCAATGGAAGTAATTTGTGTATATTTGAATTTTTTATTGTTTCTATTATTCATAAGTTCAGATCAACTGAGTCTTTTGGTTGGGGAATGGGTTGAGAAGAGAGAGAATTTTAAACATAGGGATGCCCACTTCGGGTTTGTCCCGGTTGCAGCGAATGCGCATCATGTGAGTGTTTACGAAAGTGCAGAGAAAAAAGATTTTGTGGAACTCTTTCCTCAAGACATACCAGACGATTTGCCGGCACTAAGGTGATAAACATCATGTGACCGAAGTAGAGACCCTTCTGGAACAACATGAAGCTTGTGCACCTGTCATACGAAGCTGGCGTCTCTCACCGTCGGTGAGGAACATGTGGTCACAGACACACAGACACCTGCCAACTCCTGGCACTGGCACTTAACAAAATATACATGTACCCTTTGCTAGTGCTTTCTATCAACCTTCTATTTAAGCACATTATAACATTTTGAGGAAGGTCACGATTCCATTAACGACTGCACGCGCGTTGCATTGTGGGGTAAGGACGCAGGAAGCCATCCAAATGTTCTAGAGACATTCAGACAATGAATGACATGTGAACATAGTGAACATAGGAACTATCAAACAAATGACTAGATACGTGTGTGTCACACATGCACAGGTAGTCAAAAAAGTGAGGAAAACAAAAATATAAGACAAGGCTAACAAACAGCAAATAGGCAGACGAACAAGAAGACGGACAGACATGCACACGGACAGAGTGGCAGACAAATAAACAGACAGGCAGACTGATAACAAAAAGATGGACAGACGGATGGAGGGATGGCAAACCAGAAAAACCACACAGCGCACATTTCCGTTGTGGTTGCGATGCCCGATATTGCGCCCAGGCCATGGCTGAAAGCGTTTCATTCGGCGTTTACTGTCGACTCATTTCGCGTGACGAGGCACTGCCGCCTGACATTATTGCTGCCTTCAGGACCTGACTCTCCCCTCAGCCCTGCTCCACTCCACAGCTTCCTGGCCTCACCCCTGTCTGTCCGTGCTGTGTGGACAAGCACACATTGCTCCCACTCCCGACAACTCTCGGTTCAAAGACCTGCCCGGGTACCAACGTCCTTCAGACTGTCCCTCCCTCCCACATCTCGCTTGTCCTCTTCCTTCTCTGCACACTCGATGACTCTCGATCGCACCAACTGTGGGGCTCCTGTGTAAATTCTATCGCGCAAAGCTTTCTTTAGTCGCAGACGAAGAAGAATGTTCGAGAGTTAAGATACTGATGTCTCAATTACGTGTGAAAGAAGCAGGGCGAGAAAAGATATAAGTGCAATATCTATGTGTTCCTTCACACGGCTGTGAGAGGCTTTGCTTCAGAATTCTGCGATGAATGGAACCACAGTGAACTCTGTGGAACTGATCCCAATATTCTGTGAAAACTCTGGTCCACGACTGGCAGCCAGTGAAGAGAGTGTCTGACAGTATGATAGGTGATATATGTTCATATGTAGATGGTCTTCAGATGAGGCGACCAGCGTTACTCAGCATCTTAAGTCTGCCAAGTAGATACCTGTGAATTCCAGCTGAAAGAGAATTACAATAGTCCATCCTTGATAGCACAAAGGCACAGATTAAGGTTTTAGTTGCATCTGCTGTGAGATAATGACGAATCATACTGATCCTACGAAGTTCAAGGGAAGCAATGCTGCAGACATGAGAAATATGATGAAAAGTCAAACTCTGATGGAGAATGTCCCCCAAGCCTCAGACAGAGGCGGAGAAAGGAATAGTTGAGTTGTTTAAAGACAGAGACTGAAGAGTGACAGAAATTTATTTGGATAAGAAAGTTAAAGTTCAGTCTTATCGTCATTCAGTTGCAGTCTGCTTTGGAGCCTCCAGGACCTCATCTATGCATTTCTGTGTCCGTGTCAGTAGTCAGAGTGGACATGACTGCTACAGTTGTCTATCACCATAACTCACACGTGACTTGGCATGGCGTGACATAGCATCAGATAGAGGGGAAGTATATAATACACAAGTATGGGACCCAATACAGATCCTTATCCCATAGGAAATTTACTCACCAACTCCCTATACCTCAGTATCCCGTTAGTAACAATTTTCTAGGACTCTATGATACTTTTGACTTAAATGTCCTATGATAAAATCAAACCCTTTTCCCTGAGAAAAACTGACCACAGCTTCATGTTTTAAAGTTTACCTGTGGTGTTTGAGAAATCTAGACCTCAGTTGCTAAGTAAAAATTGACACCAATCCTGTGAGAAAAATGTTTCTAGTATTCTGTTAGAAATGTGTCCTCCGTCTCCTGTCAGAAATGCGACCCTAGTAACTGGAAAAAAATTGGGCCGAAAAATCTCGTGAGAAAATAAAAGTGAGAATCGTATGAGAACACTCATGAAATGGCACAAGGTACTCACCAGTTCCAGTCAACGGTCGCCATACGTCAGCATCAAGCGCCATGTCAGTGCTGCCTCCTGTGGCTCCGCCACTTCCGGTCTCTCTCTCCACCCTGCTCCTACTCCCTCCACACAATCATTTCTCTCGCGAAGCCCGTTCAGCTCGCAGCGATGCCTTAGAAGAGTTGCCATTCTTTTGAAGTTACCCCCCTTGACGAGCCACGCAGCCCCTGGCGGCGAGGAAAGCGGAAGTGACGTTTCTTTGACAAAAAGGACAACAGGGCAGTCGGTGGAAACAAGGAGGATGTAAATGAGAGCACGCTTCCATTAAAATCAGCTTTTGACAGTTTTCCACAAAACGCCGCCAGCCAAAGGGCGAAGATGGCGGGGAGGGTGGGACTGCTCGCAGCCAGACAACAGGAAAATGTCAGGGAAGCGGGTGCGCACTCTGAGGCGTCTTCGCAAGGGGGACCTACCTTCGCCACATCGCCCCATTCAAAGCCCGTAATAAACTGTAGCCCTGAATGATGTCATGCTGCTAAATATAGCTGCCATGTGATAGGTAGTAGTGATGGTGGTAATCAGCCTAATTTTTCTGGTGGTTTTTAGAACAATCCAGTCATCTTTACCATCGTGGACGGAGGCGCACAAACCGTCTTTTAGCCGTCCAAGCCACTCTCCGAGATTTATTCTATCTCTATCAGACCGCGACAAAGTCAAGGAATGGGAAACGAAGTCAGGCCACTGTAACATAGCAACCATATCAGTTTATTTAGCACTATGCCATAAATAATTATAAGGGATTTATACTGCATCTCTTGGTTTTAAATTCAAGTAGTTCATTTTTAGCATGCTGTAAACAGTCGGGAGTTTTGTTTTGCCCTACACTTGGGCCATTAACGGGTTCTATTCAAGCGCGAGCAAAGCAGTCGTCATCGTAACGAACCTTAACCTTCAATTGTAAAGGTTTGGGTTGCCCTGTCGCACAATGGATAATTAATCTGACCAGCATTCGACCGCAGCTAATTACAACACTCAACTACTTTGTTACAGCACACACGTGTGATATACAATCAAGGAAGTAGATGTGTATACATGTATATGTAAAAAGAATATAATGAAGTAAAAGCAGACATAAATCATATATACATAAACAAACAGCCATTCTCTCAACATAATGTGGCTACGTATAGCTGCTTAGCTCTCTCTGGTGTTACCCGCCTCACACAACGTTCACAGTTCACAATTATCATCCAGTCCGTGTGTATCATTCACAGGTCACAAGTATCATGCACAGTTTGACATATATAAACTTTCTGTCGTTCATATATTCAAGGATATAATCCACAGTCCTTTGGGAAGCTATACTCCCACCAACTTAAACACAAAAGTTTGTGTCTTACACTAAACATCGCCGCCAGACGGAGCTCCGCTCGCCAAGTGCAGAACCGGAAAGGGAAGAATCTCTCATAGTCCGAGGCTGTCGTCTGTTACTACACCTGGGGTGTCCCTGGTCCCCCATTGATCTTGCACCGAGTCAGGGAAGTTCACAAGTACTAAAACTATTTTACCCCGCTGCCGTGTGTGAAATACTCTTTGTAAAAATAATTCTCGTGAGGATTTGTTTAAAGAAGTTGCAAGTACAATTAATAACAAGTCACAAATTTTTCTATAACACACACACATACATGTATGCACGCACACATAATATCTTTCAAACCGAAAGACCTGTGTAGGAATGAAGATGAGAAACAGCAGTATCATGCAACATCAGACAGTACAGGCGGTGGAACCTGTCGGTTGTATTGCAAGCAAAGCCAGACTGGCGAGGCAGTGCCAGCATGGAGGAATCAACACCAACAGCTTTTTAATTTATCTCGCGCTGGAGAATGAGCTCAATAATAAATTTTAATTCAAGTGGCCAGTAATCGAAAGCAGGGAATGAAAAGTTCTGGAAAAATTGGTTCGGGAACTTGGTTAGAAGCGATATCGGCTGCGAGGTTTCAGCCACCCTGCCACCTCCCGGCCACCCAGACGACTTGCACGAGAATTATTTTGTGATACGTTGTACTTTCTGGCACCTCAATCAGTTAACAACAGCAACATGGGGGTTAAATGGAAAGCAATCAGCCTCTAGCTCGTGAGTAAACAATTTCCTAATCTCTTAATTATTGCATGCGCTCGCCGCACGGGCACATGCTTCGCCCAGTGATTCATTCTTCACATTTGGACAAAAATAAAACAGCACACGGATGTCTGAGAGATGTCAAATGTCATCATGATCACGATTTTAGTCTTGATAAAAATTGTCTTTAGTAACAACAATAAATAAACAACGCTTTACACGTTCTAGTGAGTGGCTCACCGCATGTCACATGACCGGTTAGCGATTCATTTAAGGGTTCACTTTTCTTCAAGTCTGTCCTGAACCCAGTTCTTCATGTCATGTTCACTGTGACTCCATTGTGTTCTGTATGTAACCTTTATTGTCCCCCATTGAGCTCTGGTCACTGTCGTGTAGATGTTTGGTGTCACTGTCCCTCGTCGGGTGATGTGAGTCAAGATGCAGCTCAGAGCAAGTTCTAGGAAATCGTTAGAAACCTTTATGAGCCTCGTTTTCCAGACAAAGATGATCTCTCACCGATACTGTCGCACAAGCAGATCTCTCCAGACTGGGACACGGCTCTTGTCACGACAGCTGAGCCCACTGGAGAGTGGGTGGTGGGTGTGTTGGGTTGGGTAGGGCTGACGGAGGCTGAGAGAAAGAAAAAAAAAATGAAAAAGGGAAAAGGAGGGGGGCCTAAAAGGCGGCTGTGAAATCGTGATGTCCATTGTGATAGGCGGCGGAGAACTCTGCCATTGATCCTCACAGATTGTTGACCCCCCTCCCATCCCATCTTCTTTCTCCCGACTCCTCGCCCCTGTCGCCCACTGTCTCTCATCTTGTAGTCCAGGGTGCACCAGACGCTTCTTCAGGTTTTCGCTGCGTTGGCTGAGATCAGGACTAGTGAAGGAGAGAACATAAAGAGTGAAGCCCGATGGTCAAACGCTGGGTTATAGTCCCCATCTCCCCGTCTTTTCCCTGCCTTTTGGATGAGAGGAGCCCTCAGCCGGGGATGGAGACAGTTCTAAGTTGAGGGAGGCATGTGCGACTGATGGCACAGCGTCTGTTCGGAAGACAATGTAGAAGTCTACCTCGGCTCTTGGAGGTGGTGTCACTTCCCCAATTTCGATGCTGGTAAGTGGAAACCGGATCTCTCTTTTTTGAGTTAAAGGAGGCGAGGACTAAGCTGTGAGACTTGAAGCTGTCACATTCTCCCTCGTCCCTACATCTCTGCACTCGGCATAGATAATGACCAACGATTCTCACAGAGAGGACACATCTGTTCCCAGAGTATTCTTGAGATGGAAACATTGTGAAGTAACCATTGGAGAAAACCATCACAGTAAACAACTTATTCAAATTTTACTGAGAGAACAGTACTGTGTGGTGAAAAACTCTTAATTATAAAAATGAAAAAGTCGAGACGGTGAAGTGGACACTATTCCTTCCTTCATCTGTTATCACCGCCATCAATCAACACCGCCAAGACAAGGAGAACACCTCCACCAAGCGAAGAAGAAAAGTCAACAGAAGTAGATTTTCCTAGGGTGGACGCTAACTGACGGGTGTGTCTCCAGTACACAGACCTTCATCGCATTAACCTATTGTTGGGCATGTGCGTCTCGAGATTAAACCGCTAGAGGGCGTCCCTTGAGCAAACTCCGAGTTACAGAGTGCTGCTGACTGCAGTCGGTTTGTTGGAGAGGTTTTCGTTCGTACAAAAGAAAAGAAATCTCGCTCTGTGTGTAGGAGGCTGGCGGGAGGATCGATGGCAAAGCCGCTGAACGTTGATTGGAAAGAACACCAATAAAAGTGCAGACTGCGGCGAGCATTAGCACCGGCAAGGCACATTCTAAATAGCGGCGGGCTCTTCATTCAGAAATAGAAAGAAAAGGGACATCCTCAGACTTGGCCAAGTGTTTGTTTTTCACTTACAGACTTGAAGAATTGAAGAAGGTTCCAGCCAAGGATATCCAGTGAAACCGGAACTGAAAGTCAGTTATGGTAAGAATGCAAAGAGAAATTTTTTAACTTTAAATACTTTTTGTAATAAAGGTGACTCACTCCAGTATTTTTGCTTTCGTGACAGCTTGATGCTTTACATTTACAGTTTTTAGTTTTTAGAGTGCTGAAAATAGTTTGTTTCGTGTTGCACACCTGAGTTTATAAAATACATAGCTTTACATGTATACATGATTTGTTTCTTTACTCTTCTGTCTTTCTTCTTAGTCCACTGTGTTTCCTTTTTGTCTCCAGATCGCTGATTCCAGTCTCCTCACACATACGCACACAAAATCTCTTTCTCGCTTTCTCTCTCCCTCTATTTTTTTCACACACACATATACACGTACACACAGACACACGGCATTTCTATCTCTCCTTGTCCCCATCCCCAAACTTTTTATATTTCCTGTCTTGTCTATTCAGTATTCTACTTTTATGAGCGCTATCATTCTATTGCTTGTATAGTGTGAAGTACTAAATTTAATTTTTAATTTCTCTGTGCCTTTTATTGCCTTCACGTATTTCATCGCACGCTCTTGCGTGTCCTCAGGTTTCCCCTTCATTACTTGAGAATTTCCAGGACTGCAGCAGTTGATGCTTTAATCTATTGAAGTCGCTGTTGATGTATTCTGGAAATGGATACATGGATACCTGGAGTTTTAGTCGAATATAAATTCGAGCTCTTCCCCATTTCCTCTTTTCTGGCAGAGAACGAGGTGAAAGATGGCAATGACTTGCAATGATCAGGATCTTCTTTCTTTGTTCAATCGTCATAAAAGTCTTCCGGTGGCTCTGTTTCCGCTAGCTTAATGCCTTGTTTCTTTTTATAAAATTGTTTAACGAATCCGTTTCTATTTCTCAGATGTTGATAATGCGTTTTCATCTTGTAAACCTGCTCCTCTTCCTCTCTCTATTACCTCACTGGTAATGTGTCTACGTCTGTGTGGAGAGCTTCATTTACCTGTTACTACCTATTTGGTCAGTTTGGAGAGATACAAATTGTTTTCGTTTATTGAGACTTACAATCCCATGACACCTGACTCGATTTCTCGAGAAGGCATAAGCTTTGTTCATGGCTCGAGATTTTGTTACACCAGAAGTTGTTGACTTTAGCAAACGAGGGGAGGGGGAAATTAATGTTTATCGCCGAGCCAGCATCTAAGGTTGTATCACGGAGACACATCCAGCCTGTAAATAGATACTACATGCAGAGAAAAAGCAGCGTGCCCAAGACGAGATCTGAACTCAGGACAGCCAATCCTCACTGTTTTGGTAACGGACATTAAAGAACGGCCGAGAAAAAGAGAAAGGGAAGGACAGAGATGAGAGGGGAGAAAGAGAGATGGGAAGCGAGAGAAAGAAAGAGAAGGGAGAGTAGGAGAGAGAATGCGTGAAGTGAGGCGGGCAATTCCTGTAGAGCACTGCAATTGTTGAGATCCATATTTACAAGCACGCGCAGTAATTGTTAAAACTACAAGCGTTAGCACCAGCTCGATTTTTTTACAACCAATCATTTTCTCTCGAATAAAGATTCCGTTTCCTTTCGAGAAGCTTCCTCCACTCTCAAAAAACGCCCGAGCAGATCAATTTCCTCCTCTCCATTCCTCCCTCCCTCTCTCTCAACATTTTAACCTCTGAGGTTATCTCACTACTCCAGGCGCTCAAGTACATTACTAGAGCAGCTCCGCACCCGGGGGCCGAGGGTTTTACTGCAGTCCACCTCGGGGATCACCGCACTTATCTCCAGACGGTGCCGAGCCTGGCGGATTGTGACCGTTACTATTGAACAAAATCTGTCTCTGCATCTTGCGATGCATAGCCGTTTATTGATGGGAAAATCTATTAATATTTACTGAATCGTAAGCAGTAAACTGCTTGTTGATCTCTCTAAAGCAGCTCTCGTAGAACTTAGCCATTAATGTGTTATCAAAATGTGAGCAGCAAAAGGGTAGGGTGAAGGAGAAGGAAGGAAGAGAGAAATTGGGAAAAGACAGGCAGGGGACAAATGGACAAATAAACAAATGCAGTCTGTCCTGTTTCTTTCCTTTTGTTCACTTAGGTTTTGTTAGTCATATGAGCTTCAACATTCACATTTATTTTCAGAACACAACTTTTTCTTTAGGAATTGTCACTTTTATACATCTCCACTGAAAGGGGTTATATGGGACAGTTCCAAAACATGTTTTGATTGGCTGAAGGATTATCTTAACGGAACATACTTTTGTCAAATATGTAATTCTGTTTAGCTGATTTTGACTTGCAGAACAGGTAAACCACTTAAACACTTCGATGTCCAGGTCGCTTAGAGAAAGAGAGAGATGGAAGGACACAAGGCTGATACAGTGGTCAGATCCGAGATATATTGTCAGTCAGATAATACTCGACTTAGTCAAGAATGAGAGACTGTTTACAGAGGCCGACAGGAAATAACGTCATATATCGCCCTCGCCACTGCTGACGTGATCACACCGCCCTCAACTCCACTCACAGCTCGTTAGCTGTGGTCCGCCAGGAGAAACCGCCATCCTGCAGCATCCTGTCGGCGGCGAGGACAGAAGCAGCTACCGAGAACACATGGAAATGAAATCCTCTCATCGCCAGCCTGCCGAGCCTTCGGGACAGACATAGACAAGTGTAGAGATATTTTTCCTTCGATATGAAAGAAGTAAAGTTGTCGATGATGACGATAAGCAAGTCCATAAATACTGGTTATCTATATGTGTATATAGACTCATGGTCTGTACATTCTCAAACCCGATACTGCTCATTATTATTTCTTACGATGGCAGAAATGCGAGTATCCCTTTGCACCATACCCCTATATACACAGACGAACTTATCCAATGTATCCTGCTGATTACTGTTGCATGTGCCGACTCGTAACATCAGTTCTCCTCATCTGACTTTTCATCACAAACACCAACATTACATTACCTATGTTAGCTTAATGTAAAACTTTTTACCATTGCACCAGACATGTCACCACTATATCACACATGTCACCACTACATCACATCCCCGCTTTTCCACACTCACATTCTGTTGACACTTGTCGCCAACCTTCCGGCTCCGCCATTGGCGGGTAGAAGATATCATCCAGCCATCTGGTGTCGGGTGCCAGGGTAGCGTCTATACGCTTAACAGAGGGTTAATGTAATGTTACTTGATGACATAAAAGGATCAATTTTATGTAACAAAGCAATGACAAGAGCTAATGTTAGTACAAAAAACAAAAAAAAAAAGTGTAGTGGGAAAAAAATGCAGTCGATCTCACACGAAACGCTTGTTGAGTTCTTGGGAAAAAATGGACGTTAGATAGAATATGTAGAATCAAAGAATTTGTGTCATGTAAAAGGTGTTATAATCCACCTCCCCAACAAAGCAAAAAGTATGTAAAGAATATGAATGATGTTAATGACGACAGCGACGAAAAAATGTAGTGATAAAGGTGAAGATGGCGCTGCAGTGATAAATTCGTGTTGTGTGGTGGACCCGCTGAAAAGGTTTGATATTTTATCTTATCAGCTTATTTGTCTTCGCTGTTCTTATCAGCCGGTTGTATAACATCAAATGGGAAATTTTGAACAGAGAGGACGAGAGGTGGACTCAAGCGAATGTATGAGGAAGAGTAAAAATAGAAAGGGCCTCCCATCTAGCACGGCCAGCAAGCACGCACTCAGTTTCTTGTTAACAGCTGCCATTGTTTTCGCAAAAGGATTGTTGATTTGGTTATGGTGGTCTTTGCTTTCATTGTTATTTTATTTTTTTTTTTATTTATTTTTTTTTGTGCGATGCTGGTGTTGTTGCCAGTGTATGGTGAAGCTGTGCTTGTCCTGGACCCTTCAAGAGCGCCATGCTCAGCCGGCACACAATGCTCAGTTTGGCACCAATGAAGCGTGTCCAATCTCCGCAAACTTTAGTCTTAAAGACTCCATCGATCCCGAGCTTGCTTTCACTTTGCAAGAAACTATTTGAGGAGATCAAGCGAAAAATATAAATATTAATCTGCGGCTCGATTGTCCCTTGGCAGCCTGGATTCAGCCCAGTGAGCAGAAAATGAATGAGAAAATAACTGAATTAAAAAGCAGTAACCTCCCCTCCTCAGGGACTCGGTCTTCCGAAAGGGTCATTTTGTCTTCTCTAACAAAGAAAGATCAATGGTGCATTTTGTGTGTGTGAGTGTGTGTGAGTGTGTGTGTGTGAGTGAGAGAGAGAGAGTGAGTGTGTGTGTGTGTAAGAGAGAGACGGACAATGTAGGTTAGAGTTTATCGTGGAGGAGCAAGTTAGCATGAGTTAGCGCATGCGTATTGCAAACACAGCCCCACCCTACCCCCACAATTACTGCGGGGCACAGGTCAGGCGTCCAAATTCAATCAACACACGAGGCCCAAGTTATGCTAACGCCAACCTAATCAAATATCTTGGTCGAGTGGCTGTGAAATAGAGGCCGCCACCCTCTGTGCTACCCGAATTTTTACGGGCATCGGCATCCTTGTTGTCCCCTTTGCTTCAAGCGTGTAGTTTCCCTCGCTTTTTCTGCACTCACTGAAACCTTTTTTTTTTTTTTTTTAACTTTTCTGGGTTGAACTTTGCTCCTGTTGTTGTTCTGTTGCCGCTATTGTACGTTTTCACTTAGGTTGCAGAATGGAACAGCTTAGGTTTGACTCCAGAACTTTTCTCTGTTCACTGCATCCTCAAGCACTCAATGGTGTTCTTTGATTTTATTCTTTGTCGTCGAATAGCACATTTTCTCACAGACAAACACCCGTTTGCTGAGCCTTAACAATTGCTTCCACCCTCCACCTTGGATGTATTATTATAATTATTATTTAACATTATTTATCGTTATTATGGTAACGTTGCAGTGGTCGTTAGTTCATCTGTTTTATCATTGCTGGCATTATGTGTCACGCTCATTGTTGTCTTAATACCGTTGTTTTTATTTATTACAACAGACCGGCTTCTGTGTTGGCCGGGGGTAGGGCAAGGTTTCCGGTCACAGGTCACTCGGATAGTTTGATTAGACTCGAGCGCGTCGATAAATTCATGAGTAGGCAAGAAAAGTCTGTTAGTGAGAGCGTGAGTGCGTTTGTACGTCTGTTCGTCCTGTATGTCCGCAACGATTATTCGCGTCAAATATCTCTACAACACCTACAATCATTGGTATATCTTCGCTTTTAATAATTAAAAAGCATACTTTTAACTATCAACTGACATTACACTAGAAATTTGACTTAATGATGGCTGCTGCTTGACAAGTACGATCACACAGCCACACTAGCAGACGCGTCTACTCACATTTACTTGCTTACCCAAAATATTATTGCTCACACACACACACTCCATTGTTTTCACACACACACTATACACTACCTACGCATTTCAGAGTGACCATAGAACCCAACACATATGCGAACAGACACATTCAGACGCTCGCTCGCACAGTTGCACTATACATGACCCTCAGACTACGAGAGACATAATCAACGATTATTAGTCCTGACACGAGCCACGGCGGAGTTAAGGGAGGCTACTGCTTCAGCCAAAAAAAAACAAACTATCTCAGCCAGGAAGTTCTGACCCGGAGGTGCCTATATCTGACCCCAAAGGGCGTGAGACAAGACAGGTCATTGGGTTGCATCAGCCAAAGTCTTGCACGGTCGGCACGGACTGTGGTGGACGTAGATTGTGTCTACCCGGGGTGGGTCACAGCCGACAGTTCTGATAACTGCACACACCACCCGGTCGAGAGGGACTTTCTGGTTTTGGTAAGTATTGACATACCAGACAGTGATTGAGGATGTCAGTACACTCTCGGTCACCGCCCGGTAAAACCAGATTAGGATGTCCCTTCTCGGGTAGGTGTTTTTCAGCTTCAGTAGAAAGTTAAAAAGTTGTTGGTCCTTAATGTTCAACACCACATTGCTTTTTTCCAGCTGATATCATTTGAGATGGTGGATCCCAGAAACTCGAGATGGTCAATTTTCTAACTGTCCTTACCATTGGTAGAGGCTCAACAGAACCTCTTTTTTTTTTAAAATGCAGTCAACCATCATCTCCTTGGTTTTAGAAACATTGTAGAACATTTTCACTGCACCAAGTCACTAAGTGATCCACATCCTGGCGGTACACATACTCATCGTTGTTCGCTATGAGACCTGCCCCCGTGGTGTCATGGGTAAACTTTATCAGACGAATTGACCAGTGAGCTAAGACAGTCGTTGGTGAAATGGCAAAACAGTAATTGACTGGAGACACAAACTTGTGGTGTGCCTGTACTGAGCATCAGGATGTTGAAGACGCTTAGTCTTACTCTCTTGGATCGGTGTAAGAAGAAGTCAAGGATCCAAAAAGCACACTGACTGGGAATGACCAAACTTTAAAACTTTATCAAACAGTTTTTTGCGAAATGATGGTGTTGAAAGCCGAGTTGTAGTCTACAAAGATAAGGATTGCATAGAAGCGAGGAAATTCAAGGTGCTGGAGGATGAAGTGAAGATGTCAATGAAGACAGAAGAGAGAAAGACAGCGCAATGCCAGTGTCAGGCCCCCTGCTTCCTACAGTTTTGTTGCCGGAAGAAATTGTGCACCTCGTTCTCATTTATAACAAAGGGAACTGGTAGTGAGGATGCAGGAGCTGTGGATGTCACTGGTGTGGTATTGCTCCTGTCAAACCCACCGCAAAACTCCTTTATCCTATTGTCGGCCAGTAGTCAGTGCCACACAGCACGGGAGATGCCGGACTGAAAATGAAACTCCAGCTTACACTTAAAATCCCATTGTAGTGAATAATATGTATACAATATGTGTGTTGAGTTTTTTCTGTTTTGACAAGTGTTCAATATGCCCTAACTGTTCCACGCTTATTGAAGCTTCCTCAAAAGTTTATACATAACTATAATCTTAAGAGTAATAATTGCATTCTTTTAAAGCGAACTGCACCCGTTTAGCTACCAAAGTCTAAAAAAAAATTAGATTTTGTTAATCAAATTTCGTACAAGCTACCGTACCTGTGGAAAATGGAGTGGAGCGTTTTGTTTTGTTGTTGTTTTTCTGAACACGTGACACCTTATCATTTGACAGGAGAGTTTCAGAGATCAGATGTATTCCCAGATAATTTTAAAATCGTGAAACGTGGTCATACCGAAAACTGAACAAGGAGGACTGCACGAGCAATAAGCAGCGGGTAGATGGCGGGTACATGGGCAATGAATTGAGCACTAAACACAATGACCACACAAAGCCGCTGATATAAAACACAGATGCCTGTGCCCAAGATGCGGCTTGGAAGAGGACGGAGTGCAAAAACAAGGAGGAGACAAGACCATCCATCGATTTCGTCGTTGTCTTCCCCTCTTTAAGCTTTCTCTCAGCCCCCACCCCAACCTTTTTGGTGCAAGCTCGGCTCTGGCAGAGTGTTTGCTTCAAAAGCTAGGAGGTAATGGAAAGTTGTCACTTGGAAATTTCATTTGGACTCTCGTCTGCTTCTCTCCTATTTCCCCTCCCCTGCATTCTGAGTGTAGGGTGGACATGTCCCATGTCCCATTTTCAGCTGAACAATTGTGAGCGTCCACTTGGAGAGTGACAGTCTGCCCCCAGGTCTTTGTTCCCGCAACATTTCCCTCGTGTTCCAGAAGACCGGTGTTGACATTGTGTTCATCGGTGTGTTTCCCTCGCGAAATTATTTCTAGAAATCTCTCCCCCATTTTGTGGTTAATTTAATTTCCGTTTATACTTCACCCTACTCTTTCACTGTGTGTTCCATTTACCCATTTTGTCTGGGTTTTTTTCTGTTTTCGCATTTTGCAATTCACTGTATTCTACAATACACTAGGCAGTGACTTGGCTTCTCGTGCGCACGTGCTCTCGTCACGGTTTTGACCAACAGTCAGGTTCGTTCGGCTTGTGTGTACACGTGGACAATTTGTTGTAGCCATATGTAACGTGTTTCTGCTTATTACTACACAAATCGTTTTCTTTCACACTTTTCTCCATCTCTTTTCTATCTTCATTTCTTCTATTAATGTTGAGAAATGCCGCTCGAGTAATTTGACCTGACCTCTCAGAGTTTTTCTCGAGCCTCTTTTGTTCGGGTCAGGAGAAGATTTCGGGACCCCGTATTTTATTATAGTTTTGTTGGTTTCCTTTTTAGAAAACCTTGGCAGAGAAATAAATCTGAGTTCGTTAAATCGTTCTGGAAGAGGCTAGAAACATCGTAGCCTGCAGCTAATCTGTGTACAAACACAGGGATGCTTCTACTATAGCAAACAACATATCAGGTTTCTTCCTGGCGATGCAGCTTTGGAGTTCATGCAGTTAATTAAAGTATTTCTGACCTGATCTTCATCACACAGCTTGGTTTGGTTATAGATGCAAGATTAAATAATAAAGCGAGCAAACAAACAGAATGCTCCCAATGAGATATAGTTGTGAATACTTTCTGATCGCTCACAGCCCGGACAAGTACAGAGTGAACAATCGTGTCCCTTCGTCCAGTGCGCCAGCATTTTAATGACAGTTGCATGTCAACCTTTTTTCTCCCACCAGAAGCAGTTTTTTCATCTTTCTTTTCTTCTGCCCAGGCAGATGAAGGGCTAAAGGTTAAATCGGGTCGATTGATTACTTGTTCTTGGGAAAGAGCTACCGTGGCCTAATGTCACCATACAGTGCAGTCTCGTGGACACCGGGATCCTTGTGAATCAAAGCGCGAATAGAAGGGAGACAACTAAGAAGATATGGAGATAACGAGGGAGAAAAAGAAAAGAAGAGAACGAGGGTTAGAAGTAGAACGGGATGGATAACGACAGAAAGAGACTGACTTGAGGCATGTACACTTCTTGGGTTATCTTTTTCTCATTCTTCTTTGGCTGTCGTCATCTTTTTTCAGCTCGTCTGGGGATGTTGTTAAACCCTCTCTAGTTTCTTTTATTTCTCACATTCTTTTGTCTCTCTGTCCTCTCCGTAATGATCTGTGGAAGAGTTTAAAAAAGACTATGTGATGCACCCTATGACCTGTCCACGGTGACAACGAATAGAACACACAGTTAGACCTCTCGTCCTCTCAACTAAAATGTTCTCTTTCCACCCATGGCAGACTCTGGCCAGTGCAGACACTCTGAAAGGCAACAGTTTGGTGGACTCCAAGAAAAGGTAGGGGAAGGGTGGACAGGGGTCGTGCTCAGGACAGTATAGGACGACTTATCTTTGCCTCGTGAATAGAGGAGCGAGCCCCTTTACAAGCAAATGCTTTTTTTCTGAACTTTTTGCTGGGTGTGCATGTAGATGCTGGCAGTACTTCGTGTCTATGAGTGACTGTCAGTGTCTGTGCAATACTGGCAGTGTCCGTGCATTTCTGGAAGTGAATGAAGGATTGCAGGGGAAAAGCCACGTCTGTCAAAGTGCTCGAGGACCTGACCGGAAATGATAGATTGTTGGAGTTACCAGGCGCCCAGTAGCGCCGCCAAAGGGCCCACGGACTTGTCAAAGTAGACTTTCATCGACCCGGCAATACAATTTTCCGAAAAAATAGACTCCAGCAACACGATTTTGCTCACTAATCCAATTGTGGCCTAAAGGGATATCACGGTTGACGCAGGGACAGTTGGAAATTCCCTGCGCCGGACAAGGAACAGACGTTTTGCGCAAGTTCGTCACTGTCTTCCGGCTCAGGACAGCAAGGGGGAGCAACGCAGTCCACAATTTCCTTCCTTCTCTCCCTTTCTTCTTTCCCTCAAAGGTTTTTTTCCTCTGACTTTACTTGTGACACAAACGCTAATTCACCGATACATCAACTTCCATATCACACTTAAAGTATTCTATATATATTTGAGTATATTCTAAATGTATGTTATAAATATTAATGTCATATATTTTGCACCGCAAACTTTCAACGTCTGTCCTTTATGTTCCGATGATCATTTTACATTAACTAGTGTCTTTCTCAGGTCAAGTTTTTTTTTCTCCACTGTATTTTTTTCTGTTCCTCCGTTCTTCGCTCTTTCCCTTGACATGTCTGTGTATTTTCCTCTCTCTCTCTCCACTCGAAGCTTTGTGACTGTTCCGCCCTCTGCTAGTTCTCCACATGGCGATGATGCTATCTCGTACCTATGTCTTGGTCTACTGAAATATTCATTCGGAGTATGTAGTTTACATTTTCACTAGTGTTTGTGATGGTTTGTCTCAGGCTTGCTAGCGTTGTACATTGTAAGACAAACAATCAAACACGTCTTCAAACTCCGGGTGTTTCCTTGGCTCGTCCACTCAAAACTAAAGCAACTTCCGGTAAACACTTATCTCGTTTACAAAAAGATACTAGTCTGTTGTGAATGCAAATTAGCAGCTTTTTAGATTTAGCTATCATTATGAAAATTAAATCTTTTTCTTGATTTTTATATTCAAGTCCACATTTTTACGTTCATAATGGATTTTTTTTTTTTGTCTGGTCATCGCCACTTTACCACATTACCACATTAACGGAAAAGTCTCTTTTAGCAGTCAAGTGCACGTGTTTGCACTAATGAACATGGACACTTGGACAGACGACCTAAAAAAAACTTTAGACCTTACTGCATTCTTTTGTGCTATGTGAGTGTGTGTCCGCACGTGTGTTTGTGTGTGTGTGCCTGCGTTTGTGTGAGTCGATGCAAGCTTGAGTGTTGGCTTGTGTCTGAGCTCTTATGCCTCAAAATCATCCGTGAGTGTGTTTGTGTGTGAGTTTGTGTGTGTGAGAGAGAGAGAGTGTGTGTGTTTGTGTGTGTGTGTGTGTGTGAGAGAGAGAGAGTGTGTGTTTGTGTGTGTGTGTGTGTGTGAGAGAGAAAGACTGAGTTATGCTCAGCTAGCACTGCCAGCAGGCGGCAGCACGGTACCATGGGGAGTTTGCCCAAGAAACATCACAGGATGAAAGCATCCACTAAGCTGAAAAGTGCTGGGCTACATTTGTAATGTTTCCTATTCCGATAGGAGGTGTGAAATTGGACGTGTCCTGAAAGCTAGATGGATGTGCAATATGCAAAATCAATATCTATACATTAGGGTGGGAATCACAGCTGTCATTTATCGGTTGGTGACAAGAGAGAGAAAATCAAATACAGAGATGATAGATTACTGTCTCGGGACCAGGTTTCCATTATCTTTTGTGGTGTCCACTGGAAATTTTCGTGCCGGTTACACAGTGCGCTGCTGCTGCTGTCATTTCTCTCTCTTCCTTACATTCTTCTACTGCTTTTTTCTCTTCCTCTTCTTCTTCTTGTCCATCTTCTTTTGATTAATATGTTTCCACCGCCTGCAGATCTCAGCCCCGTTTATTGCTACATTTCTTTTCGTTAAAAGACATTAACATATTATAACACAACAAAATTATAACATACAAGACATAAATAAGTAATAACATTTAACACATAAACAGAAAATATAAATAATTCCAGTTTTATCCACGGTACTGCTTTCAGCGCGTTATTCGCATCATCACAAAATTCTTTGCTTGAACCAACATGACATGATGAACATGCATCCAGCAATCACACGGACAATTCCACTAAGCTTAGAACAAGAAAACCGATGAACCACTATGTGTTACATAGCTTGAACCTATGGCCCACTATGTAACAAAACACTTGAGTCAGGGATTCTGTTACCAAAGAAGGCAGACTTTAAGGTTATGGGTCAGAAACCTAATTGACATATTTCGCCACTATAACTCTTTCACGATTTGTTTATAGACCCAGTAAAAACGCTCCGTGATACTTCATTGGGAACTATTTTTCCTCTACCATCATAAGCTCCACTGAGCTATCGCGTTCTTATGACGTCACGAAGGTCTCTTCCCCACCCTCCCACCTCCCCACTCTCCCCCTCCCGTCTCTGTAGGCGATGGCGCCCACAAGTGAAGTCGAAAACGAGGCGGCCGCCCAGCAGGCCAAGGAGTGAGCCTCTATCTGCATGCATCACCATCACCGTCAGCGGCTCTTCTTCCACCTGACCGCCCGCGTCCATGTTGGCCTCTGTGTCCTCTCTGTCCCTCTGTGTGTGTGTGACCATGCTGGCGATCTGTATCCTCTCTGTCCCTGTGTGTGTGTGTGCGCGTGTGACCATGTTGACGATCTGTGTCCTCTGTGTCCCTGTGTGTGTGTGTGTGCGCGTGTGACCATGTTGGCGATCTGTATCCTCTTTGGTCCTGTGTGTGTGTGTGACTTTTAAAAACACGAGACGGACAGCGAGACACACGTGAAGGACTGAGCCACGTGTTAAGAAAGAAATATACGGACTCTTCTTTGACACCAGGTGGCTCACTGAGCAAGGAAGGTAGGTAGAGAGGTCACTCTGTAATCTACTAATCATTACTCAGCAAGATAATTGGACGGAGACCAATCAACATCTCCAACCAAGAGAGTCACATGACAGTACACACAAGTATAGTTCGATCTAAGAATGGAGAGAAAGTATGTGTGTGAGAGAAAGAAAGTGTTTGAATGTATGTGCCTGCACGTGTCTTGCTTTAGTAAATGCTTCCCGCTCGTGCACGTGTGCGTGTTCGTGTGTTTGCTTTGCGTTCGAGTCCTGCGTTGGTTAGCCATTCTGACAGGTTTCTTATTTCCTTAACATCAAATCTGATCTTTTGATCTCATCTTCTTCATTCCCCGTGACTGCAATAAAACTTTCATCAATCAAAGACAAGATAAAAACCGTATCTTAAGCTCTGGGAGATTGAGAGCGAAATCCAGCGAGAGCAGGACAAACGAGCAAAGGCTGGAATGCAGCCCCGGTACTGTTCTTGAACCGAGCCCTCCGGAGGGCAAGTGGCTCGACTCCATGTCCTGGGCGGACTTAGGCCTGACCGTGCCTGAGGAGATATCCCAGTGGATAAGGTTCTTGCAGCCCCTCCAATCTTACAATGTCGGCGCTAGTCCAGTGCTTAGGAGAGAGAGAGAGGGAGAGTGAGCGAAGCAGCCTTCTACAGTGGGTGAAGCAATGTTGTCAAGTGGAGCTTTTCTTCTTTTTTTTAAATTTCTCTTCTAATTAATTTTCGCCTCCTTTGGCCGATCGATCCAGTGCTAACGTGGTCGAAACAGAAGAATCAGAAGATCTGCAACCGGAAGGAAGACAGCGAATGTTAAAAAATAAAGAAGGCAGGTTTCATTGGATCGGCGATATAAATCGTTATAAAGCAGAGAAAATGGAGTCTTGGAAAGCTTGCTGCGAAAAAAACCCCAAAAATTCTAAATAAAAAATGAGGCAGCAGAAGGAATAGTAAAAGGAGGAGCATGCCGAGGATAAAGAACAGGTAGTGTCTTTTTCTTTCACTGAAGATCCGTACACCACACCACTAAAGGATCCTTCACACACATCTGAAGATCCTAACACTACAGCACTAAGGATCATTCATATACAAGGTTGGTTATCTTTACACGTAGCATTAAGGATCCCTTCACTACAGTAAAGGATCCCTACACGTATAACACTGAGTATCCTAGGATCCTTTCTTCGTCACTTTTGTCCGAATTACTTTCTTGGAGGTTGTCTGAAACTGTCACCTTTAACAACCCTGCTTTTCTAATGATCTCGTTTAAATGAGAAAGATATAATTTTCCAACATGTGATACAACACCACAATTATTTACTCTTCGCACAAATATTTAAAATTGTGACAAAGTGAATATTACAGAAAAACACTCCCGTTAGTTTCTGGCAAGTTCTGCTTGAATGTAGCACTCGTCTAATGACCACATTACTCGTGACTTACAGGTCTTACATCCCACCTGTTCCTCATTTGTCATATAATTTCGATATGTGTGCTCAATCTCCAACATCTAAACCAGATTTCTGTATACATAATTTCCGTATGTCAGCTCTTTATCTAATCTCCACGTGCGATCTTGTTATATAATCTCCATAATGCAGCACAATTTTCGTCCCCTTGGCTTCTCTGTTCGTCTGTTATCTTCACCCGTTCTCCTGTCTCTGTTTCATTGGTTAAGTCTCATTACACCTGTCTCTCATTTTTCCTGTCTCATTACACCTGTCTCCTGTCTCTTTGTTTCTGTCTTATTTCTCCTCTCCTGTCTTCTGTCTGACTGCGCCTGTCTTATTGCTTCTCTTATTTTATTGCTCCTGTTTTTTGTCGTATTGTTTCTGTCTCATTGCCTTTTGTCTCTATTTTTTTTTGTGAGTGCCCGTATGTTTCTGTATTATTGCTCCTCCGTCGTCTTGTTACTGGCTGCCCGGTGGCGCAACCGGTTAGTGATGTCACCAACACAGTGAGGGTTGGCTGTCCTTCGGCTTTCGTCTCGGGTACATTGTTCTTTCTCTGCATCTGTTTACAGGATTGGCTGCCTTGACTGTGATATATCGTTATTGCTACGTTGTGCATCAGCCGATAGAGTTTTCGCATCGACTAATGCAGACAAAAATAATGAGTGGAAATTGATGAGCATCTTTATTATTTCTCTTGTTGTCAAATGCCTGAAAGCTTGATTGCGACACAAACACACAGTCTTAAAAATAAAGTTTGTGGTGATGTCTGTGTGGTAAGAGAGAAGGAGAAAGGTGGTGCAGCAGGCAGGACTTATTTATTTTTTCTTCACTGATAATGATGGAGTCCAGTCGACTTGGGTCAGACTTGTGACCGCTGTAAGCGATGGCTATATTTACAGTTCTGGAACGTTCTAGAGATTTCGACATCTTTGAAGGGAGTTGCTTCCTTAATTTTCAGTGGTCTGTGAGTATGTTTGTATGTCACTTTACGTAAATCACCAATGAGATACAAAAGCAGACCAGCTCAAGCTGTTACATTCGATGCCGTCTATGTCGATCTGTTGGGGATCGTTTTGGTTTCAGCAGGTCTGGTAGGATACGACTGTGGTTATGAGGATGGTTGCGAGGCCAAACGATTTGAGGGTCCCTCTGAGAACCAGCCATAACTATCTAGGTGTGAGCGGAGGGTGACTGTCCTAACAGCAACATGCGACAACTTCTGCTCCCTTCTTGTGCTCGGACTTTTGCCAGGTTCGTCTGGACAAGCAGTCGGATGACCTATGGCTTTGCCACCTTGTTTCCGAAAAGTATCAGCCATGACTGAATTTATATTCCAAGAAATGGGTCGCCATGGTTCATCATCGTTCGTCATGGTTCTTCATGGTTCATCGTCCTCCACATTTCCGGTCTCTAAGAATCCTCTCGCCATTCTAGTATCACAACATGTCCTCATGCTTTCTTCTCTAGCTACTGGCACTACTCTCACGCATGTAAGCTAACTTCATCCTTCCTACAGTTCACAGTTTATCTCAATCTTTACTTCTTTCTTTCCTTTCTTTATTATTTCCAGGCTGTCTGAAACAGCTGACGTGGGCACAAAGAAATATTGCCGGCTGCTACAAGTCTTCCACAATGAGTTTCCTCTCTGTAGCCGCGCCGAGACCGTTCTGATGTCTTTGTTTTGTTTTGTTTTGTTTTGTCGTGTCTGGTTTTAATCGTTGATTCTGAGGAAATATTATCTTTTGCGGAGGCTTCAGCTGGAAAACAGAAAATATGACAATAGAGAATTCTGCTTGCCTTACCAGGCTGAAAAAACACCTTTGCGTATAAAAATTTGAAGTGTCATTCTGCGCTGTCTTTGAAATGCTGGAAGCATAGCATGGCAATCGATGTCCTTTGTCTCTTTGATCGACATTCACGGGGAGGGGGGCATGCAGGAGGGGCACTGTGCTTGGGGGAACGAGCTTGCAAAACAGTTTTCACCGAGAACACTGGTTCCATAAATAATTTAGACGAAACGCCAAGATGCTTTACTTTCTGCGCGCCAGTGGTTAATTAAAAGGGAAAAGGTTGTTATCATGGTGTGTAGCAAACGACAACGACTGCCACACACTGTAAACAGTCATCTGTGTCTCCTGCAATTTACAAAGAACTCTGTTTGTAATTGATTTTGTTGGCTTTTTTTCTCTCTTCTCTCTTCGTTTCTTCGTTTATGATAGAAATATACAAAAAAGAACAGGGGCTAAAGAGATAATGCAAAAAATTTGGGTGGTGAAAGTAGAATGTCAAATGTCATATTACTTTCTTGTATCGAACATCTGAGAGTTCGATGGCGCAAGATTGTCTTACAAGTGTTACTTGGCTTTTTATGTTTCTGTGTTTTAGTGTGTGTTTGTGTGTATCCTGAGTACAATTGTCTGTGAATGCACTTGCGCTTACTTTCTTCTTCCCATGTCTGCATCTCTATCAATTGCATAGTTTGCCTGTTTTCCCTATCCTTTACAAAACACCTTTTTTGAGCGATCGTCCTGCCATTAACTGACTTCTCGCAAGTGCCACCACTCATTTATTTCTTGATGTCAACCTGTCGTAAAGAAACAAAATGTTTTCTTGTCTATTCCACCGCTCAATCTCAGTATAAAGAATCTGCTTGCTACAATGTAATTAACAAACTAACCAACCCTTAACCTTTGTCAGTAAATAGAGATGTGCTCTCACACCTTATGCAACAACACTTTCCCTGCCTAAGAATGGGTGATAAAATAGACGACGACCATTTGAAGTTCTTGTTCAGAACATCAAATTCAAATAACGGCTGCTGAAGATCCCAAACCCTATGATAGCATCTCGTCTTGCCACATTTCCATGAATGGCAAGTAGTAGAAATTTACAGTCTTGTGTCCGCTTTTTCTGAATGAACCATTCCGTGGCTTACGACCTTACAGGAGCTGTACTGGGTCCCAAGACCGAGGGCCGCCAGGTTATGGGCGGGGAAATAAAGAAAGGTTCTTAAGACTACTGCACTCTGAAACACCATCTTCGATCAAGGCGGCAGCGCTGCACGACTGCCATCTCGCTGTGGGTGGGTACTGAGGTAAACGGGGTAGGTACCCGGTATGAGGGAGAGATGTCTTCTTGCGCCTTCTAGAACAGTCTGCATAGAGCTGGTTACTTTGTGTTGTGTGTATGGCTGATGTCAGCTCGAGAGCTGTCTATTTACTCACCATTGCTCCCGTCTGTTGCTTTTATTTACAGACAGTTCTAGTCGGTTATCTTCGCGCAGTTCTTTAGTTATCTGGTCACTTTATGTACAAACAGTTTTGGTAACTTTACGAAAAATAGTTCTAGATGGTTATGTACAGACAGTTCTATGTTATGTACAGACAGAGTCAGTTTATCTACTTAGTTGTAGTCGGTTTATCGAAGGCATGTATGGGTATTTTCTGATGTAGTACATCTTTGTCCCATCAGTTGCTGCGTGCGCTAAAACACACTTGTTTCTGCATGAGAGAGAAAGAAAGAGAGAAGATGTGCAAGAAGCAAGAGGTTTGTCTCTAGTCACATTTTGACCATTTGCAACATCTAGCGACTGCCTCTAGTACGACTGTCCGAGCTTTCTTTTCTGGAAATCATCCTCAGTGCTCGCGTGCTTGTGTATGTGTTCGTTTTCTTAATTAGCTTATGTTCTATTCACATGTTGATCAATACCTCCTAAGGACTTATCAACCTTTCCTCAAGAGTTAATGACATCGGGGACATATTCTAAAATGTCTGACATATTGAGTTCTGGCTGAAATCAAAACATAATGTACCTGCAAAGTTTAAGACTTGCCTAGCGTTCCATCATTGTAACCTAATCCTAGTGTCTTAATAAAGAGCGACAGGCTGATACAAGCTAGTACCCAGGGTACTAGTGTACAACACTAGTTGTAAGTTGTCATGACTATCCACTGTACAAGAGGTCAGGTCCCCCCGTACCTGTCGCCCCACAGACACTAATACCTCTCAGCTCTCGCGGCGTTAATCACAGCTGCGAGGTTCTTGCACTTATAGGTATTAGCCTTCCCGGGGCGACTTACTGTTGCGAGATACATCAACTGCGACAGAGACGAAGTGTGCAGTCGTGGTAAACACAGTCTTCCTTTTTCATCTGGTCAAGGCATGGAGTGTGTATAAACAGCGTTGGTTGCGATCCGCCTCATACACTCCCTCAATCTCCATAACACGGGCCGATCGAAGGCGGCTCGCGATTTATGCAGCAGGACCCTGCAAACTAATGGACCCATTGTCGGCGATCGAAAAGCCAGGGAATTAATCGTGGAAAACATCCTAACGTTTCCTCCAGATGTTTGCCAAATCGGGCCTCCTTCTGGCTACAGCAAGACAAAGAAGCCCGTCCGTGCAAGGGAAGCTACTCCCAGACGATCGATGACGCTGTGCGAGACCCGGCTGTTACTTGTTCACGTGCATGCATGGCGTCCCGAGTCTTCAAAGATGGCTGAGATGGACACAGAGGCATGGTTTCTTGCCTGGCGGACGGCGTCCGAGTGTCTGTCACCAACCCTTGGAGCAAAGATCCTGGTCTTCTTGCCAAACGGCTAAACCACTGACCTTTGACACACTGCGAGCATCAGCAGGCTGTGTAGTAGCACAAGTCTGAAGACTATTTGAAACAAAAGATCAATCCACAAGCGGGGCTTTGTCGCCAAGTTTTGTCATCAGCTGGAATGCATTCTAAAGGATGAGAAAGAAGTGCTTCGATCATTTTGTTGTCTTTCAGACTGAATTCACTGCGATGTCTTACACTCCCTCTTCAGTTCCACAGTTTAGTTTGTTGGGGCTAGAGTAGGCTGCATTCATTTGTAATGATTGGTGTATCTCACTTCAAAATTGTATCTTACCAGACCTTTAAACATTAACCATATATTGAATGGAGACTCTAATATTTTTTTTTTTTCTTTAACTTACGGAGTTAGCCATGATGAAACTGCAGTTGCTCGATCTGCGTAAAGCATAATTTCCCCTCTTTCTTTCTCTCTCTCACACACAGTAACACACATACACACATACTAACACACACCTACACTACAAGCACACATACACACATACAAACACACTAACACACATACACACCAGAGACTTGTTTATTTACGAGTTCTAGATTAACAGTGCATATATTTGGAAATAGTTTCAAGATCGCATAAGAGTGTAGGGGAAAGCTTTGCGAAATTTTATTTGAGCCACAAACGCGCGCACGCATGCACACGTACGCCCGTGAAAGTGTCGAGCACTTTGTCAAATCAAAGACTATAAGTCTTGCGGAATACACATTATCTCCGATGAGTTTTTCGGCCTAAAAATTCGATTGAGCATAAACCAGAGGTCAAAGTATAGACTCCATAGAATGCAAGAACAAACAATTCTTCATTTTAATATAAATCGAACGACTCCATAAAGAATATCTCTAATTCTTTTAAATGAATCATGCGACAAGTACTTTTTATGGAATTTTCCCATTTCCGAAATAATGCGTTGCTTGGTCTCATTCTCCATCAAATCTTTCTATGGATTTTACAAGAAAGATTAGGGTTAGAACACTTTGACAAGAAGGGTATAAGACCTACTAGAAAAGACATTCAAATACATGCATATGTCATATATTAAATGTAAAACTTACCAAATGGATTGATAAATGAGCATGTTAGAACATAGTCGGGAAAAATGCATTCGGAAAGCACACACACACACACAAACAGACATAAACTATTAATGCCTCAGACATGTCTTATACATGTCACAGATCTGTCTTAATATATATATATACCATATACATGTCTTAAAATATAGATGTCACATACATATCTTAAAGCCTAAATGTCACCGATAAAGTGGTGATCGAGAGAAAAAGTGACCTCATGTATATGATGTCAACTTTGCCCTTTACGTACTCGATAGTCTGCTGAAGGTTAGTACCGAGGGTTGCATGCACTAACATCCAGATGTTGCAACCAGACATAGACATAAAGAGGCATGTCTACTACACTGTATGTAGACGTCGCACTTTGCAAGTAAATGTAAGATGATAAAGAAAAAATAATCTCAGTTATCTTCACCTTTTAACAGTTTGTGCAAGCTAGTGATGACACGTGGAATAGCACTGGCTACACTAGTAATAGCAATGGCTACACTGGTAATAGCAATGGCAATGGCTACACTGTAATAACACTGGCTACACTAGTAATGAATAGCAATGGCTACACTGGTAACGACAATGGCTACACTGGTAATTAATAGCCATGGCTAGACTAATAGCAATGGCTACTCTAGTAATTAAAAGCCATGGCTACACTGTAAGCCCTGTTATTGAGCACAAACATGCAGCTGGGTGTAGTGTAGTGCAGCTGCTAGGATGCGGTTTCAGAAGCCGTTAGCTGTCCGGGAAATTGCGCAGACTGTAGGGCAGATTGTATTATCGGTGTAATCTTCTGACAGACCTCTGGCATTTTGCGTCTTTGTGGCCATTTTGGCCAGCCTTTCCTTTCTATCGTCAAAGTATTTTATGGGAATTATTGGCACTAACATTTGTGCCTCATTTTCGAACAAATGGAGTCTATCAGACCTATTCAACTACAAACAAATTACAGACATTTATTCCTTATCAGAAAGTAATAATGTTATGAAGGATAGGATAGATAATCTTCTTCTGTACAGTAAACTTTATCGTGTTTTAAAATTTGCTGGTGTATTTTCAGACGCAATTACCGTCCTCTATGGTTTGCACAGAACTGTTTTGATTCTAAGTGCATCAAGGCTAAGTTCACTATCTTTTCAAAACCGACCTCGTTACAGCCAAATATTACAGTTCTACCATAAGTGGCAAAGTCTTTAGCAAGTTAGAAAAGTATTAGAAACATGATTTAAAAGAAAAAAAAATTGAAATAGCCCTATTTCCGAAGCAGATAAAGGAAAAGTAAGATTTACAGCACTGCTTCATATGGAGAAAATATCCAAAGAAGCCGAGTGGAAAATTCAAATAGCGGTCTCAAAGGGAAGGAGTGATAGATGTTGCTTCGATTTTAAGACAAGAGCTGCAAGCTCACAGCCTGCCATTTGCAACTATGAGAGAATGAAAGAAGCTTCATTGTTGTTGATCAATAGCCTCAAGGAACTGACCTTAACCACTGTACATGTTTACGACTGTACCTCTCAAACGAGACAAAGTTGGCGATTTATGTGCAGAAAACAACAGCACGTGCTACCTTTCGACGACTCGCGAAAATGAGGAAACATAGGAAACGCTGAGACTCGAACCTTCCTGTCCATGGCTCAGCCCGCGAGCTCAGGTCACTTGAAAGCCGGCGAGGAACACTACTTGCATCCCTCTTCATGCTGTGGCTGAACTGTCTAACTCAAGATTTGTTGTTGTAAATACAGGCACCATCTTTGACTAGCCTTGTTTTCTTGAATCTTCCAGTGAGAAAAATGTGTTTATTGAAGTTTGATGACAAGTGGCAGAGTCGCTAGTGCGCATGTCAATGCACAGACCACAGACTGACTGGGCAGTGGCCTCGCGCACATCACATGAACCCAAGAGAGAGGGTGGGGGAAGAGAATAAGAAAATCTACTCAAAAATGTACAAAACAACAGACTAACCAAGCTGTGATATGTAATGTTTCCGCAGATTATCTAACTGCACTTGGGGACAAGCTTCCTTCTCCAAACGACGGGAAGGAGACAAGCCTCGCTGTCATCAAAGCCTTTCTTAGCCTCCTCGCCTCACTGGAATCCCGTAATTAAAAAGAGGAATGGAAAAGAAGGTAGATAGAAAGAACACGGAGGCTGGCTTGATGGACGATTCGAGGTTTTATCAGAGAAAAACTGATCGAAACTGCGGCATTTTTATCGTCCTGTGAAACGGTATTTTTGTCCGTTGTCAAGGAAGATGGATTAATGCGGCAAGTTGTTCTTGGCACCGATGTGATCTCAGGCTTGTAGTCTACCACACCCTTCACTCCCCCTACACTCCCCTACACTCCCCCTACACTCCCCTACAGCCCGCCATTGCCGTGCTGCTCCCTACTGTGTAGTGTTGTCATCACGAGTAGTTCTCCCTACACATGGGTTGGTGTCTCCTCAGTACCAATTACTCATCCACTAATATTTCACTAATTGCTGTTTTTAACAGGTCGGTAACATAGAGGTAGAACATTCACTTGTCACCACTACAGCGATGATATTCCTGGTTTACATCTCTTCTCAGTGTCCGTGTGTTTACCTTTTGATGTGACAGCTGAGGCTGCACGTGTTAATAATAATAAGTTTCATAGGTCAGAGTTCATGCTTGAGGATGTGGAGGGGGAGATCTGATGATGTCAAACATCTACCCCCTCCAATAAAACAAAATCGTGCACCTTCAGCCAGGGTAACACTGAAAATAAAAGAGAACACCCATGGAGTTAAAAAAATAGAGCCTACCAATCTCATTGCTATTTTCTCTACTTTGCAGTACTAAAAGTGGGACAATGTGTTCCTCCCTGTACTTTCCTCACTCCGTCCTCAGACCACATAGGAGCAAAGGTGTAGATGTAACGTCTTTTTTTTCCTATGCAGCTGTTGGTTGCGTTTATTTAACGTTTTCTGGCGTCAGACTAACGGTCTCATCGTTCCTAAATCACTCTCGGGTCGTTCGTCGAGCGTTCACCGAGTGCCCTGCGAGGGCGTCAAGACATTTGTTTTCGGAGAAAAGATGCTGGAGAGAGAGTTGTCCTTACATACTTTCAATCTTTCCTACATCTTACAACATTTGGCACTGCACACTGCGGACTGCAACCGCGCCACCTCGCGTCTGGAGCCCAGCACATCCATCATGGAAACCTTACTTCTAATCCCGGCCAACGGCTCTCCCTCCTCCTACCCCCGCCCTTTTAAAGGAAGCTAAATTATGATCAAAATGCCCGAACTGGTATTTCTGTTTTTGTAGTTGATGTTTTTAGAGGAGTGTGTTTTTATGTCTTGCTGTGGTTTTATTTACGAAAAGGTTGAACGGTGTGCGACAGATTTTACGAGTCTATTTTTTTTTGATGGGGTGGAAAGGATGAGGAGAGAAACTAACTGGACTATCTTGTTGGGAAGAGGAGAAACTATACGGGGAATGGGGAGAGGAAGTAAAAGGACTATCGTTATGAAACTATGTGAAGAATATGGAAGAGAAGGAAACGAGTCGATTTAATTGGTCAAACACCTGCTTTATGCAAACATGGTAAACAGCCTTCAGAATTCCGACCTGTCTACCGAAGTTTGTCACCGTTGTCGAAAACTGACAACCTTTCTAAAAAAAACCCTCCTGGTGCAAAAGTTGTACATACAACGACGGAGGAGAGTGGTTAGGAAAGAGGAAGAGAATACCATTATCATAGAGAGAGCACAGTAATGGCCATGGGGGACACAAAGTAAACTGAGCAAGGTCTGAAAGATCTGTAGGGTGTATGCTAAATAAAAACAGACAGAGCAAAATAAAAACAGACAAAGTGTTACTGCTGAATTATTGAATACTGCGATTGCCTCAATCTCACGTACAACACAAAGAGCAGCTTGTAAGCTGTAGGACTATGAGTCAGAAAATGAAGAGAAAATATTCATATACATTACAAGAATGTTATTTTCATATTCGTCGAAAAGATAATCTGTGTCCTTTTTCACTCAAATATTTAAGAACGATTTGAGCTCAAGATGAAAACGATAGACTCCCATAGGGTTGATGGCCTTCAGAGGGACTGTGTCTTGTGTCATGAGCGCCATGGAGACAGCAGAACCCAACCCTTCGTCCCTCCCTTGTTAGTTCCCGCAAAACATCGCTGGACTGCCAACTTTCTTGGACCCATGATTCAGACAATTACAGAGCCTCTCCTATTTACGAGAGAGAGAAAAAAGGTTATATGATTAACAGTGAATGACAGAGGAAACCTGGGATAAACTACAGATTTTCACAACACAGATATGTGCCTGGATGTTGGGAAAGTGTCAGAATATGACGACTAAAGGTTAAAGACAAAATTGCGGCGCACAAGACCACATTACAGGGAAAAACTGGTAATTGCAGGCTGTGGAACAGTAAAAAGAAAACGCTGTTGTAGTTCAAATTGCATTGCTTGATCCCGCTGTCAGGAGAAAGAAAGATGATTTCCAGGAATTATTCCCAAAAACCTTCCAGAATGATGGAGAAATAAAAAAAAGGGTTAGATCCTTCGGCGGGTGTCAGCTGACAGAGCCATGTTGTTCACACTTTGTTTCTACACCTGCCTTTAGGCAGCTCGTCCTTCTTATGTTGAAACATACACCTCCCACAAAGCTCCTCGTAGCTGTCTTCAGAGCTCTGAAAGTCAAAGGTTGAAGTCTCGCCAAGACAAGTGACTGATTTTTATTCTCTCTTTGTCAACTACTTCCTCCACAGAAAAATAAGCGGAAGGAACAGTTGCTTTCTACCTTTGAAATCTTCTTGTACCACAGTCACAGTGAGCCACCACAGCTTTCTTATCTTTCTCATCCAAGAATTAATCAGAAGCCGCGCAAGTGTCCGAATGGGAGAAAGAAGTGGAGGAGAGTGTAAACGAAGATGTTAATTACGATGATGACCACGATGATGATGATTTACTAATAGAATATATTTGACTTATTAAAGTATAGCTGTCATTCTGTCAGTCGCACAAAACAGCCAGGAATATAAAACCTCTTGGACATTTGACAATAAGTCCATGGGCAGATTGCGATGCTGTTGTTCCTCCCACACACATATCCTTTACCCCCATATTATTCTTATACAAATTTAGTGATCATAATTATTATCCATGCGCACTTTTGGGTTGTTCAGACTTGCTCAAATACTGTCCCCCTACCGTATATTATATGTAGATATACCTGGAAGAGTTACTGAAGTGTAAGCTATCCTCTGTTGCAAAAAGAAATAGAAGCGCAGCACCTGTACAAGACGCCGCCGGCTGTGAAAGATTCCTGCTTGGACTTTCATAATTCTCCCGAGGAAGAATGGTAATCGATTCTTTTTCTTTTAACAGCTGCAATTTTCAATTCTATTTTATGATAATTATTTCCGTTCCCAGTTTTGTGGAAAATATTTCGAAAAGTACATAGCAGTTTCCGGTGCTTTGGATCTCAGACAGAAATTTAAGAAAAAAATCGTGGATTCCATGCCTGAAAGACTAAGAGAGGGGTTCACCTGTTATGGCGCCAGGTACAGGCAAGCTAGTTTTTGTCCACTTCTAAACCCAGCATATTTCTGAACATCACCGTGCGTAGTTTAATTATTTCTTAATTGTTGTTTGTATATTGAAGTGTTTTACAGTAAAATGTCTGTTGGAGTTCTTGCGTTTCAAACCTGCCCATTCCTGTTATCATTCACTTTCTTTTATCAGGGTGCGTGTGAGTGGCCAAGGCAGGACGTCCCTGTGAGTTCATGACTTCCGCCACTCGGTGGTCACGTGGTAAAAGCCGCTGCGGACAGCTAATCCGCTCCAAAGGGCGATAAGTAGCTAAGCGCTAATGGCAGGACGGCTGTCTTTCCTGAATGGTGGCGTTCTTACTTTTGGATCATTGCACTCGAGAAAAGAAAGGTGATAGACTCGTTTGCAGCTGCTTCATTAGACAGATGATGACAGTTATTGTTCCTTTCGTGTGGTTTAGCACATATACAGCAGCTATTTTCTCTCATTTTGAAGACAGCCATAACCATGTCACCACACTGTAAAGTGCCCGGGATGTCGGTGTGACATGGTGCAGTTTCTATTGCAATGGCTGGGACTTACAAAGAAATCTTCTCGAAAGATTTACCAGATTAGCTTTTCCAAATGTCTGGCCTGAATTCAATAAAAGATACTCATAAACTTTCATATTTCAATACGGTTGTGTTCATACTAATAAACCTTAATCCAAGGGACCAGATAGAACTTTATGCTAATTAGACGACTTGTGGACATCTGCGACTTCATGGTGTTAGCTGTAGTCGAGTGGCCTTAGTAAAGATTCAATCAAAGGCACGAATACCTGAATGACAAATAAAAAATTACATAAAAGTCTAAATATTGACTAGAGAATACAGTAATTTTTTTTAAAAGAAAGTTCTAAGCCGCTACATCATGTATAATGTATGCACTTAATACAATTAATTCTCTAGTGTTGTATTGTTGGTGTGAAGTGCTTGAATTAGTAATAGCTCCGACCAGTCAAAACTTGTGGGACCCCCGTGGTGGATTCAATCCTTTCGTGCTGCCCCAGAGCTGACATATTTCTGTGTTGTGATGCTGATGGGTGGAAAATAAAATGTATTTATTTACTCACACGTCTGGAAACAGTAGTCTGTAATGGTATACTACTATTGTGAAACTAGAGCAACTGGTTAAAAAAACAAATTCGCTAACTAGTAGAACATTAAGAAAACCTTAAACCGTGGAAGATTCGACACGTTTCTATTTTTGAGAGCAATTATTTACCTAATATCTTCTTTGAAAAAGTTATGTTCCATACTATATTTTTCTTTTTATTGCCTGTAAAAAATAAACAGTTCCCAAATATACCGGGGGCCATTTGAAACAAAAATTTTGTAAACATTTCGAGTCGCGAAGAACTGAATTGTTTATCAGAGAATTTTTTACTTCTCCCGATTATCTCCTTCCCTCGTCTCCCACACTTTCACTCTCCTTTTTTTATTTTTTTTTTTTTATTTTGCATTCTTCTCTCTCATCTTGTGCTGGCATTGATCACAACTATGTGTTATTTATGGCCTGGCAGTCGGTACGTCGCCGCAGGGGAGTAGGTATATCGTTAATCACGATCTAAGAGCTGCTTTTGACAATATTATGCTAATGTTTATCGTCGTTCTGACAATCTTCTTTTCAAGCCAAGAAAGTTAAAAGAAAATATTCATTGAAAAGCTATCTCTTACAAGAAATGCCAGCGATCTTGGTCAGTAAAAACCACCAAACTAACGAGCAACAGCTTAATCTGATATGAGGAACTGGCACGTGACTTCACAGAAAAACAAAATCACGTTCGCGCGCAACCTCTCTCTCCCTCTCTCTCTCACACACACACAAGAAGAGTAGAAGGACGAGGAGTATAAGGGCAGGCTTACCAGCATAAAGTCAGTAGATAAGGGTCAAACATGTTGGCAGTTTAGCAGCCAAGCATCTATGAGACTGATCTCAAGGGGAACAGACTCGACCGAATCATCAGGTCCTGTACAGGACGACCATCCAGTCCTGGACCTTCATGTCATTTCTTCCTCTTGTCATCGTGGTGTCGGCCACCCTCCAAGGTGCCTTGAAGGATAGTGTTCGACAGGGAGTCGGGCCAGTCTTTCGGCCAAAGAAGACCAGCTTACATCGCCGGACCTTGTGTCCTATGAGTGTGGTATTTTGTACAAGGTCGTTGGTACTATGTCCTTGGTATGAGATCTCCCTCAGGTACTTGTTCTCGAATACCTGGATCGTCCTTCCTTTTTCGGCGAGCAGAGTCCACGCGTCACATCTATCTCAGGATCGGTACTACCAGGGATTTATACAGCTTATACTTAATAGTTAACCTTATCTTATATCTACGCCAGACCCTATCTAGCTTAGCCATTGCCTTTGTTGCTGTTGTAATCCTGATGTGGATATCTTAAGTGAAGCTGCCGTCCTTGCGGAAGGTGGCTCCCAAGTACTTGAAGGTGCTAACCTCTTCGAGCTGTACCCCGTTCATATCAATCTCTCCGTCGCCGCTGCCATTGATCATAACTTTGCTCTTATCAGTGCTGGTCTCCATTCCATATGCATTTGAACTGTTTGTCAGTCTGTTGGTGGGGTCTTGCAGTTCCTTGTTAGTGTCTGCTAACAGATGTATGTCGTCTGCAAAGCTTAGGTTGTAGGTTGGTCTTCCATCAACTATGATGGTCGTGGAGGGCCTTGAGCACGACGTTCTACAATATATTAAACGGCACAAGAGGTAAATCACATCCTTGACATCCAACTACTGTAGTGAGAAAGCAAGCTGAGAAAAGCAGGAACATGTCAGGTGGCCTCTGTTTGCGACTTTTATTCGAAAGAGTCTTGTCGCGGATTGTCTTTATCACATTGAAACATTTTGCTCCTGAAAACACACACGCAACATAGCCTGTTGATTGCAGCCCGAGGACTTATCGTTAGGATGGGGTTTAACCGACCAGGATTACGGAACCAGCCGTCTTTCGCTGAATAATTTATCGCCCCTCGTGTCGGGTCGGTAGCAACCTTCACAACGAGGCTAATGAGAGCTGGCTGCCTTTTCTGTCCTGCCAGCTCCATTTTATGCCGTTTGAGTGCATTTAATTAGAACTGATGAAGTTTCTTCCGCCATGAAGGGCACAAGAAAAATAGAAAAAAAGTTTCACCCTTGATTATACTGTAAAAATCGAAAATCAGGAAAAGAAACACCGAGGAGACATGGGGATTCGGGAAAAGGAGTGAAGAATGTAGGCACAGCAGACATGCGCAGTTGCGCATCCTCTCACGCACACACCACACACTTTGAGCAGGAGAAATGGCGATTGTGTGATCAACACCTTACTGACATTCTTGGCTTTCTACATTTTAATGGTTTTGTTGTGTATCAGTGTATCACTGCGGTTGGGACTTTATGACTTCCTCTCTGCGGCAGGCTGCAGGGTCAAACAAGTTCAGGTCCTTGGACCTTACAACGTATACATCGTGACGTATCGATCCCTAGGTATCTATCTCTTAGTGTATCGGAGTACTTGCACATCATATACCAGGGTTTCACCTTTACTACAACTTTGTGTTCTTGTTGAAGGACTAATCACGATCAAAGGAGAAAAGCCTTGATGTTGTCAGAGTTCTGAAAAGAACGGACAGTTTGAGAAGACAGACATTTTGTAATCTACGCTATATATACGCCTGCGATATAAAGAGACTATATAATCATGATAGACCCATTCAAAATATGCATTTCTACGCCTGTTAAAAAAAATCATCGTACATGGAGGGTATGGGGGGTTATCCACTCCTGGTTAAACTATAAAAACATAAAAGCTTTCGAATTTTGGCTTCGAATTACAAGAATAATAAATCATCTACATAAGAGTATTAAGTTACTGTTTAATCTCGACACACCCGATAAAACAAACTAAAGTAAAAGAATTCTGCTGGTTTTTAAAATCGATGTGTTTTAATAATGTGTACCTAACCAACTAGTACAAGATCAAACCACATTTCCTTCTATTGCCCATCTATTCTCATTTCTCAAATTTTCTCAGCGTTTCACTTCAGTTCCTGCGATGTAAGATGTTGTTTTTAATGTTTGGCTAATGCCAATAACAAAGCCCTGTAGGGTCTTCAAAAAGATCTGTTTATTTCAAGTGAGTTTATAGTTTCAGTATGAAGAAAGCAGTGTCACCCATGTTACTACGAATTTCAATTATTTATAAACTTAAAAAGTATGCCAGTTCAACTGATAAATATTTGCATTATTATTTGTAGACCTAAGAAGATACCAGTTTAATTCATATATAGTTGAATTAATTTTCTACTCTTTTCCAAAGCCTTGCGTGGCTGTTGTTAAACTGTAATGTAAACATGGCAGCCGCTTAGCCACTAAGTAAGAAAAATCAAGAAAATAGAAGTGTTCACAGGACTGCGATGCACTTTGTTTTGGCATAATCGTGAAAATGCTGGAAGCTGGGTCTGACAGGAAATCAAAACATTCTGACATGCACACTGCAGTAGGGATGGCATATAATACATGTACACAAAAGGACGATTAAATAAACTAAGCGGAGCAGGTGATACCATGACAATAATGGGCGTGTGAATGTGTTGTTTGTTCTCCATGAAAAGCGTGAGAACTACTCTTTGTGGACGTGGTGTAAGTTTTCAGTTGGGCAATATTTGTTTGAAGGTTTACTTTTGTGACTCAACTTCCGAGAGAAAGAAATGATTGTAGCTAGAACTACGTACCCAAACGTAAATGTTAAAAGAAATTATATTTCAGGTTTTGCTAGTGGAATAATTGAGTGAGAGTGGAGAAGTGTGAAAATTCCACTGTCATTGCCAGAAACCTTTACCTATGTGACTCTTCGTCAGTAGTCACCTCTACAATGAAAGTAGTACTCAATATCATCACCTAGAAGTTAATCACTTATAGCGCCCTTTGAAAAAAAAAGTTTCTTTTTGCAACCCAATGGGGTCCAGGTCTTCTTACTCCTGCTTTCTTGCTTTTTCTCTCATTCCCTTTTGGAATGCTACTGTTACTTTGTGGCCTGAGAACTTTCAACTGAGTGCATGAGAACACCTCTTTCTTGTGGTGTCAGCAAATTTTAACTCCGCGCATTAAGCTTTCTTGCGATGTCAGTAGAAACACCTACTGACTCTTCTTTTTTTTCTTTTTTAAAATTACGGGCCATCTTGCGCATGAGCTTAACAAAGCCTCGGAAAACGTCAAAAAGCCGTCGAGTGTACGTGTTGGCCAAAGCGTCCTCAACGACTGCCGCAAGGCCCTCGCCCTCCTTCCTCTTCCTCCTACCTCGCCTTTGCTTCACGTAGCCAACACACTTTTGCACTTGGCTGAGCATGCGACCGCAAAAAGGCTGAGTGGCTCTAACAGTCAGAGTCGAATCGAGTATAGACACTATAGACACTACGATGATTAGAGGGAGGGCGTTTAGAAAAGGGGAACGGAGAGGCGGTTGGGCTTACAAGCGACACAGATGTGGTTCTCCTCCACTCTGAAAGCCCACCATCACCATCTTGCTGTCTCCTGAAGCTGTTGAGTTTTGTCGCTCAACGTTCCAGGACGACCCGCCGTTTGACAGGAGCGGCACCGTTGCCATGATGTCCCCCCTCAGCAGCCGTTTGGGTAGCGGTGGGTAGCCTCGGTGGAGGGTCATGGAGGACGTTAATCTCGCCACGTCTCACTATTGCCGACTGAGGCTGATGACTTTTAAGCATGTATGTCTAGGTGAACTGTATTTCAGACTTTCTCAGATGTACTTCAGGCATGATGAAGTGTTTTCAGACATCCTGGAGGCAGAACTTTATTTCAATCACAATAAAGATGCAGAGTTGCTCTCAGCCAAAGGGGCCTGTGTCGTAAAGTATAGTTTTTGCACTGAAAGTTATTGTCCGAACTTTGAAAAGGTTTTCAACTAAATAAAAAAAAAAGACTCATTATCTTCATTACTCAGAGCAACTAGCAGCCTTCAAATGGTTTTTAGACATTCAGTCTTGTAATCTTCATCCGCACTTTCCTTTGATTTATTGAACAGATATCGTCTCGAACTGCGGAAAACTACAAACAACCGCCTGGAGACGCTTTTGAACGCAGAATCTAAACGCAGCCCTGGGTGGTGGGAACAGGGCCAGTTCGATTCCAGTCAGGCCGGGCGGGCTGCTTGATTAGATTGGTGTTTACTCTGGCGACTACAACTTTTCATTACGCCGCGGCCTCGCCTGCTAATCAGCTTCATTCGCTTTGCCGCTGATTTCGATACGTTTCCAACTCCCTTCCACCCGCATCACAGCACGCACCTGGCCCGCAGTCTGCGTGCTGCTTAAAAATTAAAATAAAAATCTTCACTGCCTTGAAAATGTCTGTTGTGTCCTTGAGTGCAGCCGTTGGGACGAATGCCTTCTTCAAAGTTTCAGATGTTGTGATGAAAGCCTTGAAGTTTCGCAGAGTCGGGACGGTGGCACGAATGCATTATCAGAGTTTAATGTTGTGTGTTATTGTTCCACGAATGGATTGGGGAGGCATCCAGAGAGTATGGAAGTCGGATTTCGTGATAACAGTTCCATAATCATGTGAACATTTTTGTTTTTCTAGTTTTCATCCACGTGCACATGAACACGCGCGTGAGCGAGCGAGCGCGCACACACACACACGTACACTCAGCACACACACGTTTGTGTATATCCGCGTGCACTCTCACATATACACGCACCCGCGCAGGGTCACACAAACAGAGAGAGTGAGACACAGAGACAGAGAACAGCCCACCGCCAAGTGTGTTAAAGAAATCTTCTAACCATCCCTCGTTCACAGACCATCTAAGAAAGACCGAAACTCTTTAAGAATTCTCTTTCAAGATGTTTTGCTTCAGTATCTCCCTAGTCCAGACTGTCTGCAGTTCACTTCTGCACTTCCAGCCTGCTTGGAACCAACGGACATTTCAAAGGCAGACGCACCATTGTTGGGATGCGAAAGTCTACCTGTCACTAGCTCGCGAGGCTCTTCACACAGTGAGATACCATTGATGGCAGACCGACGAAGCCGAGGGTCGGAGAAATACGCGCTTGGTGGTGGATTGGAAAAGCTGAGGATACGGGAGGATGGGGATGGGGAGGAGGAAGAAAGAAACACTTACACAGCAGAGAGCGGCCAGCCACTATCTTCTCGCCGTCTTGAGCGCGCTTCCCTTCTGGTCGGCAGGCGGCGCTGGATGAATTAATCATTCTCAATTTACCGGTCACCGTCTTTTGTGTCATGGCTGCCCCGGGAGGATTAATCAGATCTTGTGAACCAGCCAGGATTAATCTAACTCCTGGCCAAAATCTCAGTCTTGGCACGGTCAGAGTCTGTTTTCGAAAAAGTTTGCAATTGACTCCGCGTCTGCAAATGGACCTCCAAACGCGCCATTTCCTAAGACTGGCAACCCGATCCCCGCAAGGCAGAGGGGATGGCAACAAAGAGTAGATGTGCGCCCTGGAAATTTCTCGCTTTCTGCAACAACAGATTCGCCAAACCAGAGGAGGGAAATTGCACGGCCCGGTAATCTCGGCGTAAATTGATTTGACTGTGTGCGTTTGGGCATTGCACAGGAATGGGAAAGCAGGAAACGAGGGACTGCCAGTCGACAAGAAGAGCCCAGTGTTTGTGTGGTCCCAGGCAGCAGCAACTGTGGGAGTAAAAGGGGACCTGAAGATCAATGGCAACTTGCTTCTGACTCGCGGCGGTTCTGACCCACCACCACCGGAAGTTCTGCTTCTGAAAGGGGTCACGTCTTGGAGGTCAACTGTGTCCACTAAAGCTAAAACAACATCTTGTAAATCGTCCTGGCATTGCAGCAAGAGTCTCTCTCTCTCACCTTATCTCTTTCTTTGCGTCCGTGCAGTAGATATTTGTAACAACACAATTTGTCTGGATTTAGATATGTATGTGTTGTGGGAACCAGTATTTACATAATGTCTCCCTGATGTTATCCTTACTCATTTCTTTTTCTTACTAAGCATTCTTGTGAGTCTCTCTGATTGTTAATTTTAATGAAGCTTTTTGGCTAATTAGACCTTTAGCCCCAAGTATATGTCAAACTAACATCAGGGATCCTGATTGTTTAAGCTGGGGTTGATTCTCTGGTAGGTAACAGCTTGTGATGTTCCCATTCGTGGATTTTATTTATTTGTAGACTCAGAGAATGGCTTGTTTACTACCTGCTTTAGTGTTTGTTCTTTTGTCTTGGCCTTTCGACATAGTCCAGCGACATGAAAATAACATATTTGAATTCTTTTAGGTAAATTATTCCGCTGTTTCGCGTTCGCTGTTTTCTTTTATCCGGAAACGAATTTGGATGAAACGTGCGCCTAGGAAAGTTTGTCATATTCAACGAATTCAGTGAATTATATTCGTCCCTCTTCTCGTGTGTCATGTCAGGGTATGAAACCACCCTAGAGAGAGAGAGAAAGTCTGCTTTCCGAATGTTCCGAGGTGTGCGTGCTGCGAGCTCACGAGTCTGGACGGCGCCTCCGGGTCCGTGTCTCCCTCTAGACAAAATGTTTTCTTTCGTTTTTGCCTGGAGAGTTCTTACACTTTCTCCGAGTTTGTAGTCGTGGAGATATCGCTTTCTTTACAACTAGACGGAATAATCAAATAACTATGTCTAGTGGTCTATACTGCACCCTTGGGTTTGCCGGGGATTCTTGAGGCGTGGCTCAAAAGTCTTGTTCGTGAGGAGAATAAAGACAGGGCAAGCCTGCGATAAGGCCGCCAAGTATTTCAATATAACATGCATCTACACGAGTGCATACATAGTCTCTTACTGACATGTTTCTGACATTTATGAATCAATTTCTTTTGTGTATATATATATGTTATTTTTATTATTTTATTGTTTAAACACTTTGTACAGCGGGTGTAGTTAAAGGTCCACTGGCTTGTCTAAGGGATGCTTGTTATGAACATGGGTAACAGTATCTTATGTAAGAGATGTCGAAGGACAAATTCAATATTACTGCCACGTTTTGGGAGAGGATGTTGAGGTAGGAGGAGCTTGACGGTCACCGTTCACAGGCTTATCCTCGTGATCATTGATTGTCAGACAGGGTGTTCACAGATAACAGGTCTTTTTCAGCGAGCTGGCAGGAAGCCACAGAAAAGTCAATGGATTTAAAATATATCTTTATATAGATATCGGGAAAGGAGAAAAGTTTGAGAGGATTTCTGTGGAAATCAATGCCTAGTTGAGATTCTGTGCTTATCGTTGTTTTTCAATCTCAGCCGTCACATACATGGAGGACAGTGGCCATGATCAGGCACAAAGGTTATCGTTGATAATGCCGCAGTCTTGTGAGCAGGCAAGTCTTTGCTGGCGTGGGAGGAGAACACTGGGGAGGAAAGCATGGATGGCAAACAAGACAAACACAGAATTTGTTGCTGTTATTATTTTTGCATTTAATGTTCTCCGTGTTGATTGTTTATAACACTGTTTCCATCGCTCTGTTACCATCATCGGAAGTGAGATACAAAATGTGGTTATTTGTGTACAGTATACGGTGTACAATATAGGGAATACAGGTCATAGGTCATGTCGTGCATGCACATTCCCCCACCCATCTCTTTTGGCATAAAATGATTTGTGAAAAATGCGAGCAGCGCCCACTCATACACGTCATACAAGATACCATCGGATGAGCTAGCCGAAAGTTTGAAGAGAAATAAACTCGATCCTCTTTCCACACCGTCGGTCAGCGTACCCCCCAAAATCTCATTCCTAGCCTGCGGAGGCGCAAAAATGCAGCCGGCAAGTCGCGGAAACCGGGCCCCGAAAATTCTATTACGGAATTCATGCGGTACACCACACCATTTCAGATACTTTGCTATCGATTCCTATTTGTCTCCGAGTTACATTTGACTTTATCAGCCATGTAGAGTAATATTTTTTCACTCTGCTCCATTTCTTCGCCAATGAAGAACCGCGCGATTGCAAGCGGCAGACTAAATGTTTTTTCCCGGACTTGGGGGCATCTCTTTTAGGGGAGGAGTAGAAATAGAACGAATGGAAAGAGAATAAAAAGTAGAGGAAGAAACTAAAGGAAAAAAAAAACAATGGAAAAAGAAACGAAAAGGATGCAAAAAGGGGAGATAATTTTATGAGAAAAGAACAAAAGGGAAGGATATGTATGGAGAGAGAGAGCCAATGAGTTCGAGTCTTTGTACATGTTGCATGTTTGTTTTCTTTATTCGTTATGATTGTCTTCATTTGAAAATGTGATAAAGAAGCAAAAGTATGTTGATTTTTACGGAAATTCTTTTTCAGAATTAAAGTTGATACAAAGACGAGAAGTACAAGTAGGAGTAATTTTGCTGGCTCTTAAAGTTGATTTGATTTGAAATTATTTTGGAAGGCCTCAGTAATTTGTTGTCTAGCTGTAAACACAAAAGACTGAGTGTTGTAACTAGTGTTGAAATCCTACACTAGCGTTCATCCTAGTGCTGCAAGCATTTTTTTCAGTAAATAATTTGTTTATTTTCCTTGTCAGTCAACTAAAGGTTAACTCTCTCATCCTATATTTCCAAATACGGGATGTTGCTTTGTGTTTTCTGATGGCTGGGTTAACAAAAACACACATTGCCTTGTCACTGTCATCGTCGTCATTACAATTATAAACCGCCATCTTTTTGTCGATAAGAGAACACAAACAGAACTTTGGAGACTCTACACGTGTGTATCCATGTGACATTTAGCCGCCAGAACCTTTGTAAAGGTGCGTTTGGCAGAACACCTAGTGTGGAGCTGCAAGTCGATGGAGGAGTAAGGAGGTAGGTGGGAGGGGGAAATAATCGTTCGCGGACGATCACGATCACGTATGCTAAACATATCAAAACAAGACTCGGGCCATGCTAATTAGCAGGTGTACGTGACCAGACGAAAGATGAAGGATCGATCGAAAGAAACCGTGTTGGCACATACTCTGTGAATATTATCGCGCCATCTCGAAAAGTCCGCCTCGTTGTTGGAGGATCGTTCCACTAGCCCCCTCCCTGGCCCCCTCACAAGGCAAGGCAGCACACAAGGATCAATCCCTGGCGACTGTCACGTCACGCGCGCTGTTTTCAGAATACTTTGATGTAGTTGTGAGCGCGTGACGGTGTTATCTGTGGAGTGACACCGACACCTTGCCACTTGGTCGTACCCCTGTAGCCACGCACCCTTCCTCTCTCTCTTACTCTTACACAACACTCACACCCCTTCTAAATACAAAGATGGGCTGATGGCAGCCAAGAGAGCGCCTGGTACAGATCACGCAAGCAGTCAAAAGCTTTGCGAAGATTCCTTATGTATGTGCAGCTTCCAGTAAGAAGGTAAGGCGATTACCACCACCGCCATCACCACACTTTCGACAGCAGCAGGGAGGTCAGGGATCAAGACAGAAATCTGTTTTTTCCTGGCTTTAGACATCGTTTCCTGATAATGACCATAACAAAAAGTCCATGGGATTCGGGAGAGGAGGGTAAAGGCAATAAGATTTCTTCCATCGTAGTCGGAAGTCCTTACATTACCTTCCTGCCAAGAGTAGCCATCGACTTTGCAACACCGTTGAAAAGTAAGTTTTCTAAATGGTTCTGTAGTACGGTCACATTGAAGAAGCTCAGTGATTCAGTCAGCATATATGGATGGCTTTGTGTTCTCTGTGTGTACATAATGTAACAGCACGCACTGGAGCGTGTTGTCCCCTGAGTACAGCATGGACAGCCCCACAGTTGCTGAGGTCGTCTGGGGAATGGGCAACTCTTCAAATTTACCTACACTACGAGTCACTCCATCCCGCGCAAAGTATCAAACACCATACACGGCTCACCGACTCAGCAAATGTTCAGTCCCCTGCTGCAGCTGCTGCACGTCACCCCCTTTAGCTGCTGCACGTCACCTTTAGCTGCTGCACACGCCCTTTAACGTCAACCACTGAGTTCATTCTCCCCATCATCGCCACACATAAATGTAATTCTTGATAAACATCTCACTGCTAGCTGCACAACATTTATTGCTCGTGCAGATTTCAGGATTCTGATTACATTTTATATTATTATTATTATCATCTCTTTTCCTCAATTCAATCAAATAATTGGCATTTACATCAAGGGTATCACGCAAAAGGTTTTTGAAAGCTGTGATTTAAAAAAAAATTAGTTCATTACAACCTTTCGGTGGCCTTTCAGTCTGTGACTAGAAGCAGTGGACACAATGGCTGTCGATAGTATGATGCTCTTCATTAACTAAATTTTGCGTCCGGTCAATCAACCAGGAAGACTAGTGCAGGTCAAAGGGCATATGTAATCTGTTGTGAAAATGTCTTACTTAGTTACATTGGACCTGGACGCAGTAACTGCTATTGATCTTAAATACCCATTAGCTTAAATACCCATTACTTGATTAGTTGTTATGAAGAAAATAAAACTATGTGTTTGGGGCCTGGCGAGTATGAACACTATTTAGGTTTATAAATACTACTTCACGTCTACTTCATACCAAGTAAGTTCTTTGAGTCTGTCTATCAGATACGTTGTTTAGGTCCATCCTCGTACATAATAAGTATGGACAAAAGCTTGATTAAGTCCGGCAAAGTGTTTGTATATCAATGTTATCTTAAATTGCTTTCAAACTTGGTCAAACTTTTGTGAATATTTTTTGCGGTGAAGAAGGAAGTTTGGGTAACTTATTGCTTGAGCACTGTGCATGTCCTTTGTCCTCACTGCCTCCTTAAAAAGACCCTCATCTCCGCCATCTCTCCTCCTCAACGAGCGGAGCACATTTCTCTTGTTCAGAATGACTTTTTTACACTGCACATCATCTAATTATTTCTGGTGCAAGGATTGATAATTTTCAAAACAGCATTGCTTCAGCCCGAGTATGTGTGGTGCATGTGCATATCTTCCCATGGGAATTTGTTTTATTATTTAGTTATTTATATGACATCAGCAGAGCAGCCGTGGCCCTTGTTGAGAGGTAATTACTCAAAATCTGTGTGGATCAACATTTCCTCCCACAGTCTTCTGCCGAAGCGTGCCACTGCGATCAATGAGAGTGGTCACGTGTTTGCATGTTTTAAGAAATATGGACGCTTTTGAAACGTGCTGTGATTCTAAGAGAGCATTTGCAATGTGTTTCAAGATTTAAATAAATCTGGGCTCATGAAAACAAAGACAAGGAGCATGGTGGCGGTGGTTCAGCATGCACATACGTCAAACGTTTCTTTTCTGGAAGTTAATTCTGGATAGATATATAGATAGATAGAGCTTTACAATTTTTTTTTAAATCCACTTTCACTTTAACGTTCCATCACCCTTTTTGATTATGTTAAAGATCATTTCAGCTGCTCGTAAGTTCACAAACATTCCCTCCACACTTGCTGCGGTGAAGAAATGGCTTGGCAGCTGGGCCGGAAGTTGCTGAGGCACACCGCTGGTTGCGCGATAAGCAGCTTCCGGTGTAGTGTTCCAAAGACCTGCTGGCACCTGCCGAGTCGTTGGGACTCTACTTGTGCGGCCTGCCTTTCCCTCCCTGACAGTGGATGCTTGCACAGAGCTGACTAGGCGGCATTTGGATACAATGAAACACGAAATGTTGCATAAAATGAATCCGACTTGTACTTTGAGCTTCCCCCATTCCCTGCATGTTCCCCTAGTTGTGCAGAATACTCGCGACCTTCACGATTGTCTCACTCATCAGAGAAATGCTTTTCACAAGCTCGTGCAGAGGTGTCTGGCAAAACAAAAGCTTTCTCTCTTATTAAAGAAAGATTTGGAAAATACAAACTAGTTATTGTTCTTTAAAGAAAACTGTAGTATGTGCTATATTGCTGCATATCTTCTCAATGGCTGCATTGGAATTGTAATCATCGTAGCTATCGGTTATCGTTGCATACTGAGTATATGGGTGTACTGAGCATACTGAGTATAACTTTGAGTCAGAGGTCAGAGAAATTACAGAGATGTGCATCCTGGGCCCTCGTCTGACAGACGCCGCCAGATTCTGCTCTTCTGGAAAGTAAATCTTAAAGTATTTAAAAAATATAGAGTTGTATCTAGCATTCCCTTCCTATCCAAAGTACTTGAATGTCTTGTTCTGACGCAACTCATAAATCATGAGGATGCTGACGACCTTCTGGAGCCTTCTGTCAGCCTATGGACAGTCGATAAAGCTGCACAAACAGTTTTGCTGAGCAAAGGACCTTGCGCCGGTTCGCGTGGCTGTGTTTTCAAAAGCGCAAAGGTCACGCCTTTTCCTCCACGACCGAATTAGAAAGAAGGAAAGAAGGTAAAAGAAAATAATAACTGCAGTGCCGAACAGCTGGAAGTGTTTTGTACAATAGTCTTGCAAAAACTTGCAAGTGCAGCCCGATACTGTTAGCTCATCTGGCAGCAACCTGCGCAGAGGGAAATGAAAAGCCGCACCCTCCTCTGTAGGACTGGAGTTCCTTCCTTAAGAGGACAGGAATGAGGCAAGACTTGTACCACAAGCAGAAAGTAGTTCTTATTCTAGAGCCTTCCATAAAATATAGACATCCCACCACGACGGGCGTGTCGGCTTTGCCAGCTTCCGGAATCTGGAGAACACATTTGCCATCGGCGGCCTCATCGCCCAACTTGAGCACAAAGCACGGAAACAGAATTTAAAGATGGAGACAGGACAGACTGTCTCTGAACACAAGAAAAACCGTTGTGCGGCACAGGAAGAGCTTCTCTTTTATCTCTTTTATCTCACAATGGAGCCGTGTGTTGCTGGAGGAAATACACATCTAGGCTATGTTACAGACATTGTACCCATGGCTCTGTAGACCTCTTATGAAGTATAATACAAGGTTTTTTCCTTGAAGCTACTCGTTTCTGGCATATTCTTAAAAACATTCTCACTCCAGAAAAACACAAGGTGAATGAAAACTCTTACCACAGGATACTCATCCTTTCTTGGCGACAAACACCACAAGACAATGTTTCCTGTTATTCTTTCCTACCCAGATAAAATACACCTTACAAGTTTAGAACACGTTAAAAGGATGTAAGCAAATTAAAAGCTGCTTAGCCTCAATAAAACAAAAGCAATGGGCCTGGTATTTCGCCAAATAGACACATAGTGGGAGGCCCGACATCTTTGTTTAGGATAGGCTTGAGTTTGTGCACAGTTTGTGAGAATTCTCTCCGCCTATGTTTCAGGTTTCCTAGGACCCGGCGTCGGAGGCTGGGAGGAACGTGTAAGCAGTCACTACCTGATACACCCAACATCTGCCTGCAGGCAGTGCAAGGTGTTTACTTGTTCACTTGTTGTGTCTCCTTTCATGCTTCTCGTTGTTGCCTATGTTTCTCTTTTGTCGCTCTGCTGCCTACACAAACGACAGAAAGTAATACTGTTTAGAGACTAGTCGAAATACCTGAATTTCACCTGGGGTGTATACTTGATACATGTGTGGGTGAGTGCTTAAGAGATTAATTGAGTGAAAGAGTGAACAATGATTTGATTAGAAATGTAAATACGAGTACTACTACCCTTGACACCTTCCTAAACTACAGTTAACACGGATTATGATTATTTTCTAGCAACCGTTACCAGGGAAAGAGACTTTTGAGCACCTACAAGCTTTCCTTTGATGAATTTGTTTACTAGTTTCATGTTTTACGTAGGGATTAGTAAGATAATACTCCAGTAGCCAGGGAAGGCTGCAGGCACTTAGTAAATGGGTGATGGATGAAAAAATAAACCAAATGATTGGTGCATGCAGAAGCAAAATGTGTTGACATGTCCTGCCGTGGAAAATAACAACGTGGCGCGAGATGGCGCAGTAGGTCGCAGAGTTAGGGCGAGAGGAAGTGACGATAGGGAAGAAAAATTATTCCTAATGTCATTAATACGACTATAGAATGGAAAATTAGGAAATAAAATCATTGTACACAAACAGCGGGGTTTGTCTAAAACAGGAGGATGGCCAAAGCACCAAGAACGAGTTTGTAGCTAACCTTTCAGACTAAGCGGTAAGCCACGTAGGAAATACTCCGACCTCACTGAGGGCGAGATAACAGTCACAGTCATTTAATTTGTTCTATATCAGTTTCCCAGTATAAACTGCAGCCTTCTTAAACATCAGGCTTGTCTGAAACATCTCAGCTTGAATGAACAGCGCTTGCTTTCTGCTAATTCGGAATTCTTCTAACCCTTACATCCATGAGTAGAGTTTAGAAACTTATGGAACTTCACATAATACTGCTTCATAAATTCCTGTTTTCATCGTAGACCTAGGATTATTGCTAGTGCCAGATAGTTTGGCGATATTCCTGCTTCATACATTAGACCCCGAGGAGGTAAACACTGAAGGAAAAGCACGTGACTAGAGCGGCGTGACGTCAGCAGTGGCCGAGCATGCGCGACCTTTCCAGACAAGAACAGGAGAAGCTTGTCCAACATGGGGTATTCAAGTGTTGAGGATTTTCATGTCGGTGAAACGATTTCTTGCCACAATCAAAGAAAAGCCAAAGAGTCACTAACGTCGACTAACTGCTGTGAAAGTCATTCTTGACATTTGCCTACGAATGTGAAACATCAAGCTGACAGCTCACCTGTCTGGAATTCGAACCCCCATGTTGTCTTTGTTGGCAGACACAACAAAAACATAATACAACGAAACTACTGTGCTGTACAGAAAACATAAATTTTTAAAAATTGACAAAGAAGAACTGCAGATTAGACAAGACAGACACACAACATATTAAAGTGAAGACAGGACAGAATTTTTTATTCTGTTGACGGTTGTCAGATGGTCGTTGAGAAGCATGGCACATTAATCGGATGCCACTCGGACTGAATAGTCGTCTTCACTGCCTCAGCCAGCAAGATTTTGGGCTCTGACCACTGAGAAGACAAACAAGATATCCAACATTTAGCTTGCAATATTTAAAGCAGTTTCATATTAGAAGTGAATCTGAGAAATCAATCTCGTCTTGCAGCAAAACGTTCTTTTTTATGTCTGCGGCTTCCTCTACAAAATCAATCGCATATATATATATTTATACCATCGGCAATTTAGAGAGTTTTACAGTTTTCCACGACCTGTGTACATAAATCACGGAATATTAAACGCTTCCTAGCACTGCCTGACTGCGTGGTCGAATATCAATTTGTCATTTGCCTCCGAGGGAAAGATGTCGTATAAATGTGTCCACGTTTGATTTATAGGCAAGTTTTGCAAGTTCCGAATGTAGCTAGCAATATCAATATAAGCTGTCTGATGTTTCTCCTCTCACTCTCTCTTTCTATCCTCGCTAAAGATCTCTATCTGGAATATCAGGTTATATCGCGCGTGCGCACACATACATATACTGTCACGCGCGTGAGCTCGCAAAAACTAGTAAGAGGAGAGAAATTAAGAGATTTTTAGGTTCGTAGCTTGAAAATCCTTGCAAAATACTAGATGGACAAATGTAATTAAGAATTTGAAGACTTTTCTAATACAAAAATGAAGATCAAGTTAAAGAGAACAAGACATGAAGGATTATTTCTTACCCAGACTCAGATGTTGTATTGTCGTTGACAGACAATAACCTGAAAACCTGTCATGATACACTACCACAATCATCCCAAAATTGTCATCTCCACTCCACCAGCACCACAACTCTGTGACCACTAATGATGACAGTCAGCAGTCACCAGCACAACATCAAGCTGATGACTATGCTCACTTTCTCAAACAGTTTCATTTTGTGTTTTTACCTTTACTGTCAACCAAGAGAATGTAAAGCGGGGAAAACCCACACAGTCCACCTGCGAGACACAAAGCACAGACCCTGTAAGTAATAATAAGTAGACTGTATTTATAAAGCAACCTTCTCTATAATAACAATTTAACGAGCACGCTTGTAACGTATGCACGCACGCACATGACACCAAAATAAGACATTCACTTGCTAAGGTAATGTGATGAGGTGCACAGTCTCACCCTTAGCACCTACAGGAAGGTCAGCACTACGGCAACAGCATCAACCTAGAATTTCAGAGAGGTTTAAAACTAGAGTGGCCTTCTGGAGAACGTGAGGGCAATATGTTCCACATGAGTAGGCAGAGACAGACCTTTGCGTGACGCAAGTATGTCTACCATCTCCTACATCCAAGGCCATTTAACAGAAGCAGGAAACCACCGTGCTAATACGATTATTTTTGTCTTCCCAAAAGTAAATAAAAGGCATGAAAAAAAATAAAATCAAATTCTGACATGTATGACCGAAAATGGCGTGGAACGTCGCCTCGTTGTCCCATCACAAGCAAGCACTACATATGTTGCTTACAAGAGCTGTTTATTCGCTGCCTCATCACTCACATCACTCTCGCCAAATATCACACACATAGAGAGACACACAAACTCTCTTCTCGTTCCTATCTACCTTTTTTTTAAACTTCAGGTGCAATATTTTCTGCTCTGGTGGTTGAATGATTGTCTAGAAACCGAAGCAAGCTCTAAGTTGCCTCCTTTTGGCAAAGAAATAAGGGGCCTTTAGTTTGTTCTTCATTTATATTAAATGTTACATTAAAACTTCATAAATTTTATAGCATTATTGTTATTTACAATATCTCAATATAGTTTATCCTGAAACTGTTAACCAACGCATTTCTCTTGTAACACATGACTTTACGAGCATTCGGATCGTAGCATAACACAACGGACTAAAAGTTTCTCTTTTAATTTACAACGGCTGTAAAAAAAGATTTTATTGTAAGGCCTCTTCAAGAAGTCTTAAGAAACGCCAGCAGCGAGCTGAACACAACAAGCATGCTTAGCTTTAAATAAAACATCCTGGCTTGAAATTGTGCCCGTACACCATAACAACACATCATATTGCAATGGTTTACACAGTAGTTTGTTTCCACGTGCATATTTTCAACTATACTTTCTTTCTTTCACTCACTCCTCTTCCTGTTTATTTCCTTTATCTCAACCCTATGTCGAGTTTGGGGGAGATTGGATACCCTTTCCTCCTCACACAAGGTCAGGTAGGGGCAAAGCATTTTAACCCAAAACAATGAGTGTGCTGAGCTCGGTATGGTCACCATGGTGACAAGCATATTGTTTTGTGAACAAAGGGTTCCCTCAACTCCTTGCCTCTCGCCTCCTTCGCCTCTCTTAGTGGTTGTTGGTGTCGGTAATTCATCTGCACCGACTACCCTCACGTGGCTTTCCATAGCTGTGCTCCTCGACAAGCAGGCTTCATGAATATCGGCTGCGCCGTGTGTGGGAGGCCATACCTGCACGTGCCCTCGTGGTGAGGTCAAGGCCGCAAGGTGCACCTAGCGCTGTTCACTGGCAAAGCTTTGTTCAGTTGTCTTCAGCTGGTTGATGAGACTCGCACTATACGCTGCTGTATGCTATGTGCTATATACTATATATGTGCTATCTGCTATGTGCTATGTGCTGTATGCTATATGCTATGTGCTATATACTATATGCTCTAATGCTATGGCACAGCAGTGCTAAGTCACAGCAGGTCGATGTTGTGCTGAGATGACAAGTGGCTCCGCCACTCACTCCCAGTCTGCTTGCTGATCGACCTTCACGCGCCGCTGCGTTCCTGCTTGATGCTCGACGACAAATCAATGGCGAAGCGGAACTTGTTTCTTGTCGTTCTGCTGGAGCATGAACCATAAAATCCTGCTTTGTTCAAGGGCAAGGTTGACTGCTTGTGGCAGGGGTAGACACAGTTTGTGCGGGACAGCAGGAGACACAAAATAGAGATTATCTTGGCAAGTTTCAGACTGACATTAATCCAGAGAACGGTAGTGCGATTAAGACAATTTACCAACTATTAGGGAAAACTGTTAAGAAAGTCTAATATTCTCTTTCTGCCATGCATGCATCCACCAACACCACCCCACACACACACTATATATATTATACACACACGTTCATCCACATATATCACAAAGACGCACATATTGTACATACACAGATTCATGCGCATACATAAATAAACCCACACATGAAAATATATGTAAGTACCCATACGCATACATACACGCACGCACGTACAGGCACGCATGAAGGAATAATAATTAATACAGCACCAATGTTTTCAAAACAGGCATGAATATAAACTTGTATTCACTATTCATTCATTCAGAACTGAAAAGAATTCTGCTGAAAGAAAAACTAAACATTCCTCTTTATCTTTTGTCTCTTCTTTCTTTGCAAACTGTGTAAAAGCTCTCCTCCAATGTGTAATGTAGACGAATGTTGAAAAATAATGCTGCAGCCTTGTTAATCATTTTACACCTTGTGGGACACTCGACAAACTTGTCGGGAACTTTCTTCAAAGCCACTGATTTTTCCCGGACAAGCATATCAAAATTCGTGTGAAAAAAAACTTGGCTACCCGCCGCCTGGTCCACAGTTCTTATTGTATCACTGTGTTCTCACCCAGCAACATGGCCTCCGCCAGGGGTCGCTGGTGTCGGTGAAACGTCTGGAGGTGACCGTTATGATCTATCATTGTGTTTGATGATCACAGCCTCCACTAATTCTGTTTTGTTAGTCACTTCCCCAAGTTGACAGTTGTCTTAGAAACGAGGTGCACTCCCACTAGCGAAGGTCACAAATCGCAGTTATCGAATGTCTCACCTTTGCCAATGGCAAAGGTCAAAGGTTCTTCATTCACTAACCGTACTAGCCCCCAATTCCTCGTTCTCCAGTCTAACTAGTATCTTCTACAAACCAGCGAAAATTGAGACCAATTACTGTCGGAAAATATGCATGACAGCAAAGAGGAAAAGCATGTTTCCCCATGAGTGAATTCCTCAACAATGGTAAACATCTGGTTCCTCTTTTACATAAAACGGACATTTCTCACAAGTGATGTGCTTGCATCCAGTACCAATGGCTGTCCACATAGTTTGCTCAAATTCACCCACTACTGAAGCGTGGCCAGGTCATCATCAACATAACTGGGAATAAAAGAATCTCAAACGACTGGTTTGTTTTTTGTTGTTGTTTGTTTGTTTGTTTGTTTTTTTGTTTTTTAATTCAGATTTTTTAAAACAAAGAGACTACTTTTAAATATTTTGATATTTTGTAAGATTTTTTTTTAACATTTTGCTTATAGTGAGATAAATTCTTGGAGTCTTCTGAGACTTTGTGGAACTGTGTACAGTCGGCCTAAGGCGAGACAAGTGTGCAGGGGGTTGTTTTAGTATCATCTGTCTGTCTATCTTCAGGCTGTATTTCTCTCAGTATTTTGTGTCCAGTGTGTGCTGTTTTCCTTCTGGAATCACAATGTATGGCTGTGCTACAGCAGGACCACCCTGTGTTTACACACGCCCCTGCAGGCCGGCCTTATCGCTGTTTATCTCGCCGATGTCAAAACTACTTATCAAACAGCTCTGTGTAACTTCACTGGGCACGCGGATCAGACTTGCAGTCTGCCTCTTAACAGTCATATCTAATGGTCGTGCTGAATATCTTCTTTTTTCTCTCTGTTTGTCTCTCGCTGCCTCTGTGACCCCTACTTTTTCTGCAGTTGACCTTTCACCCTGACGAGTGCACACCGTAACACACACACACAAGCACGTCCGTAAACACACAACACAAACAAGTCCATTCACACAGACACACACAAGCACATAAACATTTGATCTTGCCGCATAACCTCATGCAATGAAATGCTTTTATCCCCAGTAAAGCGACGCCCTGCACGTTTACAAGACAGTAAACCTAAAGGACAACTTTTTTTTTCTTTGTGACCTGGTTAAGTTTATTTTAAAATAATAATTCCGAAAATTATGATGGCAGAATTATGCTTCATTTTCAAGATAACAGTCTTCAAAGATCGGCAATATCACGTGTCACTTTGAAAGAAGAAAATGAGTCTCCTGTACTAGAGAGTTCTGCTGCAGGCCAGTAGTATTAACAGTGAGTGAGGCTCATTCATGAAGTCTCTCATGTCTTCCAGTCAAATGAAGCAACATCGCTCAGGCTGTCGTGTTCAAGAACAATTTTTTTGTCCAGAAAATGAAACAGCCCTACTGATTTAAACTTTATTTGGAAGCTACGACTGAATTTTAAAACAAAATTGAAAGGTCCAAACCAGATTCACTCGACAGAGTGGTTTAAATAAACCTTCTTCACATCAAAATTTAATGAACAATAATCAGTGTCATTGCAGTCTAGACTGTGTTATTATGTCTGTTACTAAATGGGTGCATTTGAGTTCATTTATCCATGCGTATTATTGTTAATAAAATATAAACACATTTCAAATGTGCGTTTGTCTAAGATAAACTCCTGTAAATCTGTATTTGAAGGACGATTAATTTCCAGAATTTCATTTTCATTTTATATTTACAACTGAATGCTGATAGTGTCTTTTTGTCATTAAATATATCACATAAAACATTATAAAAATTTGATACAAGGTTTAAGGTCATCCAGAAGTGGTTGTATTTTTTAATTTCCTTTTTTTCTTTTTTTTTTTTTTTTTTTTTTGAAAGCAAAATGGTGGTCAGTGCTCCACGTGGGCTGGACGCGATTTTTAAAGCAAAGTCAGTAGTGTGGTTTTCTGTTTAGCCATTCCACCCGGCCTGGTTCTACTCTTGGTGGATGATGCTTCGGAGAAATCCCCAGATGAGTGCTGGTTGAGAGCAGCAGCGATAATCACAAGCAAGGTAGTAAGCAGACGGCACAGGCTGGTGTTTTCAAGATCCACTAGGGCTCTCTCTCTCCTAGCCCCTCCTGTCTCCCTCTTGCGCAGGGTTTGAGCCACCCCATGTGCGCGGACTTGACATCCTGTGCGCGGACTCGGCGATACGATAGAAATCATTAAAAGCAAAGCAGATGATTGTGTTAGTACTGGGCTACTTGTCACAAGCAATCAGTGTTGCCTGGGCAATAAAGTCGTGTTTGTCCTGCGTGATGCCAGGGCCTGTTGTGGGCGAACACTGTCGCTGTGTTAGCGAGGGTTTTATCGAGTGCTTGCAATAGCTGTACTGTCTTTATAAATTGTTTTGTAAACCTATCGCTTTAATTTCTGCTTCCGCTGTCAGCTAGGAGCTGCCACACCAACATTTACTGCATCGACTCGCCATTAATCACGCCCTTGTTAAAGAGATTGAGGCGAAGGGATATGTCAGATTGAGGTGGAGGGATATGTTAGAGACATTGAGGCGGAGGGATATGCTTCACCAATTTTATAGTCCACCACAAACCTGTAGTTGATGGTGTACATAGTGTTTTAAATCGCTGTCATTTCACGACAGACAAAGAGAAATATAGAAGCAATTTGCATGAAACACAGAGTTACAGAGATTTACAACACTGCTATCAACCAAAGCTTATCTAGGTTTATACTTCTCATTACATGCAGCCATGTCTGTACTGAAAATGCAAGGGTAAGGCGGGCATCACTCCGTTACCCCCACCACCACCACCACCATCAACAACAACAACAGCAACAACAATAATTAGCGCTTTTGCAGCCTCACATCGCAGCCAGCAACAACTGCAACAGACACGTCAGAAACAACGATTCTCAGGTCATCTTCAGGTCAACGACATCGGCTCTTTCATGTCTTTTTTATGTTTCGGTTTGCAATATTCAAATGGCGTCTTTAAAGTCCCTGAGTTTTTTTCCCCTTCCCACTTTTTTTGAGTTGGAAATGGCGAAAGATTTGTAATGTTTTTATGATAATGACCTCACGATTTCCATTGCTGTCTGATTGCAAATGAAGAAAGCGCTTTAAAGTCACAGATACGCATGTGTTAAAGAAGATGAAACGACTACTGTCAGTTTTTTCTCCTTGTCAGAATTTTAAAAATTGCTTCACAGGCTAATTTTGTGTTTTTCATATTCAGTCAAGACCGTATGTGTCTCCTCCGTTCGTGCATGAGAAGAAACAGACAAAGAAGACTATGGAAGCATTTAAACAACAACAAAAAATCCTTGAAAGGCTTCCATTCTCTTTGCTTACAGATAGCCGAGTTTTTTGTTTGGTTTTTCTGTTTCTTTGGGGTTTTTTTCAGTCCAAACTGATTGATGGTGGGGGGGGGGATTTTTTTATTTTTTTTTTTTTTGAGGTGGTAGGAGGGAGATGTTCGTGCGAAATATAGTAACGCTGACAACGAAGGCAGACGACATTTGAGCGGCATGACCTTTGCAACCTTACTTGATGAGGTAGAACTCGGCGGCAAGGCAGCGCCCGTCGGTAATGGTGTGGCTGTTGAGAGAAAAGCGTCCGCTAGCAAAGCTGAGTCCACCTGTCAACAGATGCTGGCAGCACAACAGAAGCTGGGTGCCGGGTGCCGGGTGCCGGGTGCAGCCGCATGCAGCAGGTCCAACACAATCCTGTGAACAACGTTAAACCACGTGGTACAGTCTTGGCATCATTCTTTTTTCCTCTTTCTTTGCCACTCACCCTAATCCTTCATGTTATCCCTCCTTCCACCCTTCTTTTGTCTGTATTCTTTTCCCCATCACTCCGTCACTCGACTCCCCCGAATACACGGAGACCAAAACAAAGTGTAAAAACAAAAACCAGAGACTTGTGGCAGGAGTAAGTTGCTTTATTTCTTAAAACGTGAGAAAATCGCGGTAAATTATAGTTCATGTCAGTTTTTAGAATGAATTTCCAAGCTGTATTTTTCTCGTTGCTTTTCTTTCTTGCCCCAGTTTACCGTTGTCCTGGTCAATATGGTTATTGTCAACCAGTGTGATGAGTACACCAGGTGATTGATCGGAGATGAGGACAAAAATCTTTCGCCTTCTTTTAGGCTTGTCAACAGGTGAAAGGATTACTTAACTGCAAGATAGAAACACAGGGTCTATAGAAAGTTAATCCGGTAATGTAGAATTATCCGACTTCACCTGTTGTGACTACAATTGCTTAGTAACACGCCTACCACTGGAGCGACTAACAAACACGTGTCTAGTTACAACTTCAACTTAGCTAAACTATCATCAATGGAATGGCACTAACACAGATGTTCCAGTCAGGCTGGCTTCTACAAAGGTTTGTATCTTCAATTTCCTCTCCACTCATAAATGTCCCTTAATTGTAAACGATCTTTACGGGTCCTACTACATCTCCCCTCCTATGGTGTAGTCTAGACAGGTCAAGACACAGTAATGATCTCTTTGATATGACTACAGTCGAGACAGGTCAACACACAGTAGTGATACCTCTGTGTGTGTATGTATATACGTGCGGTGCGTGTATTAAGATGGTGGTCTTTTTCTTCTACACTGGAAAACAAAAATATAATACAAGAAACTAGTGGTATATCGCAGCCAAGCCAAGCAGCTGGCCGTGTAAGCAGATGCCATAAGAGAAAGGACATTGTGTTCAAAAGAAAACCTGAACCCAAGGTACCCCATATATTATGTACTGGCGACAAGGTGCTTTAACTCTTCCGCCACCCAACTGTTTCAGGTGGGAGGAGAGAGCTCGTGCTCCTTTTCGGCTGATTGACAATAGCTCCTTGTTGACGCAGATTTCTTCTCACACCTATGTTGTTTATTTCTCTTACTTTCTTCTTTATTGTTACTTTTTTTTCTTGTCCTTTTTTCATTCTTTTAAAGAACGTTTTCAGCTTCTTTGTGGATATAAGATTTTTTTTGACTGGTTTTCTGTCCACTTGACCGTTTGGTTTAGACTAGAAATCGTTGTAGGAATTAATTCTGGATCGAGGCTTCCAAATCCCGACTACCAGCGATCCTAATGGACGGAAGGACGCCATGTTTGATCGAATCTCGACCACCACCACTATCCTCCCATCCCATCCCCACGTCTGTCCGTTGAGCCTGACGTGGCAGGCAAGTCTAATCAAAGTCGCCCCCGCCGTTGGGTCGGCGCCGATGTTGACCGCTGGTCAGCAACAGGTCGTTTTTCCTTCCTCGGCAAGTGCCAGAGGTGACGTCCAAACTAATGCACTTCCCTAGTCGGCCATAATGTTGAGCACGCGCAGTCCACACTTCCTGTCTCTTCTGCTTACCGCCTTGGTGTTTGAGGGGCAAACACGAGGTACGGGCCGAGGCTTCCAGCAACTACCCCTTCACTCTTACCAAGTCTTATTTTTCCGAAACTGCAGTTTGGGCAGAGTGATGTTAGTGCTAGAACACCATCACCACCACTACAACCCCTCCACCCGCCACTTTTTCTTTTAGTCGGGGTCTGGCGAGATACGCCAAGGGCCAGCCAGACACATTAAGAACGGGGCCTGGTGCTGACCCCGTGGACACAATGCACAAGTAACGCGAGCCGCTGTCTGGCCAGTCCGGATCATTCGATGATCAGAAGCCATAGCTGTGGTAGTCGGGCGCCTCCAACGGGGGCCATTTTTATTTTATGCAAGTGCCTGCAATGTGCACCACTCTAGAGACAGTTCTGGGGCTTCTGGCCTTCAGGGAAGCGGGAGGAATGGTATCTTTACCGACAACGTTTGCATATCGAATGGCTGGCACGTAGGCAACATGTAGATGAGCAAAGGAGGAGCGACGCCAGTAGCTGGTCCTCGATGGCGACAACTCTTTTAATTTTATATAAGCATCCGTCCGTCCATCCTTCCATCCACCCATCCCTCCATCTATAGTAGCGGTGTGAAGACGTGATGACCTAAACCTGCTAACGTACTATATACTACATTACATTGTGTATGCAAGTCTGTACAAAGGTGTTTTATATACAAATATCAGTATAGGACGTCAGTGTATTAAGACAGACTTTATACAAATGACATGAATACGGTCATGAAGAGTAATGTCTGCCTAACCTCGTGGCAAGAGTTCAGACTTTTAGTCGAGTGCCTTTCTCTATATGTAGATGCACTTTTCTTTAACGCCTTCTGTTAGATAATTGCGATGAATATTGGAAAACGAAATATCACAATAAATTTCAATATTACACTAAAAGACTCCACAAATTTTATTTTGTGGGGAAAATTTTATCATCACTTTGTCTCAGTTACAGATTGTTCGTTTTGAGCTTAGAAACTGAAGGTATAAATTATTAATTAATTCTTCTGGTTGATTAACATTTTTTGGATAGCGTGATCATCCTAAGGATTAATAGTCAGCGCATGCTTCCCTCCCCTTCTGAAGTGGTCTCTCCTGTCCGTCATGTGATCCCCCGCTACCTTCAACCAGCGCCATCAGCACACGAGGCTGAAGGGTTGAGTTGCAGCGACAAAACCGCAGAAAGCTGCTGCACGTCACATGCTGCTGTCACGCACAGCAATAACAAACAATCAGAAACTAAATAATAACAAACTTGTGCAGTTGTAATGACCGTGTGAGAAACGGGTGATAAACTATATCTGCCATGACAGATTCCTCAGAGGCGCTGGCTCGGGCTACCAGAAGCTTCCTTCACTTCTTTATAGTCTCGTCGCGCGGGGTCGTGACCCGAGAGTGCACGACCGACGAAGTGCACTTACCGCGCCGCTGCGAAGGTCGTGACGCCGGCGGGGAGGGGTGGAGTTGGTAGGGTGTGAGAGACGATGGAGAAGTTCAAAGGTTCAAGTTCTCGTCTTGCACGTTGAGCGGATGGCCTGACTTTTCCAGCTTCTGCATCTTTCTACGACAGCCTGGTACAGCGACGACAGCACAGCGACCTGCACGGTTTGTCGAGCAGGAGGACGTGTTGCTGGAGTAACTTTTATGGCCGAGACGCTGATGTCACTGCGAGGCTGTCACGTGGGTACAGTCTACAGTTTTGCGCATGTCACGTGAACCGCAGAAAAACCGCTTTCTTGTGGAAAAGCAGCGTACATGCCGGTAAGGAGTTATTTCTTAGGTTACATTTATTGTTCTTCTCTCTCTCACACACACACTCACAAAGATACATCACGCGTGCTTGGACTCACACGCGAAGGACAACAGTCAAGTAAGGACTGCCAAGTGCACGTGCGGTGAAGTAGCGGAGTTACATTTCTCGTCTGAAAGCTCGAGCCGGGCACTGGCAGCTTCCGCTTGTCCCACACGCAACCACATCTCTTGATTCTGTCGACATTCACGCAATAATTGTGTCTTTGATAAATTTATATACTTTAATAAAGAAGAATACAAATAGCAAATTAATTCTACATACACCGAGAGTTCTGTAATATAATATTTCTAGTAACGTGTTTCCTTATTGGGAAGAAGGCCTTGTCACACCATGTGATTTCTACTGTCATGTACAAGACACGTGACATGACCGCAGTCTTGCTGAGCCTGTGTTTCTCTGCACATACACGTCACTGAACATTTATACACAAACGCGCTCACATACATGAACCAAGCAGAAAGCCACACACACACATATCTGCCCATCACACACTCACACACAATTTGCACACATTCATGCGCTATACATACATCACAAGTACGCACACACGCACCACTGGATGCGTGCACCTGTGAAGGGTTACCTTTAGCGGCTGATGCGTGGAGATGTTTTTGTTTTGCTTTGTGAGAAACGGGGAAGAGTGACAGTGAAGAACAGAAGGATACTCAAAGGCTTCATGGAAGACAAAGGCTGCTACAAGGGTTCCTGAAGGGTCTGCATCGGGCGCGAAGTGTCTGTCGGAAGGTCAAAGGACTATTTTGCCGGCAGATGCACTCTCCCCCTCCTACTCCCCCTTCCCCAACTCTTTCTTTCACACGCCCACTGGCGCTTTGCCTGGTCCACCTCATACCCAAGTAGACTGTTACTAATGAACGGTTGTGATCACTAGCTCGCGGACTCTAACAGCGTTTACGGTGTCAGTTGACCAACGGCCGCACGCCATCATGTTGTGGAGTAGGTGGTGGTGGTGGTAGTGTATGATGTACAGTAATGCTGCTGCAACAGCTTTGGAGGAAAGTACGCTGTATACAGCTTCAGCTCAGTAAGCAGCGGAACAATGAAGTCTGGAGTGAATGGCGGTTGTAGGATTTAAGCGAACTCGTCCAACCTTAGGGGCTGAGAGTGGTTTGCCATCTCATGTACATGCTGGGCTGTGGTCACGGTCGGTTGCCATCTGACCACTATTTCTGAAGAGATTCGTTATAGGAATATGGGTTCGTTATAGGAATAATTCAAGTTTAAACATGGGACTGACAAGTGCTTGTCTCCTCAGTAAGAACTTGGATACCTTCCCTACAATGTCTATTATCATATTCGATAGTTTGATGTACTTTGTCATATTTGTTAAGATTACATATCCTAAAAACTGTTGTCTTACTCTCTGGGGGGTCAGCATCTCATTCTCACACCGTCTGGAATCTCGGTGCTATCGCCGCATGGTTATCTCCTGAGTCTCACATCAATGCAGTCTGTAAGTCTCACTTGAGCTTTGTAGGGTCAATCACGTCTGACCTCTCCTGTCAGTTTCTGTTCATGTTTTCTTTTGTGCTGTCCCGACTGAATTACTGCAACTGATACTCGTCGATCCCCCTGACCACCTAATGAACAAATTTCAAAGTGTTCATAATGATACCGCCCATGTAGTCCCGTAGGGGACTAGCAGACCATGGTGCCCTCCCTCCTCTGTGAGCTTCATTGGCTGTCAGTCCGAGATGACAGTGATTACAAGATGGCCACACGGTGCTACCACGAACTTATATCTCCTGAAGACACCGTAAATATCTCAATATCCATTAGAGGACGAAAAATTAAGAAAGATTCTTGAATCATTTGAACCACTCACATGCCGTGCTGAACAACTAACACGTCGCGCTCTAGACACCGTGAACCACTCACACTCTGTGCTCTAAAATAATTTAGGAATAGAAAGATGTTTATTTCGTACATCCTTAATTTATTTGTCTTTGTTTCCTATTTTAAAAATCACTGTACGGTGAGGGTGGGAGGATGACACCAAAGTACAAGTATGTCGGCACTGAATGCCAAACATTATCGCATCAACACGCATGCGCGTGTAGGCGTGTACACACTTACCATCTCATCTTTCACACGCTGTGTTACTTGCTGATACAGGGAGCAGACTGCTATCTGTCAACACTCAGCACAGCAAGTGCAACTCAATGGTATGTCGTGGGGGTGGGGTGAGGGAGAACAATGGCTGACCGTTTTAATAATGAATAACTTGGCAAGTGTGTGCCGAGATAAAACTTCGTGGGATATTTTTGTTTGCTTGTCTGTTTGTTTTTTATTTACTAGTGTGCAGACAATGCTGGCAGACGGAAGCAACTCTTAGCGCTGGGGTCGTGTGTCGAACATCTAACAACTGGCTGTACAGTCTGTTCGCTACCATTCTCGAGCTGAGTATGTTGACATATTATGTGTACACTGGGTATGAGTACACTCTCCACCCGCTTTTCTCGCCAACTGCTACCTGTTGTAAGAGAACGGATTTCCCGCCTGTTACCTTTGCCACACCTGCAGTTGATCACCAGCCACACTGTGCCAGTCGTTGGGTTGCCGATGCAGCTGATGATTGTACCCTCTAATTAAGGGTGGGACAGAGCCCTAGTCAAACCTCTGGTCATGTGGTCGGTGGAAGTCTGGCCTTATATGGTCAAGCACACCTAGGTATTTCCCTCCCCCTGGCCAAACCTTAGTCAGCTATTCGGTCACCGCGCCCCGTGATACATGTAAGATGGATGAAAACAATGACCAACTTTTGAATTTAGATATATGCACCTATCAGAACAATAGCACTAGCGAGCACACACATTTTATATTCTTCAATTAAAAGTAGAACTTCTCTTTCGTTTGCTGTTATACATTAGTTGCTTAGTGATAAAGTTACTGGGAGAGTTTATGTCTCCACAGGCTACTTTCACTTTCTGCAATTCAAACACCGAGTAACCAGTCAACAGCTATTTCTTTCACTCATAAACCTTAAAGTACACACATTTACACTTTAGAGTACACACATTTCGTATGGCATGTGCTAACATTTCGTACGGAAAGATCACAAAGAGAGATACTGAATAAAACATCCACAGATTTCCTGTAAAACGGAAACTGTGCAAACTGATTTATTTCTCCGGTTGAATTATTAATCGCGATTTATTCGGTGTGTGAGATGCAATGTTTTCATTTCGAGTGTTATTCAGGCCGACGGTTCATGAGAGCTACTGGGACTGTACAAAGTAGATTATTTCCTGATTATGTTTGTAACACAAACAGCCTGAAGTCGAAGTCACATGCAGCGAGCGGTGGCGGCGGAAATGACGTAGGCGCTCTGCACACAAAGGTCTCATTTCCATGTAGAGGCGACTGCTTTGGGTTTCTTAATTAAAGTGTTTGTGTTTTTGTTAACTCCAGGACGTTCTAACACCGCCGTTGGAATTTTCTAGATGTGTGTATCTACTTCTTTCATCGCCATCATTAGGTGAGCCATGGCCACGTCACTCTACGGCACGGCAATGGACACCTCTCTCGATGGCGATTTGGTGGTGTGTGTGTGTGTTTCTTTGGATGGGGGTGTGCGTGTGTGTGGTTGGGTGATGGTAATAGTCTATAATGTGAAGTTGACCCCCATTCAACCTTTTCTGATCTTGTCTCGCACACGTGTAAAATCTCACTCCACTTTTTCATGTCCTCCCAGCGGAGGTCAGCTGTGCTTTGGTGCCTCCCGTCGCTTGTCGCTGCTGCTCTAGTCATCGGTGAGCTTGAAAACAAAAGATAAAATCCACTGATGCAGATCAACTGTCAACAATAATTTGCTGCCTCTAAGGTCGTGTTGAACAGCCCCGGGACAAATCATTCTCCAAACTCCTTTTCTCCAATGAGCTGAAACCACTTCGCTCTGAGTCGTTTGGCGATTCATGCTTTCATTTGTGCATCCAAAGATCGTCACACTCACAAGGAAATGTTTGTGTTGTCTTCGCGTCCTTCTCTTACTGCCATTGTCAGCAAACAGAAGTGCAACAAGTGGTTTCTCACCACACTTTGATTCTCTGCGCCCAATACACTTCTACTATTTGTGCTCATATCAATAATTCATTGTGTGGCTGCCATGGTAACTCAGGTCTACATTATTATGCTACATCTTTCCAAAGTGTATCTATACTTCACAATAAAAGTATATACAGAGGGTAGTTTTTCATGTGCACACATAAATATTGTTTTGCTAGCAAGATGATTGGGTCTCACACTTTGTCAGTATGTCACCTGTCACTCCAGACAACAAGTTTTCAGACGTAAACATTTAATGATGGACTAACTGAATGTAAATCTTGCCACAATATGCTACGAAACTGATATTGCCATAACAGATTACTTTTTGTCTTTTCTTTATTCTTTTTTAATTTTCCCACATTTTGAAACACATTATTTAAGCAGTTCTATTACATCCTGCTGGCAGTATATCCTTTCATAGATAGTCTTTGTTTCGTTTACGATTTTATTTCTCCAGAAAGACACATGTTCTGTGAACTGTATATTTTCTAAGCTACACAACTGGTTTCTTTCCTTGCACCCGTGAGTAAACCATCATGCTACTTAATATTGTCCTTATCTCCTCTAACTTTAATATCTTCAATATGTGTACGACAGTTTGATTTAAATTCTTAATTTTAATTCCTTAATTGCCTTAAATAATTGATGTTTTTGTTTCACTCTTCTTTAGCTCTATAGGAGGAGTAAGCAATAATTCTAGCTCAGACTTCCATTAACAACGAAAAAAAGTTGGTCATCAGTTACGTAAGGGCATAAAAGAAAAACCTTAAGACTGAGGTTCACAGGCTGGTGCGTGCCGCTCTCATGACAGAAAATAAAACAATCTGCAGACAGATACATATAAAAGCAGCCCGCCCACTGGAAGAAAAGAAAGATGCAAACGGCCAACACGTGCACACAAGTGCCATCGTTAGCTGATGCTGACAATGTGAACAGCGAGCACCGCTCACTGCCGGCCGTCTCTAGGTCTTATCTACATCATCACTATCATCTCCGCCGTTTAAACTAATGGGGTAGAAGACATCGGGCTAGCTGCACTCTGTTGTTTTGCCAGCTGGTTCTTAAAGGAGATTTATGACCCGATGACTGTAAACCAAACAGCAGAATTTCCCGGTAAACCAAGAGTTTGTGCCAGACACCGTTGTGCAGTCTCCTTTACACTTTTTCTCGGAATGAAAAGGAATGGATAGCAAAAGAAGTGAGAAGAGGATGAAGGGGGAGGAGAAGGAAGAAAATGATTCTTGGTACGGCTCTGAAGACTGTACTTCCTTGGGGAGGCAGTCCAAGTGCAAAGGAAATTTATTTCCAGTCGGTGTCGCAATGAACGAACTCGTAGATGTTTGCTCGTTTTTATAACGAAACGAGAGGAGACGTGAGTGGCATACACCCATATCCTCATCCTACCATCCCCATCCTCGGTCACGTGGATCGCAGATGTCAAAGTAACTCCGCCCCTTCGTAGAGACCTGTAAGGTACCTCGTTACGAACGGCAGCGCGTGCGCCACGGTTGTTGTGTAAGGCAGACAAAGCACATGATCTGTGTGTTTGGATTCTTCATTGATCACCCCACGTGTATTTTTGGCATATAAACAGGATTTTTCCAAGATTTGTGGTGACTTCCAAGATTTCCAAGATTTGCTTGGTGTGGTAGCTTACTTCCCGACAACCTTTATTAATTACCATTTACTTACCTTCCTGAATATCTAGCTGTGAAAAAACAAACTTAAAGCTAACTCAGCAAAACTAAAATGGAATTCTATTTATATTTATCTAAGTAGAAATACAAAACTACAAATGTACCTTACGGGATTATTTTTTTTCACCTAAATTTATGCGTCCAGAGAGAAAGGCCGTGCCGAAGTCTGGTGAAGTAAGAAAGTGGTAATAATACACACTAAAGCTGTATTGCTGACCGGGGGGAGAACTCACTCCCACGAAGGGCCCAGTATCCTTTCACCAGACGGAGTTGCAAATTTGGATAAACTATTTACAACTCCGTCTGGTGAAATGATGTCTTGGATATACACCAAAGTAAAAGCTTTGCCATTTGTTTTCTAAACAATGGCTGCTATTCCTGACGTAGTGGGTTACAAATTTAATAAGAATATTGTTTATTTCTTCTTAAAACACTTTGCGTGCCCGACCTCTAAATAAGCAATATTTAGTAGTGTATCTAATATTTAGTCTTATCTGTATTGTTTTACTTACAATTTCAAGGCATCTTATTGGTATTGATTGTGAGGGATCGTATATGGTGAGGTCTGAGCGAGAGAGAGCTGCTGGCAAGGTGGCAAGTGTGATGGCCGCCATCCTTGTGACAAAGACCGGGGCTCTGCTCAAGTCCATCTTTTCTCAGAGACTTTTCGCTGCGACACTCGGTCCATTTTAAGTGCAACCCGCGTGAGTCGTTCCGGAAGACTATCTTTCTAAGGTGCTTTCTCTGTCTGAAAGTGCCTGCAGGAGCCGAGGAAGTGTCCATCTTCTAAGTGCGACAAATGTCAACGACGTTGACATCACGTAGAACGTGCCACGCGCTCCCACCGAGTCTACAATTGAGCAAACCAAGCTCTTCGCCAGTACTTGAGGTCTCTGGACTGCGGGTGTGAGGATACCTACCAACTCACCACACCCCTCTTCTAATACAGCAACATTTGCATGATTCCTATTTTTTTTTTTTTTTTTAATCTGCGATGAACTTTGTGTGGTTGGTGTTCACCGAGGAGTTGCAACTGCAGCATTCACTTTTGCCCTTTTGTATAATTTCCAAGAAAACATGCCGTACTTGCAACACTTTTCTTGACAAATAAGTGCTGAGCAAATATCCTGTAGTTTGAAATTGATCGCATGCGCTTGTTAACAAGACACGATTTCACCTTTTACTTTAGTTTCACATACGTTGAAACAACACAGGATGTCAGGAACGAATGTCGATCGAAAATACAAAAAGTTGCGTGGATGCTGCCTAACATGGTGGTTAGTGACTGTACATACCTGTATATACCTGTACATACCTGTACTAACATACAAAAAGTTGCGTGGATTGCTAACGCACGCAAGGTAAAACAGATTAAAGATGGAGTAAATGGCTTTACAGCTGTTGTTCATACCTTGAGAATGCTCCCTAACATGGTGGTTAGTGACTGTACATACCTGTACATACCTGTACTAACCTTGAGCTTAGTGCACGCGACTGTAATTCAGACGGTTGCTGGTTCGAGACCCGTGGATGGAAAACTTACATCATCCTTAGCAGTTACCTTATCCTATAATGAGAGATAATTATAGGAGAGAAAGGCATCCACTATACTATAGAACGTTTTACCACTTTACCTGTTTGGATTCACCTGTACAGGGTGATTTTAAAGGAATATTTTGCATTCAAGAATGTCACTTCCGGTGATGGCATCAGCACTATGTGACAAGCAGTCACATGTTACATTTATTAAAAAATTAAATGTACTTTTAAGAAAGACATCCAAGAACATCGATATTCTGTAACAATAATTATGACGAACATACAAATATACGAGATGTTTCTTTTTGAGGCCAAAAATGACATCGAACACAAAAACAGTTTAATCTGTTTCTTTTGGAGTCGTGGTAAGAAGAGAGAAGGCCATCCATCTTGTGCTAAAGAATGGCGCCAAGTAGCTGGCTCGTGCAACACGGTGGTGCCCATGACCCTGACCCCTAGCACCAGGAGGCGGTCGGCAGAGGCGCAGCCTCCGGGAGGCTGGCGCGGATGACAACCGGTCGTTAATCACGTTGCAAACATTTCCATCTCCTTTTTTTTTTTTTTTGCGTTTGCCTCGGTAGACGTTCACCCACCGCCACTAACAGCGATGTCTCAGTCTGGACGGCACTGTCATTTTTTACTAGTTCTTTTCTTATTGCCCACAGCCCGACATCTATCCTCTACCTCACACAGGCGGCGATGTCTCGGTGTGGATGGCACGGCCACTTTTACAAACTTTTCTTATTGCTCACTCCCCTGCACCAATCCCCCGCCTCATACAGACTGCTGTGTGGAGGAAGTGACCAGCCGCCATGACATTTGTTGAGACCACAGCAAGCCTACACCGACTCTTGCACTGGGGTCATCTCGGTGGTATTTTGCAATCGAATACTTGAGTTTTGGGTGCTGACAACTGCGATCGTCTGCCTCATTTAGTAGCCATGGTGTAAGTATTACTCCATGTAGGTTACTGAAATATTCGTGTTTTTAACCTTTTGTTGCTCTGGCGTCTCGGCGACGGCCGCAATGTTGTGATCAATGGCGGCGTTGACAATGGCCGACAATTCAAGCGAAGGAAGCAGGCGTACCATGGTCATGTTATCGAGAACTATGAATTTTGTTAACAGTTAGACTATAGCTCTAACTTCTGTTAGTTGTTATCTTAGGTACATTTACTCTACATTATTTACGTTGATTGTGTTCTACAAGAAGATGGTGGGGGGTTAGTTCTAACGAGTATCTATGGAAGTTGCATCCGATTCACTAAATATGGCGGCAAATCATGCCTAACTAAGTATAATTATGCACTTCCATTAACTTATCCACCACCTCGCCATCAAGTCAGAGGTGTCACTTGAGATGAGTGAGTGAAACTGATGAGTCTTTTTTTCTGAGTTGTCCACAAAGAGACTTGCAGGAGGGAACTGATCTCATTGCACAGCCATGTGCAAAAGCTGGTCTGCAAGCAAGTCAAACACCAACACGTGCTTCGCAAATCTTTGATTTCTTCTCTCGGGCTGCGAATTGCCGCGATGCTCCTCGATTGTTTGTCCTCATCCCCATGATGCCTCGGGGCGCGCGGTGTGTTTGTTCGTCTCTGATGTCCCGTGGAGTGCCAATGTTGTACGGTGTCAGGGTAAGAGCTCCTTCCATCCTCTTTTTACATCCTCCTTTTCGGAGAACGTAGATCAAAGATAGTTAAAGCATTTAGTCGAAGAATATGCATGTGCTACGAATTAAGGGGAAATTATTATCATTCTTGCATCCAACAGGAAGCCAGTGGGAGGTCCACGAACGCCGTATGTACAGTTTCTTGTGTATTTGTATGTTCCAGAAACTCTTAAAACTGGTTGGCTTACTGGATAGGAAAGGACTTCCCCTTGTGATGAGAGGGGGGGGGGAAGGAATGGGTGTTTTATGCCAAGCCAGCATGCACGGCTATAGCATGTCAAGCCATATCACAGCAATACAGCCGGTCCTGTAAACAGTGTCACATGCAGAGAAAGAGCAGCATGCCCGAGACGAGATTTGACCTCAGGACAGCTGTACTGGTGACAGGCGATAACCGTAGCGCCACCGGACCACCCTTACCTCCTGTGATAAAGGAGGAAGGAAAGAAAGTAATCGGAGAGAACCGCTGATGCCTCACCCTGTAAATGCGTGCAACACCCAGAGAGTGCGCTTGTCATTTAGAGACATGAAGGCAGAACCAAATAATGATGATGATGATGATGATGATGATGATGATGATGTTTTGCACACCTACTGAGAAATGGACATAGGTGTAGTCAAACTGCGCCTACATATAGACTCTTCCTTTGCGTTTTTGTGCTTTATGGTTATTTATTTATTCTGTGGGGAAGTAGGGGGTGGGGAGTATTTGGCACCTTTCTCAGCTGGTCCTTTAACTGAAGTCTTTTGTCTTCTGTCACTCCACTATTGATTTGCTCCTGTTTGTTAAAGACCAAACTCTTCCATTGTGCTAGCTAATTTTCGCCTTTCACTCCTAATACTTGCCACCTTTTTGATGCCTGCATGTTTCCTGAGTAATTCCTAATTTTCTTTTACTTCTGTTTCGATTCCCAGTGTCTGTTGATGATGTCCAACTTTTACTCTTGACCTTAATGCAGGTTTTCATTTTTGAAACGCCGCCAGCAATTCATTTCGACCTCATCGAACAAGCTTGAACGCCGTGTCGTCTGCAAAAAATAAAAAAGACAAAAAAAAAAAGGTGCTACGGCAAGAACCCCACCGCTGTCTCCGATCAACCAGACGGTGCTTTTCAGTCAACTGTTTAGCATTCGTTGTCGACGGTGAAAAATCCTATTCATTAAAATTTCCGCGTGCTGGGGGAGCGTAATGGGGTTATAGAAGTGGGAGCACAGAGTTATCCCCCGCTCGTTCGATTGCGTAACTTAATTAGCGGGGGCTGATATCTTATTAAAGAGAGGAGTGCTTTCTTCCTCCGCTTCTAATTATGAAGATTGCAGAGCCAGACACGACCTTTTTCCTGGTGCCGGGCCTGCAAGGTCCCCCGCCCCAGGCCGTTGTGAACTTTTGATTTATATTGTGTTCAGAATTAGGCAGAAAGGGGAACAGAGAAGAATTACGAATTGTGTCGGAGACTTTGGTTCCATTCTTGGCATTGGGTGGCAGGACAAAGCTACAAACCTACAAGTCCCACAGAGGGCAGACTGTACCATCATCAGCTCCACACTCCTCAAAACTCAGCTCTGTTGGGTGGGTTATGTCATCAGGATGACAGACCACCGCATCCACCACCAGCTGCTGCACGGCGAGCTAGAGGATGACAAGAGAAAACAAGGTCGTCAAGAGAATGCTGCAAGGACCTTTAAAAGATAACATTCCGTGGGGCAGCATCAAGCCAGAGGAACTGGAAGCTGCATCCACGACAGAAACCAATGGCTAATCCATGCATCCCCATCAACTGTTAGGCCACCTGGTGGCAGAGACTTGCTGCACAAGCTTGACATCAAGCACATCCGGCAGTCATGACAACGACAGCGCTCCAGCGCCCCACTCGTTCCACACTCTGTGTTTTCTCATTATTACTGAGGAGTCACCTGAGGAGCCATAAGCATAAACGAATCCCACAATCCTTGTTTTCTTCCGATACAAAAAAAAAAAATGGTACCCACAGTTAGCAGACCTTTCTAAAGTAACTTCAGTGGTAACTGGGTGAAGTTAGGCTTAACTTGTTATGAAGGATACGGAGATGCACTGAACTTTACAGGGTGTGGATGTGTCGAATGTTTTACAAACAGAATTCAGTCAAAATACAGAGCAATATAGAGAAATAACAGATGTGTACGCCTATAAGCAAAAGAGAAGAGCGAAATGGACTCCAAGGGAAATTAAATGGAGTAAATAAATAATTAACGGGTTTCCGCTCCATATACCTACACAAGGTGTATCATGGTTCATGTGTTCAGACATTACGAAATGTTTTGGAAGCTTTTTTTCTTTCTTCTGAGCGTAACACCAACTCTGGATTTTTCTTTCTTCTCTAATTCAGAGTACGCTGTAGTTTTGTTGTTTTTGTTGTTTAGTTTTTGTTTCCCCCCTTCATCACGCCGTCTGCCTCCTCTCTAAAATTCTGATCAATTTGAAAAACATTACAGATGTAACAAGAATTGTTGACACCGAGTGCTGGAACAAATCCACGTAAGCCCTCTGCTCCCTAGGGGCTTGTGAGCCGTTTGATGTGTCTGTCGTATCTGACGACCTTTGTATCATTGCACGTGCATCGGATACTCTCTCGTACTTGTCTGTATGAATCTGTCTCTTTGTCACAGTAACAGCCCCACTAACAGTTGCCTCCAGTGAGCAGTGAACAGTGGAGAAGCTGGCTCCGCTTACTCCGCTTGTTTGCGGACCCTTGATGCTGGCAGCGCCGAGAGATGTGTTGGGCATCTGGCGCCACCTGGCTTTTCTCTCAGCACGTGATCCGTAGCCACTCACAAAGTTCCGCTTTCCGATTGGTTGCACCTGTACTGGTTCCAGTCAGCTTCCGCTTCCAGATTTTTAACCGGCAGACGGTAGCCAAAACCAGTGACCTGATTGAAAAGGGAGTAGAACAAGAAAGCTGTGAGTACTTTGTACCTCTGTGTGGGGGTGGCGCTGAGGTCCCTCCTTTTTTTTTTTTTTTTTTTTTTTTCGTGTTTCTTGTTAAGCAAGGCCTTCAGATCCATTCCCATGAAATGGTGTCTGAAGCTTCTCAGAATTTCTCATTGAAGACTTCATTAAGGAACTAATATTATTGAGGATTACTTTAACTAGCATCGGAGTAAACATGAACAACGTGACCAACAAATCTGTAATGGTATCATCAAGAAAACAAAACTGGGAGAGGGAGCAGAGGTGTGTAAGATCACTGTGGGCAAATCACAAACACAGAGATGGAAGTAGAATAATCACCATTAACATCTCTGTGGGCAGACCTCTCTAAGGATTAGTGACTCAACAAATTCCACGTTGACAAGTTAATTAAATGTAAGACTCCACATGTGCTAATTGCTTTACATTGAACAAAATATAATTAGCGAAGACAAACTTGTTCTGAGCCGCGGTGACGAGGAAGCGGAATCTTTTAACTGTAAATAGGAGACAGAACAAAGGTCTCACTGCGCACAGACCACAGCTGTGGCTAACCAGGGTTTGCTGTGGCTGTAGGTGTTATGTAGGTAAAGCACCCCCAGGGTAAAGAGTATGGATGAAGGTCGGTGTCATAGCTACGGCTCTTGTTGCCAACTGTCATCTTTCCGTACAGTGCAGCTCGCTGAACGAGGAGGAACGAGAAATCAGTAAAGAGATTACATCCCAATGTCTTCTGTGTTCGCGGTGTGTACTTTCTGCTTTTTATATTTTTCCCTAAGACGGACACATGCGCATTTTCCTTCTAACTTTTGTCTTAAATTATGGGGGAAAGCCATTTACCTAACCAAAATTTCTGTCACGTTGATTGCAGGGTTGTGTCGTGCGCTTTTGCCCTAAAAACAGTCTTTCGGGCGAGATTTGGCAACAAAAACCGTATTTCCTTGGCGAACTCGAAGCGAGAATATTCAACACGTGTGGGTTTGTGCGCGAGTTAAGGTGTGTGCACGTGAGAAACGTAGTCTAAACATTCTTTCAAGGAGGAAAGGATACCACGAGAGATACTAGCAATGGAATGTTGCATTCAAGAGTTTAAAAAACGCTAAAAGGGGTCAAACAGTCACGACAAAACATCCACACACTGAAGTAGGAGTTCATGGCGGTCACAAAGTACTAATTATCAGTGTACTGTGACCCTCAGGATTCATAAAAATGTTGAGTTGTCACCTTTCCTTTCACTTTGCACGTTACCGCTACTGCATATAGTATTTGTGGCAATATTACAAAGTTGATCGCCAGTGACTAAATAAAAATAAATGTATCTCTGAGAGACAGTGAATAATTAACTGCCCTACGATAAAAGCTCCACATGAACCTGCCCATAGCGCCCTTCTATAGATCACCACGCGCATGCACGTGAGAAAGTGTGCGTCACAGAAATAAACACAAAGAAAGAGAAAAAATAAAGAGGAGGGCTTATGACTTATAAAGAGGGAGAGTTATGTCTCACTGCAAGAGAATATTGAAAGCAAACTGTTCCACGCACACTCTTTTAGAGATAGGAGGACAGAGAAAGGGGGGAGAGACAGAAAGAAAGAGAGAGGGGGAGTACAGCGAGAGAGAGAACCGACAGCGGTTTGAAAAGTTTGGGTATTAATTTTTGGCAGCTGATGGCTGCTTGAAGATTGCCGGGGCACTTGTAGCAATAGAAACGGCACCACAGCACGTTTGGGTAATAAACTGTGCATAACTGTCTTTTGCGGCAATCCCTTGCGACATCGCGCGGGACTCGTGGGCTGCTGGCGGTAATTTTCAGCCAATCGTTGGCTCTTGACAAAAGGATGTCGGGCCAGCACAAAGACCGCTTCCTTCACATCCGGCTGTTAAAGACCTCGGGTACGCGTGCTGTGCTAGTCCATGCATATTTAACAGCAGGCTTTGGATTTCTGACGGATCCCACCATTTTCTTTTAAGGCAACAAGTTTGTAACCTCAGTGCACTTCCTCTTCACATGCATGTGAAATAAATGTATAACGGGGCTATCTTCCTTTCTCTCTGTAATGCATCTGCTTTTTTATTTAAATTTTTTAAAGTATTTTTTTGGAGAAGCAATCTTGGAAGTTTTTATTTATTGCTTACTTCTTCTGTCATTCGCCTTCTCCTTCCCACGCGTTCTTTCTCTTTCTCGTGTTTTTTAACTGTATTTTTTCTCCTTTATTAATGTCAGTTCCTCAATATTTTAGACTGGCCAAGTTTGTATTGTACTGTAATAACTCACTCGGGTTGCATGGCTTCACAATAAACGAGATCAAAGCCTCTCGATTTTTTCTTGACTCCTTCCCCAAAGTCCTGCCATCGTATTTCTTGTTTTTGGTTGAGTGATATTATTATTCATCGTGTATATTGTCCAGTACTTGTTTATGGACTTGTTATGGAATGAGCGTGTGAACGTGTGGACATGTGTTCTTGACTGAATGTGTGCACTTCTAGAAATTGTTTGTTTGTCTTTCTTCTGGATTTCTGGAGGTTCGTGAAACTAAAAGTTTTGGTTGAGAAAGTTAGCGGAGAAGGTAGAAAGGATAGGTGGGAGTCACTTGTTGACACTGGAGACACTACATGATGTGTAGACTTCAGACTGATGACCACTGGCAGAGTGGCTTCAGTTCTTATTGCTGTCAAAACATTTTGTCTGTGTGGCTAAGGCCTTATAAGTGTATGATTAAGTGGTACAAGTGCCTGGACTTAACGTGCTCTGTGTGTAGAGACCACCGGGACTTTAATGTGTTGTGGTTGGTGAGAGAGAGAGACTGGGACTGTGTGTGTGGAGACAAATACACAGATGTTTTGGGTTTGTTTTTTGTTGTTTTTTTTTCCATTAAATGTGTCTTCCTGTGAGACACTGTGGTAAAGTGTTATTAAAGTCTACCTGCAGAGCTGATAATTTTATCGAGAAACAGGAAGAGTGGTGCGCTGGCTCAAGATATAATCCCAGGATTATTTGTCTGCACACAGTAACAGAGGAAAGGAAGAGCGCATATCTCTGATAAAATTAAAACAATTTCTCTCCCCACCCCACCTGCCAGTTGTGACAGTGCTTTGTTCAAAATGTGGTCCTGGACAACTAAAGCTCAACACAAATGTTTCTCCTTATCTACAAGTGGATAGCAAACACGCGGCCATCATTAGTCATTTGAGTCACTTCGTATCTCGCGAGTTTTGTGGAACAAAACAGTCTAAACGGTGTTAAACAGCTTTTTAGTGAAGGAATCCTAGACCAGTGCTCACATAAGCTGTAATGCAGCATGTAGTAAACACTAGTTGATCTCTTGCTGTGCGTGGAGTTATATTTAGGCCTCCATCTTGAGGGTCTCTGGTCACCCGAATTTTAAGAAATGCCGTCTATGAGCTCGGGATCGTTAGGTTTTGAAAAAAATGTCACTCTTGTCGAGTTTCGATTCATCGAGTAAACGAGTTTCAATCCTATGCATAAATCCAAGAGGCTGTAATGACTAATCCACGGATCTCACCTCGGAACGAGCGAACGTCACCGTCCCCCGGAAGAGCGCGCGGCGATGCTCTGTGGACGGCAATGGCGGTCGATGGTTGCGGGAAGCTAATGACCGAAGTCTGACGTTCGCCGTTCGACCTGTCCTAAGACGACCTTGTCCAGTGTCTGGAGAAACATGGTGGCGTGCGAAGAGGCTCTCTTGTGCCTTCTCTTGTGATTATTTTAGCCCCGAAGACGTTTTATCACGTCTTTGAGCAAATATTTGTTCCCTCTGGAGGAGGTTACCGCCGCCTTGTGTCAAGCAGAAACTCGCGAAACGAGCTGGTTGCACGCGACAGCATGTTTTTATCAACTGTTGTTCCACACGCAGCAGCACTGACTCAGCCCTCAACCAATTCGCCGTGTGCCAACCGCCGCTACTGGCTGGTCCTGTCGTCTGTCGCCTCTAGGTGACATATATATATATAGACGACTTGACATCTGAAGGGACTTTTTTCCGCCTGTCTCTATAATGAACCTGCTAGTAGTTTCTATCGCCTGTAGATGATGTCGTCTGATTACTATGGTAAGTCTAGCTCCTAGTATACATGCACTACTTCGAAATACGAACAGAAAAGCTTCAAGGACGTATCAATCTAAACACGTTTGTGCTTGCAACAGGTCGTCTTGGTGTCTTTAATTATTGAATCAGAAATAGGTTTTAGTCTAGTTTTATGAACACGTGAGCAAAAGACAAAAAAGTATGAAAGAGTAGGAGGAAGATAGTAAAGCGAGAGAGAGAAAGAAAAAGGGGGCGGCAGCAACATTAAAAAAAGCAAGTGAGCAGCCACGTCGAAGAGAGAAATGTGTGTGTGAGAGAGAGAGAAAGAGAAAGTGAGTGACAGAACGAGGAGTTGGAGGACCGAGAGAGACGCTTGCAATCATCGTCATTTTGCTCTTCCCTTCATTTCAAATATCTTGCCACCGATGCCAGACATGACCGTTCGCCGGTCAACTAACCAAATATCAAGAGTACGAGTGTTTCGTTGTTGTGCTAGACAAAGGTCGCCTGTGAAGATGCTTGACTCCACTGAAATATGAATCGCAAGTTGACAATAATAATCACAGATGGAAGAGCTTGGGGTAGTCCGGCAAAGCCTGGTGCACTGTAAGTCCACTCCACTGTATTCTTCTTGTTCCTATTCGCCCCCAGTGGAGCATAGGGCCGCAAGTCCACTATATACATAGTTCCAATTTATAAAATTGCTATGTGTCCCCTATGTGTTCATTCACTCAACCTTTCGCAATCTTTAACTTGCAACGGTATAGACCGGAGTACAATATCTAAACTTGATTGTGTCAGTTGGGAGGATTAAGGTTTCGGGTCTCGCGTACGCGTACGTGCATGGTGGCTGGCGGAAGGATAAAATATGGATTATCAGCTATTTAAAGCAAACTTATCTCGCTTGTGCCTTAATATAATGTACTTTAAACCCTGAGTGCACTACATCGTTTATCACGAGCTGTGAGACGCAGTTTGTCATATCACTAAGCTCCAGGCTAGCTGTTGGGCGGCAGTCACACAGTCACCATGCATCTCTCTGTGTTTTCCCCACGACAGCTGGCAAAGTTTGCATAATTCTGCTGCGAGAGAGAATGATAGTGTTTACCCAGACCCTAACCCTGTGTTTTTAACCTCTTCAATGGATGACGCTTAGCCGAGACTTACCGCGGGTCGTCTTGGCGGGGCGAGTCGACTCTTATCGCAGAGATGACTGAGTGTGACGTCTCGGGCCTCACGTCACAGTGTGACGTTGCCGTGCTTTTTGTCAAGAGTTGATTGCACTTTGCTGTTTGGCTGCCAGGCGGTTGGTTTGATGGCCGGTTGAATGGCAGCGCGGGTGGTTAATTCACGAAATTAAACGCTTTTCTCTTTCATGGCCTGGCGGCGAGATGTATGGGGTTGTCCCCGTTCACCTCTTGGCTCCTGCAAGCTTGGGCTCGAAGCTGAGTGTGTGCCAGCTGTTCGCAGGATGAAACTGATAAATGAAATTCTTTGACCTCTGTTGAGGTTTGAATACGTGGCCTCCCATGGCCATGCCAGGACTTCGGGGTTCTCTGTGTTGTTGGGCCAACTGGGACAGTGGCTCTCCCTCGTGCTCATCACGACCTTTCGCTCTTTCCTCGCTTTCTATTATTTCCACCTTTTGGTCCATACCCTGGCATTTGTGGCCTCTATCACGACTTTTGCTCAACTTCACCATACGGTTTTTTGCAAGATGGCTTTAACAGCCGGGTATCATACAATCCATAAAGTAATTCAAACCCTACCTCAAACACAGGAGAGAAAATTCCTGAGAGAAAACTGCTGTGTAGTAAGAACCCTTCACCTACATAGAACCAGAGGCAGGGGTCGTGTACAGCTGATTTCGTTTCGTTATATCTAAAACAAACAAAGAAAAAAGACTGTCATGGGGTAATGGGATAAAATGCTAAACATAAGTAATTAAACAAGAAAATATAGTGGAAATTGCATGCTATGGAGAGCGCAGGAACATAACACCAAATGTACAAGATCCGTTAATGTCAACATGAACGATGCTGTAAGAAGAGAAATTAAGAAAGGATAACAGTAAATGAGCCACAAAAGGACAAAGTGTGTTATGAAGAAAAAAAAACAATAACAAATATAACTGGTTCACAGTGTCAAGGTCCAGGCATATTTTAGGACTGAGGTCGCGGTCGTTGCCGGGTAGATACACTGTTTGTTTGACAGGCGCTAGTCCAAGCAAGCCTTCAGCTTGGAAGACAAATGTACAAACCACAAGACTGCTACTGTGTGTTTGTGTGCTTGTGTGTGTGTCAGGGGAGGGCGAAACAAGTCACACTTTCATGTTCACAGTGCTCTGGCTAGAATCAGATGAAGAGGAGGAGGAACTGTGACAGTAGACTTCACATCTCCTGTGACTTTGACCTGCCTTTTGCACGATGGCTGGCTAGCAGGTGCAGCTTTGCGAAATTGGAATAAAAATACGCACTTTGTCATCCATCGCAAACAAAAATGTGATGAATGTGTCTAATCTAAAGGTCAGAGACTTAGCTTGACCAGTTGCTCAAAGTGTCATTCGTCCACCTGCTGTGTAACGAGATTCTTCTCTTTTCTCTTTCTCGAGCACACTCTTTCTATCCCTTCCTCCACACGTGTGTATCTCTCTATATATCTATATGGTATAAATAAATAACACATTTGTATAGCACCTTTTTCCAGCATCAGCGAGACTCAAGGCGCTTTTCATGCAAGCACATCATATTAATTTATACATATACTAATTCAATAATATAATATTAATTAATATATCATATTAATAGAAGAAGTAGAAAAATGTTATTGCTGGTGCCATGGAACAGGCATTGCCCCTTCTTTAGTGATCCAACCTGCTAGGATTCAGCAGGCCCTGAAGGAAGAGGAGATACAACTTGCAAGAACTAGGGAACAGATGGACATGGAGGACAAGCCACTGACAGCAGAGTCTGATACAAAACTTGCCGACATGTCACTGCCATGTAGGTAGTGGGTAGGTTCTGTTGTAAAACACAATGGTCTGGTAAATGGACTTGAAAACCTCAGATTCCCGCCAAACAAGTGAATAATTCTGTGCATCGCCTTGACAACAGCAGAACGATGGCCGTGTCACTGAGAACTTGACCTCTGACTCTTGGTAACCAGCAACTTTTCTTTGAACATCGCCTTCCCATCGTTGTCAGATAATGTCACCTAAATCTCAATAAACTCTCTAGACACAAACACAGAGGCTGGAATCGATGGGCGATGTGAACTATTTGCTGTGGTTGGGTACAAAGATGCTGGCAACTCCCAGACACTCTGTCGCTGTATTAATCTTTCTCTTGTGTTAAGGGTGACTGCACGCTGTACTTGTTTTACTCTTAATGCAATTATCTGGGAGTGTCCCAACAGGCTTTAAGAAGACATGAAAATGTCCATGTCCACTGTGCTGCTGAATAAAACATTGCACAACGTGTGCAATATGCACCAGCAACCTATGAACTATATGAACAGTGTTCACGGGTTGTTTAGCAATAAGAGTATTCAAGGGGAGTAAACGCGGCTAAACATGGGTTAGACACCAGTGGATTGTGCTCAGGCTCCGGAGGGCTTTGGGATGGTTTCGGCAGAGAAGTGTTCCAAGGGCTGGGAGTGAGTTATTCGGTCATTCAGCGACTGTTGGAGCGATTTCAGACGATGTACAGCAATAAATTGCATGGACGACCCACCGAATGTCGGGATACCACGACAATTACATGAAAATGACATCTGCTCAGAAAACTTCTGAGAACGGACCTGGAAAAGGCGAAACATGTCAGCGCCAGCAAGCAGATCCTTCACAACAGTTTGATGTGCGCCAGTCCCATCTGCCTTGTAGAACTAATGCCTTCGTAAGCAGGTGTAGATGTCCTCGGTGCTGGACAGAGAACAAATGGTTCAGCATGCTCTTTACTCTGACAATGAGTGCGGGACAAGTTACTTGGGCAGACAATTAGTGCAGGGGCGCCGAGGAGAACGATTCATCAAAGCACGCGAGGGACATCCTGTACCCGTGTCAGTCCACGCAGAGATCCGGAATCCTACCGAAATTCTTGTCACACATTTCTGTCAAATAATGAACTAAATGTATTTGTAAAGGAGAAGTCACATGTGATTTCATCTGGTCCTGTCTTGTGATTAATATAATATCTTTCTCCAAATCTCAACAAATAACTGTGAGCCGTGAAATGTTTGTTATTTATTCTTAATTATTCTTTTGATTTCCGCGAGTGTTTCGCTTGTCTGTCTCTCTCTCTCACACACACACACGTCGTCAGTATTTCTGTCACATGTACTCTCCGGCATTTATAAAAGAGGCCAGGTACACAGCGAGTGCTGCTCTACACACTGATTGGAATCCTATTCCTCTGACACCCGAGTTTTTCTGTCTTTTTATTTCAGACAAGCACCTGAGGAACACGCGTCTCGTCCACCAGACACACGTGACTGGGTGAGCGGATGGTGTGGACGCACGTCTGACGACAAAGTAGAAGGTGGGTAAGCCGTTAGATAATCTTTTCCTCTTCAGATCCTTCGGTACTTGTCTTTGGTGCATTAAGTCAGCGTTCTGAACACCTTTACCTTGTTGAAAATACCGATCATTAAGGAGAATGCTGAATGTTTGGTATAAAGTGTATCGTGCTTTTAAAACATTCAGTTTTATCGCATTCAGAAACATTGCATGGGTTGGAGAGAGGTGCAGAGAGAGAAAAATGGAGATCTTTCCCATTAACTGACAAAATCAAATATATGATTCGTTTTCGTGACAATGAAGAAAACAGTTGCAGTCATACAATAGCCTGTGCAACTCGTAATTGTGTGAGATTAGTTTGCAAAGCAATAGCTGTACTATAAGCAGGTACCTGTGCACTATACCTGTATTACCTGTGTTACCTGTGTTACCATGGTCATTTTGACCTCAAACAGACGGTAATGGACAGCTGCATTCATTTCCGTCTTGATGTCGTTCTTCACTATTTTGTGTTAACTGCTTCGGATTACTTTTCTTCTCTTTCTTCAAACATCTCTTATCATAAATCTAAAATTAATACCCATAACCCTGAGTGCCACTTCGTGTCCTTCTACCCTCCTCCCATCTCTTGGGTCGTTGAAAGAAGCACATCATGGATATTTTCGGCAAGTTGTCTGCATCAGAGTCAACCGAGTTTAGTGCAGCAACTTTACTCGGGCTCGGGCCTTAAACATTTCTGCCCCAGCTTCTCCAAGTTAAAGGGAATAAGGGCTGTTTGGCCTTCAGCTCCCACTTTACACCGATTGCTTTCCGTGTCAGCGCCAGGGTATGAACTTGTAGATGTCTTGTTGATACCTTGTTGATGCCTTCTGATGCTGGATTTCAAACGCCACACAACAGAAGCGCGGTGAAGATGGTTAGAGACCAAACCAACTGGCGAGTACCAAAAAGCTGCCATCCTCGATTCCTACTCGGGATGTAGGGAATTGGCTAAGGTATATCTGAGATTTAAAGGCTGTATGGGCTGTATTCCAAAATCAGTCATTTCATTTTCTAGGAAAAAACATCACTTCTTGAACATGACAAACTGATGTTTCTTTATCTGACTCGAAGACATGCACAGATTTCTGTAACTGAGCCACACTCACTGTTACAAATATTACTGGAGTGCAACAAAATTCAAATGTTGCACTCGTGTTGTCCTTCAAGCATTACAATTTGGCCACCTGATTACCTTTAAAAATTATTTCTATCATGCCTTTCCTCACGTTTGAAGAGGCTCAAAGCACTTCACAAAGGCAAGAAAATTCAATACTAATAACTGCTAGTGACACAAGGTCGTTAACTTTGGAACCGAGGTAATATGAGTTATCACGAAGCAGTCGAGAAAATCCATGAAGCAAGAGGCAGAATAAACATACATCTCATCTGGAATGCAGTCAAGGTCCTGTACACGCACACATTAAAAGTCTAAAGATGTAAGCGAGCTGAGAAATGAGAAAACGCGGAGAGCGCGTGGTCCATGCATGGGAAGCAAAACGTTCGAGAAACTCGGAGACACGCAACCCAGCAAGTGAGAAAGAAGTCGCACACGATGGCCAAAACAAATAATAAGCTTCAGGTCAAAACGATTGACTCAGTCATACAATGCTTGAGAACACAGGTATACACAGGTATACAGCCCAACATAAAGCACAAGACAACAGGAGACTTCAAAGTCGACTTGGATCCAGAGAGGAGACAGAAGACAACAGTCGTCTCAACAGTTTTAATAGTGTGTGTGTGTGTGAGAAAGCAAGATGATCCTCCTCTCATATCCACATCTTTCCACCTTCCCGTCTCTCACTTCCTAATTTTCGCCAACGCATCCCCACCTCCCCTGTAGAGACTATTTGCACCCACGCGGCTCCCCGCTCCGGCTGATGACATGTGACCTATCATCGTAGCAGACGACCGAGAAGTAAGGTCTCCTTTGTCTCGTGAGGTCCACCCTAGCTTCATCTCGCCCTGTGACTAAGATAGCCACGGCTAGCCGCTGGAAAGTTCGATGGCGGTCTCAGTTTTCAAAGATGTTTATCGCCGTCCATTAACCCTTGCTCCTTCTTACCACCAAAGCATCACCAACGGCGCTGAAGGGACTTTATAGCCTCAGCTCCCATAACAAGCATCCAGACTCAACATTCAGACTACATTCAAAAGGAAGTATAAAATCTATCCAGCACTTCACAATGAATCATAGATAATGAATAAATACTAGTTAAAAGTTAACATTTGTGAACGGCTAATCGCCTGATTGGTATCCGGGATAATGATGGACTTACGCTACCAAAACCAGATGGCCTACTTTTTATAAATATCTTCGATTTGTTTTCATGGTCCCAACAATGTAATCTGTGGGTCAGAGAGAAATACTGTTTGCTCTAAAGGTTCAGCGTAAAGACTAGCATACCACTGACGGATCGAAACATAACACGTACAGTTGGAAAATGGAGAATTCCAGAGAAGCCGGAATTCTCAGGAGAACGAGACAAAAGCATTGCGTGGCGAGTAAGCTTAACACCGCCGGCTCCTTTTCTTTGCCCCTTCAGCTGTCTCTCATCCTCCAGTCCTTCTCTTACATCATCGGGGACTATCGAACCATCGATCGTCAGCCCGCGCTTGAGCGCCTAAATGGAGGACGAGAGAGACACTGATGGATGTGCGGGCTGAGAGTTAATGGCGTGTGGAAATATTGTGAGAGAAAAGGCCAAACGAACTTGTTGGTAATGTATCGACACGCAAAGACTGCTTGTAATTGGTGATCTGCACACGGACCGAGAGTGGCGCCACGGCACGGCGACAGACAGAGTCCCAACCCGCCTCGACACCCGCAGCATTCTCCTTCCTTTTTAGCATTCCCTCATTCACTTACTCCCTTGGTGAACAAAGAAAACCTGCTCAGGTGATGTCCGACTATGATTCATATCGAGAAATATCAGTAAGCAGCAGTAAACTCCTTCATAACCCTTTTAAAAATGATATGCCGCATGTCTGCACTACCTGACAACAAACCCGTTTAATAATAGTATCACACTAAAAATAATTGTTACAGCTCTAAACTTTATCTAACTACCTGCTAAAGACTCATTCTTCATATCACCACCTGGGCAAATGGTCTGACATAGTTCAGAAAATCCGAAGAAAGTATTTCATGTTCAAAGAAAACTATTTATCTGTTATTTATTTGTTTAATCCGCACACACACCGATAATAACCAACACTAGCAGCAATACAAGCACCGTAATCGCCATATCGTCGTCTTCATCATTATAATCACTATCATAAACCCATCTATACGGGCATCTCATCAATCAGCAAATGGAGAACTGTCAATGGGTTAGTAGGCAGCGTGTGGGCCTCGGGTCGCTCAACGACCAGGACTCACGAAGTTTCGGTCGTGTGACTCGTGCAATGCCCACGCGCCCTCCACCCACAGACGAGGGCCGTAAACAAAAACACAACATTTGGAATGTGTGCGCGATCAATCCGTCTTCTCCTACCTTTAAATGCAAGCCTGTCCAGTAAGGAGGCTCTTGCAAGGATGACGCATAGCTTGGAGCCACGCAAGGATAGTCTGAATGCAATGATAAACAATTATCTACCACTCTACATTCACGCAACGGCATCTGATTGACCGAGGATCGAGAGCCAAGTTGCACGATTCAAAGGAGACAGGTCAGGATGGCTTGTTATACAGCCCCCGTCCAGAGCCTGTAACGCCTTTTTCGGGAAATGAGTTCTTGTGATGTAGCTTGCTTGGATTCATTATCTAAGTATCATAATGAGTTTGCTTGGATTCATTATCTAAGTATCATAATGAGCTTGCTTGGATTCATTATCTAAGTATCATAATGAACTCACCCTCGTTATCCCATACGACCTTTCTTTCTCTCCCTCTCGCTCTGTGCATCACCAAGTATAAAACAGTAGAGCTTGTGTTAGTTACTGGCTTTCATGTTCTCATTACTTTATTTGTTCAAGTCTGTGAAAGAGGAGAGACTGAACAAATGTTTCCTTAGCTTTTTATAGATAGACAAAAATAGAATATGACGACAGCATTCGGACAATACATGGCTGTAGCATAGTAACATTATAACTTGGTCATCAGATCTTGTCTTTAGATGATGGCTTTAATATTCTGTCATTACAGCTGGCTTAAACCTTTCACAAGCACCATGAGCAGATTGTTCTCTAGAAGCCAGACTAATGCCCGGTGCATGGAAGCTGCGGATGTTGTGCACTTAAAACCACAGAGCTAAAGAACAAAAGAACAAACAAAAATACCCGCCTGTCGCCGGCCTCTTATCTTGCTCTCCTTATTCGCCTGCCTAATAAGACAGCTTGGCCTTCTTGACAAGGCTAGGCTAGAAATTTCAAACACTCTTGAGGTTCTGTGATAATTGGCTGTCGAAACGGCGGCAGAGTGCTCGACTATAGAGCATAGGTTCTCAGAAAGTAGTTCCACATACACTCTCTCTCTCACACACAGGGTCGAGCTCGCACGAACACTCACGCTAGAGAACACTAATTGCTGATAAGCAGGCTGCTGCAACCATAGCAGAAGTAGGATCAGCTGGCTGCTCAGAGAGTATTAGCAAAAAAGACAAATCCCCAAGGCTGCATTTTGGCAGTGTTGTAGTTTTTTATGAGAGTCTGCAGTGTGCTGGCATGCCCCAAGTCCAGACAAGCTTGATGTGGATCCGGGGATGATAGGGTTGTATCGTGTCTACAGACCAATCACAAGCTCGTTAGTTTGTTGTTCGAACGCTGCAAAGACAGAAAAAAGACAAAGGAAGAGCTTGGAAATCGCAGCAGTCTAAGTCATGATGGCGGACTAGTGTTGGGCAGTGCACAGACTAGCTGACCTTCTGACCCTACACCCAAAGATGTCCCCATTGCCGCCTCCACTTTCTGCTGATTTGATGTACCGAGGTATGAAATGATTGATAGAACATTTTGGAACGGTTCACATCATCATCGAAATAGCGGTTTTCCCAACCAAAGTCAGGCTCACATCGTTTTTCCAAACCTACCTTCACTTTCACAAACTGACAATGTCTCATTAAACAACCACTACCGACGACTTCAGGCACATGTCTACAGAAAGAAATCATTATAGACAAGCCCCATATAGACATATTAATTACAGTGTACATGAGTCGTTTTGTTGGTGGGTGAGCACGTGGACAGACCCAGCAGCTGTGCAGGACCAACAGTCCAAACTTTGATGTTCGCAAGCTGGTTCTTTCTCTTGCCACCAAGGCATCGACTACCATCCAACCTGACACAGGACCAAAGTTCAGACCAGCTTACTCTGCTCTTATCAGTGCTTATCTCCATTCCAGATGGAATGTCTGTCAGTATGCTGGTAAGATCTTTAAGTTCTTTACTAATATCTGTTACCAGTATGTTGTCGGCCTTCCACTCCTCGTGCAAACCTGTCGAAAGCTTTCTAAGTCTATGAAGTTGCACTAAAGGTCGCTCTGATGCTGCAGGTGCTTCGCTATCAGCATGCAGCAGTTAAAGATCTGCTCCGTTTCTGATGAAGGATAGAGATAGAGAAGAAGATCAAAGAGAAGAGGTCTGTCGAAACTAAGGTCGATCAGTGTTCCCGATGTACACTAATGCCATCTGAGGCTCTTCGGCTTACTAAAACTAGTCTCCAGATGGCGGGGCTGTCGTGAACAGACTGTTGTATTTACACAATACTTTTTGTCATTGCTGCTGCTCCATTTACTTGTTTGGTTGTTTGCTTAGTTGATTGGTAAGGTTTCATTATTGTTTTGCTTTGTTTTTTTGAACATGTTTGTTTTAATTCAGCGAATGTAACAAATTGTGTATAAAAATTAACGACAGTACAAAAGTACAAATTTTTATTTAAAAAAAAACAAAATTTAGTTTTTGTTCTTAATCATGTTTTTGAAGAGATCAGGTACGCTGTGAATAATTATCTTTTCTCCAATTTTTCAGCAGCATTAAAGCAAAAATAGTTATTTGTTGTTTTGTTGTTGTTGTTTTTTGACACGCAGACTGTGGAGATTTAAGCCCCTGTCTTGAGACGGAAGACTTAGGAGCCAGCTGCATGATGTAAGACTTAAGATCCGTCTGCTCTAAGTCAGACCTGGATTACAAGCTTTTTGGTGGAGCTTACCTTATCTTAGCCTACGTCCTAATTAGTGAGCATTTGCTTCAGAAACTCTAGATGCTCCTCCCCATTACCGTTATTTGAGCGGCTTATATACTTTAGGGATCTGTTCCCTTGCGTCGTGTCTAAGATTGTAAAAGATGTTAAAAACTTCATGTAAGCAAATGTCATCTACTGTCTGCTATTTCTGTCTTGCTGTCGATGGTGATGCTGAAGTGGTGCAGTTGTTCATTTCTCACCTATGCTAGTCGTTGAGGTAAGATTAAGATGGGGTGTCCAAAGAAAATGCGTGTGTAATCGCTCGTTCTCCTGTGTAGATATCTTTCTTTTCAGAATATTCATTCATCGAATGTTATGTACACGATTCCAGCTAAGTGAAGACATTTATGTAACTTTTCGATCACTTATGTCAGTCTCTCTCTCTCTTCCTGTTGTCGCAGACCTGTCAGGGTCATGTCAACCTGTATCTTTGCACTGCTTGCAAAAAGATTTTTGCATTACACGCAGCTACCAGGATTAATCTGAGCTTTTTCTCTGCCTCTTGTCCTCTAGTATAATGGGATGATTGGACGAAATATTATTGCAAGCCTCGAGGCTCCAAAAGTGCGTCTGTAATCATTTCATCCATTCAGCTTCTTTCTTAACATCTCTTCTTTCACTTTCACTGTCTTGCATTTCGTTTTCTTTCTTCTCTGTATTTTGAGGAAGGTCAGAAATGTTGCTAGTATAAAACCTAATGCACTACTCACAAAAAGTTTGAGAGGCCATTTATAGTTTTGGATAAAGGAATATAAATGAAAACCGGTCGTGAAGTAAAGTACTGAGGAAGAACTGGAGACTTGAATAACCCGTAATTGTTTTGATCTTATTGCATTTGTTTAAAAATCTCCCACAACAATTTATAAGCGAATGAAAATCGGTGAAAATGAACTGAAAACGCACACTAAAGACCTGTTTTGATAGCTCTAAATGAAGACACATCATCTGGTAAAAGAAACATTCTATTTTAACAGAAATCGAGAATGTAGCAAAAATAAAGGACATGATTGTTACTGGGGGCACCTTGTTACTCCTTTCCATTATTCTTTTTGCCTCACTTTTACCATTATCATCTTTTGCCTCGTTTTTCCATCACTCGAGGAAAGAAAATAGAAAGGCTTGCATCACAAATGGTTTGTAACAATCAGTGAAGGACTCTTGGTTTCGAGAGGTAGGGCTTTATGGGAAGACCATTAATAACAGAGCTCAGATAGATAATTGACCGATAGCCTCCATTGCACACTGTCCCCCGACATGAGTATGGGTATCAGGTAGGTGTACATATATATGGGTATCAGTAGGTGCACATATATTTCATGGCACGCAATTCATTCCTCGTGTCATAAGCAGGCGAATGTTCTCTTCTCTCGCCCCGACTCGGTGTTGTACACTTGGCATAAAACTCCAAACTAGCGCCAGGTTTTCCTCCTTTTCTGTTGTACATCCACTCTCCTCTCCCTCCCGCTTTCGCTCACTCGCCTCTATTTCTACCCTTTCCTTCCTCCAACTTAACCGCGCCCTCTTGAACTGAATTGCTGAAATGGGCCATCTGGGTTTTTCCTTCTTGCTATTTTTAATTCTTTCTTTGTTTCCTTTTTCTGGTTTTTGTGCTCTCTGCTTATGTTTGTCTTGAATTTTGCTAACTTGGTCGAGGTAAGATGCATTTTACGACTACTAATTTTTCTGACTCTTGATAAAAAAAGTTTATTAACCTTAGCGAGACAAAAAAATAGCATACCTGACGAGCAAGCACCTCCTTCAAAAAAAAAAAACAAAAAAAAACAAACGAAATAAGATAAAATTGTAAAAGGTATGCTAGCACGTGAATCCTGAAACCCATCGTGTCATTGTCCTTACGAGATGACAATAAGACAAGGACGAATTCTTTGTTGCAGGTTTCCTCCTTCCTGTTTAGCAGACTCAATATTTATGTTTGGAACAAGTTAAAAATCTCTGGTGATTTGTCTTTTTGCTACAGAATGTTTACTTGTGTACAGTGAATGTAATCTGAATGAAAGTGTGTTTTGTAAGGGAATGTAAGATACGCTGTCCTAAGTTTTTAAACCAAACCCCGGCGGCCCACACTCTATCGGTTAAACGGGCATGAGGGAAGGGGCACAGAGACAGAAAAGGATATGTGAGTGCAGGGGATAATTACAGCAAGTGGGCAATCATGAAATCACCTGATAGCCCAAGTATTTCAAGCGGAACGCTTTTTGTTGGTTCACGTGATATCTTTCTAGTTTTATTGCAAGTCATGAAGAGAGGTCAAAAGGCCATCAGAGGATGCGAAGAAACGGAAGCATGAGGTATCATCAGGATCGAGGGAGAACGTAAAATCTCCGTTGGCAGCATCTAACTTAGGAAATTCAGACATATTCTCTATGAATTATTATCTCGATGAGATTCATATGGATCAACAAGTGCTTATTGCCAGACTACAAGAAGTACACAGATTTATGTGTAAATGTATGAATTTCTTCCCGGTCAAAGACTACACCGTTGTGGATCAGGGGTTGCATAGATGGAACGGAAAAATCACATGCAGACACTGCACCGTAGCTTTCTGTCTTTCTTGCATGTTTGTGATGGTTTTTCCAGGCCTGTGAAAGGCTTCTGCCGTGTTCCCGACGCCGTTCACGCTCGATGGAACCTTAAAGAGAGGAAAAAAAAAAAGAAAGTCAAAAAAATCTATCGGCCTTGTCATCAGACGGCAGCCTCCCAGTCGCTGTAGCTGCTGTCGATCAGGGCTAGTGCCTACATCTCGGAATGTACTGCTTGGGCTTTCTAGTCTCGACACTAGCCTTCATCTTCAGCAAGACCCTGATAGTGGGCTTTCGCTAATGGCGTCATGGTGCAGCTTCTCTTATCTTTCTCTCCCACCCATCCACCCTTCATTCCACTCCCTGACGAACCACTCTCCCATCCCTTCTCCACTGCCCGGCGCACTGTCCACCAGTGGCCGTTCCTTCATCCCGCCGCGGCCTTAATATCACCCAAAAAAAAAACAAAAAAAACCAGAAAAGATCAAAAAGGAAAGAGAAATGATAGAAGAGTCGTGAGGTTTATTACGCCCTCACTGAATCCTCTTTAGAGCGGTTCTCAACCCAAGAGAATTCATGCGAGAATTTTAACTACTGTACAGTGTGCAGAAAGAAATAAATATAACACTTAAGCATCGTCTTAACTGGATGCAGATTGTTGAATATATTTGGTAAACTGTTTCTGCAAAGTCGTGTAAACAAAGTAAGGCCTTGTCAAATATTCGACAACAAGAGTTAAATACTCTTTTACAGTCAAGGTAAAAGGTAGCTTGTCATTTTATCTAAAAGTGGTGAAATGAAATGAAATGGAAGTAATGAAAGGGGAAGTGACTGGTAACAGTAGGAATATTAGACCAAGATAGTTGCAGCAGCATGAAATCCAGTTTTAAATGTGTGGAATTTTTTTTTTCAATTGTCCAGCAATAGAGTTTTATTTCCACAGCAAAAAGGGTATTGCGTACTTCGAAAATCATTGTACATGGGGCCACCCGTGTCGTGGAAAGTCCTCGATCATGGCTCGATCGATCCGATTAAACAAGAGCGAGAAGACGCTGGGCCATCTGATAGCTGTTGGGGCTGCAGGACGTGCCTCGCCGCCATTGTCCGGTGATCCTGGGGCTGCGCAGGGCACGAAACGTAAGCCAGGGTCTTCCTAATAGATGGGAGTCAAGTTTCAGCCTTGTGTGCCGGGCTGCGGATATCAATAGGCCTTTGGCCAATAGAAAAGCAGTGTAAGATCTTGCCGAGGTCCTTGTGAAATATGTGCATGTTTGTGTTTCGTCGTGCCGAGCAGACGTGGGTGAGCAGCGAGGGCTGGCAAGCTCACCTAGCCAGTCTCATCATTGGAAGAGTAGAGGTGGCCGTTGTGTATCATGCATTTTTGTAACAAACTAAGAGCAGCTTAATGGTTTGTTCGTTTGCTAAAATCTTTGAGCTCAATAGTGTGAGACTTGAGCAAGTATTTAAGTAAGGGAAATGACCTGGCCACGTGTTTTAATGTGGCTACCACTTCATTATTTATCGCCTAGGTCTTGAGGGGCGCTAGGTCACATTATCATCCGTCGCCACTTCTCTTATTTTTCTATACACCTTCCTCCTCTCAAACCCAAGAGGGCAAGAAAAAGAAATATAATCCCCCCACTCTCTCTGTCTCTCTATCTCTTTCTCTCAGTATACTGATCTCTTAAAAATAATAATAATGTTTATTTATATAGCGCTTTTTCCCACAGTTATACGTGGGCTCAAAGTACTTACTAAAAGAAAAAACAAACTAAAAACAAGCAAACGTGATATATTCTTGATGCTGGAAAATCGTCGTTTGACAATGAGTTGGTAAGCCGTCTCCATCTAACTGCCCACACCATGATGGATCCAACACCTTAGCGATCGTGGTAACGCTGTCCCTGTCGTCTTCGGATGTGGATTCAGCCACTGTGAAGGACCTGGAAAAACGAGATTAGTGAAGAGGACTTTAGCGATAGGGAATGGTGAGCAGGGACGACCGTCCAAGGCCCAACGCCTGATGGGCCCCCCGCGCTAACAAGTGCACTGTCGGGATAAGACAGACCATAATGTTTGTATTGCCCTGTATTTGTGACACGTGAGACACAAGACAGACAACATTCCTGTGGCTCTAAAATTAATGTAATTGCAGGTCGTTTTTCTTCCAGATGATTTTTATAGACCAAGGTGTCAGTGAGATTCACACTCACTGGACGGAAGCAGAACAGACAAATAATTAAACACGCACATCACATCGTCAGGATCTTTGACAATATAATTGTTGTTACGAGGTTAATGTGGTGGCGGTCTGTGCGAGGTGTCGCCCGGCGTCCTCAGATCTTTGATGTGGCATCTGACCCCGTCTGACCTGCCGGTGACAGCCGCCTAGATCATTCTAGTCAGTGCGTGAGCGAGTGTGACTGACACAAGCCTTGGTACCTGGAATGTTCGGTGTGAGAGAGAGCGCATGTGTAACGAGTAGACAACTTTGTACAGTGTATATAAGCCCTGAGAGTGAGCGTTAGGAGTAGTCGCAGTCGCAGTTGTAGCCGGAGAGTAGTGTGGAGTAAACAGAGAGTAGCAGAAGCTATTGTGGGCGTGTGTCGCCTTTAGTCAGCGTGTGTCGCTGTGGTCAGAGTCGTGAAGCTCGTGTTGCTGTTGAAGTAGTAGGAGTAGCTGTTAGGTTAGTCTCAGTGTGTGTCGCTGATTGTGTATCCAGAGTGTCACTGATTTGCCAGTGTGTATACGAGTAGACCTGTTGTATAAATTGTAAATAAAAAATTTTGTTTGAAACAAATATCTTCCTTTGCCTTCTTCTCTCCACCTCCATCCTCATTCTCGAATATTCATCTTCTCTGCGATTTTTTTTATTTATTTTTTTTTTTTTTTGATACTTTCTACGATGACTTGTGTGGCAGTTTCCACCGAGTGTAGGTTAGATTATTTTCCGCCTTGCGTTAAAATTCCATTTGACTCGGCTTTGCTTGTTGAGTGTGCAGACAAATAGCCAGAGACTAGGGAGACAGTTTTAGTAGATGACAGTTTCCTCCCTTTTATGATGTAAAAATCGTTAATCCTGTGCCGCGGTGATTGGCAGTTTCCTAATCACGTGCAGGTCTCGCGAGCGCGCCAGAGACTAGCAGACGGACAAGGAATGAACTCTCCATCTCGCTGGCCACCGCCGGTGTAAGGTTACCTTGTTCGCAGGGCAGGCCAGCACGGAGCATCCCTTGTTTGAATGACAAGTCTGATCAGGCGCCTGTCATAGACAGCCGACCAAATCTACAGAAATGTATGCGTGACACGCAGTCCTCCGACATGTGACGGCGCGAGACTTGTGCCGCGCCTCCTGGCGGAGACAACCTTTCTCTTATTTCATGACTTCATGTGTGCGTACGAAGTCGGCGGAGAGATTTCTGACTTCCGGTACAAAGACTCCTCGCCTTAAGTTTGTGGCTGCCGCCCTTCCGCATCTTCCAATCCTTACATCTCACTTTCTCTCGACTTCCTCCCACTAACGCCCTCTGGGGACCGTTCCTGTTCTCTGTATTCGTCCAGCGTATCGGTTCACTTCATCAGAAACACAATGCATCCTACCAAAAATTAATTCCACCTCCCTTTCTCCATTGGCCAAGGGAAAAAAGTACTGAAGATGCTTGTCATATGTCTTTTTATATTCTTAGTACTTTTTTGTCCCAAGTAGTTTTTATATCTTTGAATATTGTTCATTACTTTTCTTTACCATTTTTAATGCCTTTATCGCACAGGTTGTAATTGAGGGAGTTTAGTGCTCTCTCTAGCATCACAACCTAACCGGCTCCTATTTTCCCCAGGCCCTCACTAAAAAAATGTAAAAGAATGAAAATGGAGGCAATGCGCACACCGACCTAATGGCCCCTAGAAGCCAGATATTATTCGGCACGCGACGTGGGTCGTGTGCTGGGAGAAAGAGTCGGTAACTTAGGACTTTCATGCATCCCAAGTAATAAAAAAACGGATATCTGTACTGTGACCTTGACCCTAAAATAACTACTGACAGATTTAATGGGGAGGTTATGCAGATATTTATCTGTCGGTTTTAAAAAAGGTTCTTGTCGTGTCTTTATGGTCCTTAGTTGAAGCATTTAGAAGAAAAAGATTTATTTCCGAAAAATAGCGTTTATGCGTACAATACATTTAAAAGCACATGGCGGAAAGCATAATTGCAAATAAATGCTTGAGTCCATGGAGGCTGTTGACCCAGGGTGCAGTAGAAATTTCCATCGACTATGATGTTATGTTCACACACACGAATGGATGCACGTGTTTCGGTTTGTCGCTAATTACCAGCATGCCTATGAATCATTCCCAATAACGGTGGATAATCAGTGGTGTCCATTTTCTTTTGATGAACAGTCACGCCGAGTGTCAGTCAGGAAAGTTCCATTTAGACACATGTTTTTGAGGCCAAAGAGTGGTTTTGTCTTTGCTGTGATTACAGTGTACACTGATCTGCCAGCAAAATTAAGGCTGGACCGCCAGGTCAGTAGCCCTGCCGGCTCCCTCTCTCCCATTAACAGCATCAGTGGCTTTCAGGTGACCATGCCAGGCTCCACATGTGGGAGGACATGCCAGGCTCTACATGTGGGAGGACATGCCAGGCTCTACATGTGGGAGGACATGCCAGGCTCTACATGTGGGAGGACATGCCAGGCAGATGCCTGTTCACACACATCGTCTACGCTAAAGGCGAGATGGCCGCACTACTTTCTTTCCTGTCTTGTGAGTGGGAGAACTCGGCTTGTGTACTGGCGGGCAACAGATGCCAGAGCTTGAGTAACCTCCACACAGACACAGATGACAATACAGCCCCTTAATAGCAGGCGAGAATATGGAACCCTTTGTTGAAGATTGATCCTGCCAGGAGAGAAGCAGAGTTAACTTTTTCTCTGTTCCTTTTTTCCTCTCTGATCTTTGTGCGAAGTAAGTGCATGTTCTGGGGAGATGGACTGTACTCATCGCCTTTTTTAAAGGAGAAAGGGAAAACTGTATACTTTAATGCTTGGAATTGAATTTGATCGGAAGAATTTAGACATATAGTGTTTCCAAGGGTATTCGTGTATCCTTCTTTGGACACGTCGCGCGAGGCACTTTTTTGCTTTAAAATACAAACAATAAAGTTCGGTGAATGAATTTTGTTTCAAACATGGCTTTTGTATTTGCTGAGATGGATTTTGTTTCCATTCTGTTTGTAAGCATCATTAATTCATAAGGATACATGCAAGTTTGTTTCAAAAATAATCGTAGTAATCCGCTTTGCTAGTTGAAACAGCATGTCTTGAAAAATGCAAAAACAAAGACATTATGAACAAGGGAATGAAACGGAAAATGCATTTATTTAAATAATAGTTTAACATTCTAAGCCTCTTTTAAGACATAAGTGCCCGTTACATTTATTCAGGATTAAGCACGTTCCGCATGCTCAGAAGCGAGACAATGTGGACAAGAGCTTCGTACAACATAAAGATTTATTTTTAGTAAGGACATCTTGAAGAAATGGCATCATTATAGAAATGTATCGTGTTCGTTACTTTAAAGTAAATGTATTGCATTGATACATATACACACAGACCATATTAAGACATATCGAACTTCTGTTGACGGATGTCAGCCGGAAACTTCGACAGCTAAAACTTGAGGGAAAAGACTTGAGTCACACTGGGAAACGACTTTAACCAAACGGTAGCGGAAGAAGAGCGACTGACGAGGCCAAATTCTATTGCCCTGGCACAGACACTACGGGAACTGGAGGTTCACAATGACGGAGACGGAAGTTATCCTCCTGCCTGAAAACTGTTCATCCCGCCAACAGTTGGGGTCAGTGGGGGGCTGCTAGCTTCAGATAACGGACTGCGCACTCCCTGAGGCATGTCTGGATCCTCTCCGTCCCTCCCTGCTCCCAGCCACCTCCCAGTCCTGGCAGTGGCGGCACGGCATGGACTGGGATTGTTGCATGACGCCCAGGATGCTGGGAAGGGGTTAAAGTTTCCCTCGAGCAGCGCAAGACTCACGACTAGCAATCGAGCGGCATGCGAGGAGTCGTGTGGAGCAGGGGTACAATTGTGGTCATTAGCCACTGCAGGGGGCCTCACTAGCAACACACACACATATACACACAATATCAACACGCATCAACTGCAGTGCTCAGGAGATGCTCTGTTTCTGATAAAATCTCTTTTGAAGAAATAACATGAGTACAATGTACCCCTTTATGGACGTTTGGTGATTCTGAGACAACGCGAGCTGACTGCGACAATGTTGTGCAGCATTGGCTGTGAACAATCTCGATTTTTTACAGTTTGCAATATTTTCTTCCGTTATTTGTCATGTCTGACTTACAACAAATGTCGACCTACGAAATAATAGCATCACAAGTAAAGGAACTAGGCCGCTGAGGATGAAAGAAGAGGTAATATAAAGAAATAATCAACTTTGTAATTGAAAATGCTTTTCGTGGTCCGTGTTCTCTCCATGTCCCTTCATCTCAACACAACTAGAAGACATGTTTGCTAATAACAGAAACTTGGATCTTTCACAACAAGCTGGACTTCGACAGAAAACGTTCAGCATTTGGACAAAGGAAGCTGGAATTTTAGCCAGATAGAAGAAGTAATAATAATCATCATCATTATCATATCATCATCATCATCATCATCATCATCATCATCATCATCTGGTTTTTGACAGATGCACGACAGTCAGTTATCTTGTTAAAGATCACAAATGCCAGTTTCCGTTTCAAGAGCCATGACCTGTGTCCAATAAACGACACTGCAGTTTGGGGGAAAAAAAGAAAAGTAAAAAACTCAAAGCCAAAACTAGACTTTTTAAGGCTTAGAGTGATCATGGGTAACTCCACTGAACAACACATCTGTTAGAGATACTGATGTCCAAACAATCCTGTACAGCCCATGCACATAGTGTAAGTGTCTATAAACTGTCGTGCTCATTAAGGGTTTACAGTGCAATACTGATATACCTACCTACTTATTTACAACGTGTCATTCAGACCAACGGATACCACTGTTGCCCTCGCTCTTTGGCCTTCAAGGAGCTGCAGGCAGACCGTGCCCAGCGTGTTGCCGAGTTCTTCATGTGAACAAGCGCGCCCACTAAGGCGAGACGGGATCTTTGAAAAGCAAGACGAGTGGTTAAATTGGGCATGCGCACTAGGGGCACAGTAAATAAAGAACCGTCAATTATTTACACCCTGCGGCCTGTCGATGTCTGTGTCCCAGAATTCTTGCCTGCTGTGATGCCAGGCCCTCCCAGTGCTGCAGCTTTTCTTGCTGTTCTTACGGAAGCGGCAGTTGTCGCTCAGGGCGCCGCCTGGCCTTTCTGTGGGCTTGCTGTGTGTCGGCACTTCTGTCCACAAGAGTGAATCAACACCGAGTGATTAGTCTACTTCTCTTTGATCTTCTTCCGGTTAACCTCCTTTTGTGCCTTGTTAAAGACACTTTTTATTAAAACTGTATTTTGTGTAACTTTACTAAAAATTAAAATCTTTGAAAGGTCAAGAGAAAATCCGAGATCAGGGGTTTGTTAATTTTTAGGGGGCTTTGTTAGGGAGTTAAGAGAAAGATATCAGTAACCATATCTACAGGGACTAGTTAACATTTTTGGCTGCAAGTATTTAATTTTAGTGTTAGAAAGGGACCGTATTTTGTGTCAAAAGGCAGAGGAAGATGTTAATACCGAAGCACTCGACATGCTGTTTTTAGGATTATCATTGCACAACCCCTCTACTTGTTTATAAATCTTATATTTACGACTTTTTTCTCTTGCACTACGAAGGAGACGAGCTACACTTGTGGTTGATTTATTTGACCACTACCCAGAGGTTTGTTTGGCCCTGTGCGTGAGTGTGTGATAAGAAGAGAGACAACTAGAAATCTCTTCAGTTTTTATGAATTGGAAGATAATGTTATTGGTGATGTTCATTCTGTTGTATCTTGTAATAATGCTTTTCTTGTCATTCGTATCAGTCATTTAGTGTGGTTTTAGAGTTGAGTGAACCTTCTTCCGTTATCATTATCAATCGTTTAGTGCGGAGCTGCGCCTGGAATCGACTAGAATTTCGTGCTTTCTGAATATTTATCATTGAAAAAAAATACAGTGCCGGCTAACGAGGTTTTGGTGTATCATGGCTGTGGTTTTGCCGAAGCTTCCTAAAGATGAAGGGCGATAGGTTGTTGTCAAAAGCAGTTTCCATTATACAACATTGAGGGCACGTGACCAAGTCTGGAAGGGAGGAGAGGTGCGAGGACCAAGGGAAACAAAGGACAATGGGTGCGTAGAAAACAGGCGCAGATCGTCTGGAGATTGTTTTCATCCTCCTGTTTTTGAATGTTCTCTACTTCGTGGTCGAAGGCAGGCGAATTGATTACAAGAACATCTTTTTTTTTTTTTCTTTTTTTTTTTTTTTTTTGAGAACGATGGGTCAAGTAGTCGCAGACCATAACTTCGTGTTCTTTCAGGCTCGTCTTCGGTGTGTCTTCTGAACAACTTTAACCTTTTCTTTTAAATACCAGACAACTTTTGTTTGTCGCTGAGACAAAATTTACATGGCCAGCACCTAGAGCCCGCCAGACGAGGCGGCATGCGAGGGAGCAATCCTTCACCAGGTACTCGGCCCCACTCCTCCCCGGTCCCTGGTTGTGGTAAGAACGACATAACAAATGTACACAATGAGCTAGACTGCTAGAGGCTTGCAGAGACAGAGCCATGGCAACGAGCTGCTCAGTAGACCGATACCTTTAGCAGAGGTAAACGTGGGTTACAGAAACACTCACATACAAACACACATGCGCGTGTAGAGACATACAACACACGCGCGCACACATACATAAAGATCTATACACGCACGGGAAGACAGGAGGAGGAAGGACAGGCACATTCACGCACGCACGTCCGGCGCCGGATGCTTAGCGACAGCTGCCCGAGAGAATGCAGTTTCGCGCACCCGTGCACAGACGCTTGCCTTTCCTCCACGCTTGAGCTGGCACGCTCCGTCCGCATGCAGCTATTGGCGGCACTTTAAAAGGCAGTTAGTGACGTCAGCCACCCGCTGACCATGTCCCGCCCACCAACGTGCTGGGTGCTGGTGTCGGCAGTGTACTGAGCCGTCCTTGTCTGGAACTGCTTCAGACAATCGAAGGTTTGCTCTTATAGGAAAAGAAGTGAAATGGCAAGTTCGGCGATGCTGACCTTCTGAATTATTTGTGCTGAAAATGCTTGGCTGGAAATCGAGCGGTTTACAATCACAATCACAATCACAGCTTTAAGTGATATCATCAACACATTCAGCGCATCGTTCACTTTCAGTTTCATTGGCTCGGTCGTTGAAAGCTAACATTCTGGATCTGTGGATCGTGCGGTGCAATTTGGTATCCGTACAGCAAAGCTGATTGATTGATTGATTGATTGATTGATTGATTGATTGATTGATTGATTGATCCATACTTTACATTTCACTTGTCTTTTCCTTTAATTAAAAACCGATTAATCTACTTATGGCTTCGTGTTGATCGGTGATACAGGTTCTATTTCTATAAAGCTGATACATCGAAGAAAATGCCTCTAGGCTTGTAAAAATGATGTAACTGCCATTTGGTGTCGGCTGCATTCAGACACTCTTTGTCTCTTCGGACCCAAAAGCTTAAAAGAGAAGGCTGAAACAGAGAAACTGGTGATTATTTCAACTCCATTATTTCAATTCATACCATTTTCTATCAAGGACGTGGCAATATTTCAATATGAGCCACTCAGTGGAGTGAAGAGGAAACTTATGTGAATGAAACTTATCTGTCAGTGGTCATGCTTCCCGCTTGATCATGGTGGAGACTTTGATTGTGGCATGGGGGAGCGAGCGCCGTCTGGTGTTGTGATTAATAAACCGTGCCCCAGAAGATCCAGCACCAAGATAGAGGAGCTGAGCCCACAGGACGACTAGAGAGCACAAGATGAAAGAAATCAGTTTCGTGGCCAACTGATAAAACCCTTTTACATCCTCACACAATATCCGTCCCTCTATCCCCCGCCCTCAACCAAAACAGTGAGAGTTGGCTGTCCTGTGTCATCTGTTTCTTGCCGTGATGTCTCTGTCTCGGGCTAATCCCCCCCTCTAGCTGTGGTCTATTTCCGTATTTTTTTAAAATCATCAAGAAGTCTCTGAACTGACGAGGTTAACTGACGTACCCTGAAATATTCATGCAGTTATATAGTTTGTACACACAAACACTTGCACTTGCATGCACACACAAAAGAAAAAAAAACCCGTAAAAGGAGAGGGGATAGTTATGAGAAGAAAGTCTCGAAATAATGTCATAGGAGCAATTCTGTTAGGAAAGTCATGAGTGTATTGACGTCAAATAACACGTTATCAACGGTTTGTAGTGCTGGCCGCTGGGCTGATCTCGTTGACAGGCTGTGCACAAGGAGCTGACACACGCTTAACAAGTTAAATATTTTTATTGTCAAAGACTCATAAACATTTACACGGTTAAACTTCTCCGGCTATGTCCGAACAATAACCAAACGTTTACATGCTCGACAAAAGCCTCGCGACAGGGTAATCCTTCGCTCGGCGGAGACGAGAAGCGAACCAGCAAACCTGTCTTTACCCCACCCGGTTCGTACCAAGGGCTCAGAAGGTGGGGGAAGCTGCAGTCGCCAGAGCCGGCGTGCGGCGGCGGCGGCAGTGGTGGCAGTGACGCTGGCGGGCTCCGCGCCCTCAGGTGGGAAGCGATCCGTGTTGCAGCCACCGACAGAGCCGCCGAGGCTATATCGAGCGGTGGGATCTGTGCGAGTGAGAGGCCAGATACAAGAGCTTTTAGCGCGCGCTCATCGCTGTTCCGTGGCCACGCGGTGGTGGGAGCAGCTACACGCGTCCCGACCGTCCAGCAGTGCGGACTGGCCGTGTGTGAGTGTGTGTGCTGGGGTAGCAGACAACACTGTGGCTGGCCGTGTGTGTGTGTGCTCGGGGTAGCAGACAACACTGCCAGCCTTGCCGTCGTCTCCCTCAGACCGTTCACGGTCCCTCTCCTTGCGGCGTGTATAAACACGAGCGTGCGAGTGATGTCTGGGGTCTGCCTCTCCTCCTCCACCGAGCATGCGAGAGTCGCTGCAGCGTGGGCTGTCATGCTTGGTGTTGATTAGTATCGTGAATGGTTGTACTGTTGGGGGATGTTGAGCCTGTGATCCGCTCAAGACAACAATGACATGATCCTGAGCTGACAGCCACGAAATTCTCTGTCGGAAATGTGTTGGTTTAAAACAAAAATAATTCTGTGATACAACAGTGTTTAGTGCTGCTCGACTTGAAAACTTCTAACAGGTAAGTTTCCATTTTCAAGAATCGCTGTTTTCTATCCACTTTTTTACCCTGTGTTCTTTGTGTTCACTACACTCCTGCCACCCCGCTACACAACTTCGGGTGGGAGAAGTCGCCAGCTAGGAGTGCACCCACACCTGCGTGAGTGTTCCTGTGGAGGTGTGCCGACTGTTTACTGCTTTGTCACTGCGCAGTCAGACCAGCGGCTTGTGTCGAGGGCTCCTCGCCCAGGCGTATCGATGTTCCGTTGCTGTAGAAAGAGGGTTACAGTTGTTGTGTGTTGGCAGTTGTAGGCTTTCCAGCAGCCACCCGACACGTTTGCTATTGGACCTTGTTAAGAACTTCTGGGTATTTTTTTCAACTTCTTTATCTCTGCTTATTCGCTTTCACCTTGCATTACCTCTGTCTAAACTTCCTCTGTAACAATATGACCACATTACCTTTGATATTAGATAAGCTGTTGAAGATCAAGAACACTCAACTGCATTAAATTATGGCTGTGCTTAACTTCTATATTAATGAGAAATAGGAGTTTATGGGGTTTAAAAAAAGTCTCAATTTTTTTCATGACTCTTAGACTGAATTGTTTTTGTCACTGTCTCTCTTCCCGTCGGACTATGGTTAGTTTGCCTGCTTTTATTCTCCCCTTTATATCTAATAGCTAGTAGCTTTATGTCTAATAGCTAATATAGCTTCATGTCTAACAGCTAATCGTCGGCTGCCGGACCTCAGCGTCACTGTATCGGATAATAACAGTTTTACATTCCACTTAATGCAAAATATTTGACAGTATGTGACAAATCCTCTACTATTTTCGTGTTTGGTGTCTTGTTGCTAAGCTCCAAAATACAAATGTGTATACAAAAAAGATTCCGTCATTAAATGAAGAAAATTTCTAAACAAAAAGAAGACAGTTAATAAAACTATTTGTCTGCATACCTATTTTCTTACACCGTGAAAATATCAGCGGTATTATTTTTCTACAATAAATCCATGTGTTGTAAGGCGTCACATAACTTTTTAAATGGAAAGAGGGAAAGATGTGAAAAGAAACCACGGGATGTGACCGCTCACACCGATTTTCCAAAGCCAGACGAGACCTGGACCTCCCTCCATCGATTCTTTCGCGCCATTTATTATGACTTCGATTCAAGGACAGCTGCTACATGCAACGGCGACTTCCTACTGCGCGCGCAACTTCAAATTTCGCCGTCGTGTCGGTCCTAAATGGCTGACCAACAACAGCCCAACGGTCGTCCTCAAGTGGCGCTAGTGAGAGGCAGACATCTGTCTATACAATTCTCTGTGAAAGGAAAAACCCTATAACACGGGGACAGGGGGCACTTGTCTATCGTCCTGTCAATCGCTGGGGCCAGTTGCCGCTCACGTGCTCATTGTTTGTTGATTAAATGCAGGTGCATACAGTCACGTGACAAGCTTGCCGGCTCGGCTGCATTTGTCACCTCGTTTTTGGAATTCTTTATCAAACCAAACACCTTTGTCTCGTTCTCTTCCGCCTTAATTATTTAGTTATTGTAACAATAACATTTATTGCTATGTTGTTATTACAAATTTAAAGTATATAATGGTAATTTGCTCTAACGTTCTTTATGAGCGCCTCAGTTTTTGTCTTTGTTCCGTTTTGAAGAGATTCACAAAGTGTCAGTAGATTGAATATTCTATACAATGAAGTTGCTTACTTGAATAATCGTCCTAAATCATTTTTTATGCTATTCTTTCTTGGTGTTTTCGTGGTGCTCGTGTGTCGCTATATATTGCAGTCTTTACATAAGATGGAGGGATGAGTTCATGTATAACCATGGACGTGTATTGATGGACTGATGTCTGTATGCCGAGACTCACTCTTGGCCTATTGCGAAGTGATTCCCTGTTAGTCTCGGCGAGCCATAACAAAGAATGTGAATAAACCGGAAGCTATGTCGTCTAATGCCTCGTTTTAGTAATCTGAAATGTGAATAAACCGGAAGCCATGTCGTCGAATGCTTCATTTTAGCAGTTAACTGGGAAAAAAATCGTCTGCCAGCAGTCCAGGGATATGAGTTTGTGGTATAACTGCTTGGTAAACCGCCATTTCTCTCACAAACTACATGCGATATGTTCGAATGATTTTGCCCTTTTTTTCTTCTTTCCTTCCGTTTTAGCTTTTTTTCCCAAAGCCACGTGCACGTGCTTACAAAGAGGGAAGGGTGTGAGAAAGGGAGGTGGGGAGGTAGCAGGACAGTGTTTCTATTTTGAGTAGCTTGCGTTCCGATGGTATCTTGCGGGCGGCGTTGAGAGATCGCCGGCGCCCAGCCGGGTATTGATGATTTGTTAGTTATGGATGGCAACCAATAAATGGCAGACTGGATAGTGCGCCAAGCGCTTCAGTGAGTGCCAGCTGCAGACATGAGACTTCATACCCACAGGCCATCCCTCACTGCCAGAGCCATCAGACGTGGAGAACCATGGCAGGTTGTGGCGGCTGTCTGGACTAGGCCTCCCGCATCAGATTTTAGCTCAGCTATCTGCTCCTTTCTCGCCCTCTTTTACAGAATTAAACTCGCAGTTTTATGTGCTTCTGATGGTGCTTGTCTTGAGTTAGTTGTTTGTATCGTAATTTTATGCTTTCTATTTATAATGAATACAATTTATAATGCCTTATGTGATGTAGCACTTCTATTATTTATAATGCATATAATTCAAAAGTCCTTACGTGATGTGGCACTTCTGTTATTGATTTACACTTCCCCGTGTCCTCCCTCCCAGCCTCTACCCAATTTACATTTCTATTATTGATCTACACGTCCCCCTCGCATCTTCTACTCAATCACACATACCCTGTCCACATTCATGAGTTCCTAAAATATCCTTTCTGTTGTGATTTAATTATTGCTATGTGTTGCTTTTTTATTTTGTCTTTCTGTGTCAGATGGAACCATCATAAAATTGCTTAAGAAATCAGGGTATGTCTTCGGATAAAGCTGCCTTCATGCACCCCTTTTCCTCTTCCTGTGCGTTTATCGGCCTACATGCCTTTGGCGTGCTTGTGTAACGATCTCTGATGACACCAGGTACACCACTCATTTAGAGGGCTTTGAAGATGTAAGGTTTCTATAGGTTGTGAGATTATAGACATGTGGAAAGTGTGAGGTAACCCTTAGTGTCACTAAGGAGACCGCGTCAAAATAAATCTGGGTGTGTGTATATATATCAAGATATATCGCGTACAAATGTAGCTTATTAAAGTGGAGGGAACAGAAGCAAGGGCATTGTGTTAAAGATTATTCTCTTGCCACCATCAAGCTGCTTGAGAACTCACTGCACGCAGACACATGAGGGCTGAAGTCCGGAGTACCCGAGGAAAGGACACCACTGTCGCCTCGTCCTGTTTGGGTTTGGTTTTCTTCTATTCCAATGCGAAGGGAGCCGGGTTTGCCTCCGGTGCCAGGACCTGCCTCTGCTGACAGAAGACAGGACTTTGGCAATACACTGCCTTGAGTTCCTTCCTTCACCACACGTCAGTTAATGGCGAGCGTTGTAACCGTCTTTCTGCCAATATGTCTTCGCTCAAGATTGGGTTGGCTGGCTAAGGAATGGAGCGTCGTTAATCTAGACCGTTGTCAGCTTCAAGCGCGAGGCAAATGGAGTGTCTGACAGAATAAGCATACAGCTGTGTTCAGGTTGAAAGAAAAATTTCCTCTGCTGCTTGACAGGAGGCCCCTAGATACATTCTCATCTCAGCAGCAGGCAGAAGACTAGTAAAAGCTCAATACCCAGGCATGTGCACGAACGCACGGACTTATACTTTCTCCTCCCCTCTCCCATTCACACACACACACATCTTTTCTGACATTCACTCATCTTGGATTCGTTTGCATCAATACTTTTAATTTTGCCAGGTTCTTCTACTCAAAGACTCAAACAGTGCGACAAAATACAACCCAGATTCGACTTTCTACACTGCTCTTTTCTTCTTTTTTCATTTTTTACATTTTCTTATGTTTATTTTCGTAAATTGCAAACGGTAAGATCACATGCACACTCTATAGCACCTGAAGACCTTTCTTGAGACGTATTCAAGGCACGCGATGTGAGATCCTCATGACGTATTCAAGGCACGTGATGTGAGATCCTCGTGACGTATTCAATGCACGTGATGTGAGATCCTCATGACGTATTCAAGGCACGCGATGTGAGATCCTCGTGACGCATTCAAGGCGCGTGATGTGAGATCCTCATGATGTATTCAAGGCACGTGATGTGAGATCTTCATGACGTATTCAAGGCACGTGATGTGAGATCCTCGTGACGTATTCAAGGCACGAAATGCGAGATCCTCATGACGTATTCAAGGCACGTGATGTGAGATCTTCATGACGTATTCAAGGCACGTGATGTGAGATCCTCGTGACGTATTCAAGGCACGTGATGTGAGATCTTCATGACGCATTCAAGGCACGCGATATGAGATCCTCGTGAAGTATTCAAGGCACGTGATGTAAGAACCTCATGACGTATTCAAGGCACGTGATGTGAGATCCTCATGACGTATTCAAGGTAACGATGTTAAGGACGCCGCTAAAGCTTGTCATCGCCGACTGTGAAAAGAAGGCCAGGGTTGAACCGCTGTTATTACTATTTCTTCAACGCGAATTTTTCATGTAACGACATTATTTCAAGCGCTCAATTTTCTTTTGAATTTCTTTGATCCCTCTAGCAAACAGAAGAGAATCGTGATGGAGTGAAGAGAATAATAATATGTTGTCAGAATCGCTCATAATCACGAAATGATCATCTGCGTTTGTGAGTCCACGTGGAAAAACGCTTGTGACTCGCATGCTTCCAGCACACTCACAATGCTAGCAATTCTTGGCCACGTGACCAGGTATAGTGAAGAATGGCATCTGACACCTCATGTCTGTGAATGAAAAACATTGCTAAACATGTGCAACGATTTCAAAATATACTCGCATTTTCATATTCATCATGTAATAGAAATTACTTTTTACTGTTATGTTTAATGTGGATTTGCTGATCTACCAGCATCGCAAGCGCTCCCTGCAATCTTACCTTTTTCCCACTCATGCCTTTTTTTTTTTTTTTTTTTTTTGTAAATTTCCTCTTGCGCTCCGATTTAATTCTGGCGAAAACATTTATCTGTTGCTTATTTTTCTCCCTTTATTTGCCGTCAGTCAAGTCTTTTTTCACTGTCATTTGTTCCTAGCAGCAAAAGATATGTTTAGCGAATAAAAGGTCTAAGAACAATTGGAGGCCAGGTGAAATGGAAAGCATTTTCTTCTAGAGCGCCAGAAAATTATGAGAAAAGCAGACGTGCAGTCAGGTGTCCACGCTCTGCCATGTATGTTTGTGCAGTTAAAATGATGGAGTCTCAGTTTTCACAGGTCGTGAAATTAATAACAACAGCAAAAGAAAAATCCGCATTATCACCGGCAAACTTTCCTCGCCTCATTGTCTGTCTGTACTCCCTTCTTTTATATTTTGATTTGCTCACGCACGTGCACACAGCTGCGCGAGCGCTCGAATTACAACACAGCTCTGATAACATGCAATGTTTTGCACCATGCAAAGAGCTGGTCAATGTTTGCAAGAGCAACCATGTACATTACATTGGGTGGAGCTGTGGCCATCAGACAACATTTACTTACCAGCAACTTCTAGTCCGACACTGCAAGTGTCATGTGCTGAAGGCGTACAGTAGCATCGTTACAGAAAGCTGTAATTACAGGTTGTAACACAAGCATCAGGTTGTTACAGTTTATTCTGGCAACACCTCAAGCAGATGTGGTTTCACGATACCACACGACTTGGTGATGTGGCTTGTATCAGAGAGGGAGACAGTGTACCTGTCTTGTTTCCAAGTTCAGAACACGGCACTTGACTTCCAGTAACATGTTCTTCGTACTTCTACGTTGACTTGACCGTTACATCTCCTTTTTGTCGTTCGCACGTGACTAGTATCTCTCCATCTTTTCTCCAGACATGTTTTTGCCTTCCTTTTCTTTCTTTTTTTTTTTTTTCTCACATTCCATCTCCAGAATTTACATTATTAACCATTTATTTCTTTATGATGTCAAGACTTCAGCGACATGCGTGCTGCCAGCCACAGTGTGTTCGCAACATCGAATGTCAGACCTTTTAGTTTCAGGGGCAAACGACGAGGACGCCATTTTTGGAAGAAGCTGCTGAAAAATGGATGAGTGTTATATCCAGAGAAAACTGCCTTGAACGCTGGGTGTGAAAGCTCTTTTACATTTCTTACCTTTTCATTTACCAGCTTGTTCAGGAATGTGTACGTACGCATCCAAAAGCCGCCTGTGGGTCCAGTGACTGGGGTAGGATAGTTTGCATGGATAGTAGGATAGTATGACAGTGTGAGTCGGGGCTTCGGGTGGAGGGGTGGTTACACGGTTCTCGTTTTATTTGACCATACATGCGGACAAAGTGTATCCTTCGCCCCGCCACACACACACTACATTATACAGGCGAGCGCTCACGTGACCGGCCAAGAAGAGTCAATGTCTCTAACAGAAGAGAAAGATGGAAAGGACATTGAGTGTAACCGCAGGATGAATTGCAGTGTTACGTATGACAGGTTTTCTTTCAATAGTACAGCTTTTCCTGTGTGCTGAGACCCCAGACTGTCTTCTTCGTAACTTCTTGTCATGAAGTATATCCCTGGCCGGCTGGTGGCTAGTAAGAGATCGGTGGTCCTTTGAGGCCACTGCCTGCAGATGGCGCCGCCTACTGGCCACTTCAGGTACTTAATCAAACTGATTTCAGGGTGGCTGAGACTTGTCAAGCGCAGCCGCCTTTACGCCACCCCTCGCCCCAACACTCTTCGTACACTATTTTCTGTTGCCTCCCAACCCTCTTTCCCTCAGGCAAAACTTGAGCATCATATGGACGCAGAGAAAAACTTTGCAGATCCAATAAGCAGACACAAAGCGTTTAAAATTATTTGTTTTCTTATAATAGATGACTTTTTGTTTATGTACTTACGAGTCTCTCATGTGTGTTACTCTTTATCACCACATTCAAACTTGTTGGGAACAAAATTTGCTAAAACCTTTAGCGGTAACAACGTTCAGAATAGTTTGCTAATTAATGTGCGACATACTAACGGTTGTGGTGGTTGTATAAGTTGTAACAGCAGCAAAGTTAAAAATACTCAGAGAGTTCGGCTAGGAGGAGAAGGTTCTTGGGAAGGTTTGTACGGGTGGAGCGAATGCAACTGCTCACGACATCATGGCGCTAGTGGCGATCTATCCATCAGTAGGAGGAAGGGGTGGTGGAAAAGGAGAAATTATGACTGCCTCTTCATTTGATTAACCGATGAGCTAGGAATCAGGAAGATTTGATGTCAATGGGCATCCGCTAAGTTCAATGTCAGGAAGCCCCATTCATTTCCAGGATGTCTGTCTTCCTTGTGTATTGTGAATTGGGTTCCCATGTATCCTTACTGGACTTTGCTGAGATAATACTGTATGGATATGTGTTATTGCTCTACAAATAGATACTTCATGGAAATCCCGATCGACTGGTTTTGCAGAAATATAGAAATATAAAGCTGTCTAGTAAACATTAGCGAATCACTGAATATGCCAGTGGTTCAGTTGTGCATTTTTTTACCACTATTATCTTGTAATTCTCTTTCTCGCTCTTTCTCGATTGCTTTCTTTCATATACGCACGCACGTGCGGAAGAAGCACTTTTCGTAATCCTCAGAAGTGAGTTACGACCCCAGAATACTTGGCTTGTGACACTGAAAGGCCCAGACGACGTACATCATTGAGGTTGTTGAGGTCTGTTACCGGGGTATCTGGGGGTGAACCTTCTGATCCTACAGTCAGGAAGGGTAGTGTAGGGTAGTGTAGGAAGGGTTAGGCAATGTTTTTGCAGGCCTAGTCCAGGGAAAGGTAAACTGTGCAGTGTCAATCAACACTTAACGAGTTCACTAATATGACATTAATAACAAAAGATGACAGAAACAGAAAATAGGTTTTTACAAAGATAACATGTTTTACAATACTTTCAGTTGCTAACTTTATCTAACGTGTATAGTTACTATCAACAACACAGTTTTCAAGTTGCTTATCACACCAATGCGGCTTTTTTCCAGAAAACCAATCGTTGAATAATGTTTTTTATCATCTTTTATTTCCAAGTTTCACAGTGACAGTGCGAACGATGCCCTCGAGACATTCCTTCTGAACAGGATATATGTCTTCGAACGTTTGGTTCAGTTCTTTGTAAAAGTCTCCAGAAGCCAATGGTTTGGGGAAAATGTTCGTGACCTAGGAGCTTGATGAGCTAAGTCCAAACTTGTTTTGCATCTTCTTGGCTGCAATATGCCAATAGAATAGGATTCGGAGCGTCTTCAGAGGTTCAGCACATCTGTATTTTTCCATGTTAAGAATGGCCTTTAGCTGGTACTATCTTTGTAAGAAATATTTCACTTGTTTGTTTGTTGTTGTTTTTGGTTTTTTGGGGTTTTGGTTTGTGTGTGTTGGAGGAGGAAGGCATGTGTGCACCTTGCGGCTGTGTACCTGGGTGTCCAGACACTTAATCCCCAGACACTTCATCCCCAACGCTTCATCCTTGAAATGAAATTTTAACTATTAAATTATGAAGCCGGCGAAAAATTTTAACTGAAATTCAAATAATTATCTTCATATAAACATCACAATAAGTTTTACAATTAAAATACTTTAACTAATGTTGTAGAGGTTCAAATGACGTTGAAGTTAATAGCATGATTTGAATATTATTAATGTAATTCAATATTTATTTTAATTGTAAAACTTATTGTGATGTTTATATGAAGATAATTATATGAATTTCAGTTAAATTTTTCGCCGGCTTCATAATTTTTATAGTTAAAATTTCATTTTAAGGATGAAGCGTTGGGGATGAAGTGTCTGGGGATTAAGTGACTGGGAACCGTGTACCTGGACACAACTTTCATCTGTGCAAGCAGCTGCCCTCTGCACTTGCAGTCGGTCTTCATAAATGGTTAGCTTCTCATTGAGTGGTCTTTCTGCCGAATAACGGAATTGATTGTCTTCAAACAGCCGCAAGATCGCGACAGTCGCTGTTCCGATGGAAGTGTGGAGTTGGTGCTGGTTACCGACAACGGTGCATAAGGCCCAGGCGCTTATGTTGTCGCCAATGGATCGTGGGTTCTAATCTACGGTGCCAGTCTCATCGTTAAACTGAAGGCTTGCAGTCGTAGTTTACACACCTGTGTTTACGGTTTATACAATGGCCTCTGGAGCCCACAGGCAGCAGATGCTCTAGCAAATTGAGACTCACGCTGAAACTCAAGTATATAAAAAGCCAGACATCCAATAACTGATTGTCGACGGATGCGTTCTCTCGCGCCGAACATTCTGGTTAACAAACGCACACACACCTACTAGAAAGGTCTAGCCGCCTACACACCGGGTCACAACACCGCGACAGACACCAGGCGGGTCAAGTACGGGGTCAAATATCTATTACAGCGCCGCCAGCTACCAGACGACACACCTTACAAAATTTAATTCGTAAAGGTCGACAAGTCTGTTAAACTTTGCAAAGTGAAGTTTGACTGACGTAGGTGACAGAATTAAAGGATGTAGTGTGTATGCCGAGGAGGCTGTGGTCAGCGAATGCCTCCCCGACATCAAGTGACTTGAGCTGACCTGTTCCCATAACCTTTATCCTCGATACCGAAATGTAATGTAGTTTGTCCGCATCCCTTTTCATTATCACAGTATTTATATATAGAACTATGATGAAATTTCAGAAGTCTCTAGAAGTATGATGTGTTCGGACACGGCAAGCGCAGTCCATTTATTTGACCACTTCCTTGCTCACTCGCTCTTGTCGGGCATGCATGCAACTGGTTAATGCAGCTACCGACTGCACTGACTGACCCTGCATGCGCCCTGTGTAACAGAACATTGGGGGCAGAACCAGAAGACACACTGTGGCACAGAGCAGGAGGAACAAAAGACTTCTTGCTGTTTGCTTGTACCTGTGTCTGTCTCTCTGTGACAGCTCTACAACGATCATGATCACAGGGTGATAGACACGCCGAGGTGGTGGGTTTGTCGGGCTTTTGATGTGATGTTCCAGATCTTCTTGATTAAAGACACCGGCTCCTGCTGTGAGTTATGGATTGCTTCAGTGGCCGCTCTCTCGCTGCCTGTGAAACCTCCTGCCATTGTCGACATGGCGGCCTTTGCTAAGGCCAGACTAGCGGAGCTAGCGCCACTCTGTAACTGCCAGGGGCGGTAATGCGAGCACGCAAGCGCCCATTTCCTTGGGTGCCAGAGGAAGTCTTCCTTCACCTGTTCAGTGCTTGTGCGTGCGAGTGCTCGTGCATTCATTTGTGTGTGCGTGCGTGCGTCCATTTAAATGAGGAAACACCTTATTCGGTGTTTAGAGGTTTAAAAGGAAATGTTGATGCTGCAGCAGATTTTCGTCAGGTAATGATAGCAGCTTGTGTTCTTTATACTGAGAGAAGGGTATAGGGTAGGAAGTAGGGGTGGAGTGGTAGAGAGCAAAGCGCGTGCAGAAGATCAAAAAGATAACAACATCTGTTGGAGAAGAACGCGAACAATGGACGAAAGGAAGGGAAAGGAATTCAATAGGTACATTCTGGCTTGCAGGAAGTGTAAAACATCCAGTGACTTCAGTCTAAGCATTGTCCCTAATTTACCGACGCGTTTGTGCCACCCTTGCACTCCGCGGCAAGCCGGCAGCAGTGTACAGCGCATGCGTGGGCAGGTCATTGCGTGCTGTCGTCTGCTCGCCGGTGGAACTAGGACATTGGCCGCCGAGACCAAAAACAAGAGCAAGCAATTCCATTACGCGACAGGTTGTAGCCCCTGCTTCCTGTTCTCCCATTTCGTGCTGCAGTTGATGAACCGCAAACAACCGCCATTACAACAAGAACGAAGTCGCAATGGGAGGATACGCAAAGCGTAACTAGCCGCCATTTTTACAGAGAGCTGGAGAAAGTGCGTGTGTTCCTCCACTGAAATTAGAAACGAACATTCACAAACACTAACTTTTACAACCTGAGTAAGAATGAAGACATCTTCACCAAATTCTTGTTCAGTGGCATTTATTGATTGTGCGAGCTCTTGCTTGGGTTTCACTGATGTGGCATAAGTTCTGAGTAAATAAACTTGAAATAAAATAAAGCTTAGGTTTACTTGAGCTATCTCTATCACATCAAGATGTATCATAGTTAATGTGTTTAAGGATGCTCACATATTTTGATTAAATGCTCAACATGTTTAACTGAGAATAACCGCTGGCATCACTCATCATCGCACGCCGCAGATGTACTTGAACAACACGCTGTTAAAACTCTTGCTGTGCCAAAACATACATCTTTGATGTATAATTTTTTTAAGGACTCTTTTACCCTCCCCCTCATTTTTTTTCCCTCATTTTAGTTTCTCTTCACCCCTTGTCCCCTGCTCCTGACTGCACTACACTCAAGGCAGCCATTAATAAACAGGCAAGGTACACACGGGTTGTCAACTCCATGCCAGGAAATTACGGGCTGATAAAGTCGAGATAAAGCAACCCTGGCAAATTCAAGTCACGTATCTTTTAATAAATTAGACACGCTTGCCAAGGAAATATTTCTCTGTGTATGTCTGGGAATTGTTGCTGGAACAAGCCTATAAAACCACTAACTTTTGGACATGGTGGCGATTCAGCAAGTTTTGGAGCTGGCGAGGGCAGGTCGTGGCCGAGAGAGAGTTTGTTATGACTCGCCGTGTACACCCGTCCTGCAGAGACTGTTAGATGTCGGAGTCGTTCAGGATTGATTAATTTGCCTGCAGAGAATTCCCTCCCCTGGCGCTACGCCTGCCATTCTCTCCTCCCATCGTCCTTCCCTACCCCGGGGGCTAGCGACAGTGTTTATTGACCTTTTCGGCTTTGAAGTTCCCTGGGATAAACAACAGCCGTTAGATTCTGTGTTTGTACTTCTGCTTCCAACTGTTTTTCTGGGCTTTTTTACTCTCCATTCCCGTGCAATCGACACATGCGCCCACTCAAGTACACACGCAGGCATGCTGCCTCCCACCACCCACCCTCACACACACCACCACAACTACCACCGTTGAAGAGCTGACGGAGAAAGAAAACTGTGTGTGTGCCACTCTTAGGGACCCCACGAAAAGGTTTGTCCACATTGTCCAAAACTTACCTCGCACCTTTTCTCATCTTATCGTGCATGATAAGTTGCATGTGGCTAACTGTGCTCAAAATCTCTTCTCTCATTTGCGTGCTTCTCTGTTTGGCAGGCCGGTTTTACAATCGTGTTTTTCTCGCATTACAACATTCGCATTATGCCCTGCGCCGTGTGTGTGGATCGCCCGCCATTGTGTTTCTTATCGGTTCTCTCCAATTACTGATGTTCAATACGCCCAGTCTAGGCCCTGGGAGCTAACTTAGCCACCTACCTACTGTGGCAAGAAATCTGTGTGTCATTCTAATTAATTATTACTTGCGGAAATATCACTGTTTTCCATTTTTCTTTTAGCATTATGCACTGTTATCATCTGCAGGTTGGAAACTGTGTGGGTGCATATGTGTGATTGTGTGTAGAAAATAAATGTGTTTTACGTGCTGAGGCTTCACTCGTTATGAGAATATTAACAGCTGTGTGCAATCACCTCGCCTGTCACAGGCCTTCTGTTCATCTGTTCATCCTACAGACATATATGTGTAATGTTCACCCTCTACTATCGTCCTCTTTGCTTATTTGCTATTTGTTTTCTTTGTTTTGTGTTTGTTTAGCGTACAAATGCAACACTTTGGAGATGGAGACTTCTCTGTTTCTGTTTCTCTCGGTTTGAGGGTTTAGGAAGATGGAATGAAGTGTTTGTTGACAAAAACAAAATGAAAGAGGGGAGGGAGGTAACACCAGAGGTCACTTTCCCTTACAGTTCGTGGGCTGCCTTATCGCACGCCTTCTAAAGCGACATGTTTTCTGTGCAGGGTCTTTGTTTACACAACTTCAGAGAGTTGCAAGTGCAGACAATCGCAGTGGTGAAGGTCCAGCGGCCAAAGGATTTGTACCTGTGTCTGTGTGTGTCTGGACGGCCGTACGCTCAGCATCTGCACTTTGCTCGGTTTCATTCTGCGTTCTACAGAGTGTGAGATATAAGCTCCATGCTTCAGGAAATCCTGAAGGTAAGTAATCTTCAAGTCATAGTTTGAGCAAGTTAGTTTTTGTGTCTCTCTCACTTTTTTTCTCTTTCTTTCTTTTCGCTTCTATCTCGTTCTCTCTCGTTTCAACAAGGACGAGAGTAAATGATGCTCTCCAAAACATTACTAAGTGTTTATCCTCTTAATCAAATTACTTCCTTCTGAAAAATAAGCTCAAAATCTTGCTTTGCCGGTGAAGATTTTTTATTGTGGAAGAAAACTCCAGGATGTCTACTGCTGTAAAAGTAGACTGAATAATGTCTACTTTTGAAAGAGACTGTATATTTCTCAATTTCTCAATAAATCAATTTCTCAATTCAATGTCGACGAGGTTCTTGCCACGATTTTTTTTATTACTGTTTAGTTTGTTTTGTTTTGTTTTGTTTTGTTTTGTTTTGTTTTTTTTTGAATGGTGGGTACATGCTTTTCTAATGACTAGGTACCAGTTCCAAACGTCAATGGGCTCCTGGAAATATTCATTGCTGTCATGTAAAAGTCTTTTTAGTCCTGAATGGTGTTTTAAAGAAGTCGATTGCTTTTCAAAATGTGTCTGCTTGATGGACGATGTCTTCACCAGGTGTTGTGAGGAGCTCAATTCTCGTTTTCAGTCTCGTGTAAATTAGTCCAGCGGTTTCTTCTGACTTTACTACCTTGTTTGGCTGGCAACCAGAACAACAGCAACAGCAGAAAAGAGTTAGTTACAATCACAATCAGTTGGAAAGTGATTACAATTACACGCGTGTTCACGAACTTCATCTTTTGGTGGTGAGTCGGTCACTACACCTGTCAGCTGTGGAGTTATTTGCATTAATGATGTCATGCCGGCTGATGTCTCAGGTGTCTGTGCTTAGGTTTTTCAGACTATTGATTTACCTTCATGACAATAGTGTCGGCGGGGACACTAGTAGCAGCTACACTTCACGTCTTCTTTTCTTTTTTTTTTTTTTAAAGTTCCTTTCAAGTTCATTCAATTCTTCTTCATTCAACCTTCTTTGTCTTCCAGCTGTATAATTCTTTTTTCTAATTTCTTTTCCTTTTCCTTATTTTTTTCTCACTTGCATAAGCCATTGTTTTTTTTAATCTGATTTTCATTAGCACAGTGTTTAGAAAAGTCTGATCAGATACAATAAACTCTAATTCCATCAAAGGAATATATCCTAAATTATTTCTTTCATATGGAAGGGCTGAGTATTCTTATGTAACTTCTCTAATAACATTATTTATTTGAGTTACATAATTTTTATCCCTTAAATGTGATTATTTAACTTCCATAGATTAAATCTCCTTTTTTCTTCTTTATTTCTTAATAATAGAGTGATCAAAGAATGGTGAGTTCGATATCCTGGGGTAATATTCGCATCCACAACAAGATCTGAAAGCGAATCTGACATAAGAAAGTAATCCAATCTCCTTTGTTGAAAGGTCTTTTTCTATGCCAAGTGTATCGTAGTACATGTACTTCTGGATTGAATTCACGCCATATATCGACCAGGTCCAAATTTGTCATCATCTTATCAATTTGTTTATGCCCTCTTGTATTGTTGTTATGCTTATAATTATGACAGTGTAGCTGAAAGTTCAAAACAATATTCCAATCACCCTCAATCACAATATTATCTTTACCTATTTGCCTCATACACTCTTCTAGTTGTGAAAATAATTGTGGATTATCCTTGTTTGGTCCATAGACATTACAAATTAGAATATCTTTTTCTAGTCTTTTTATTACTGTTACAATGTAATTTCCTCCACTGTCTCTATAAACATTATTAAATGAAAATTCAAAATTGTTATTAATAGGATTGCCACCCCCCCTGAGGAAGAACTGTAGGAAGCAAAAAGGCAAGAGTAACCTCATTCTGCAGGAATTATTGTTTCCTGTTTATGTTCAAAGCTCGTATCCTGTAGCAGATAAACTGAAAAGGCCTTATTATGTAAACAGTGACAAACATCTCTCCTTTTCCGTGTGTCACGTGACACTAGGCCCTGACAGTTCACTGAAGCTAAAATAACTGGTGAATGTGTGCTCATGTTCAAGTAATTTTAAAGAAGCAGTAAGAAGCACATACCATTAGTTGGTATAACATTTAAATAACAATGAAGAGCACAGCAGTCAATACAAGCTTTCCACAGAGGAACCTTCATTTGATGAACAAAAGTGGATGTGCAAGTATTTGGTGGCAAAAGAACAGATGGAAAATTACAAAGCATAGCAAATGACATACATAGACGAACAAAAACAGAAGAATGAACATGAAGTTTATAATGGGATAGACATAAAGTGTCTGTACTGTGGGGGGGGGGGGGCAGAAACACACACACACAACAGAACTATGTACCTATTGAAATATTCACATCACCACACTTCACATTTTCATTTCACCGCCATCATGAGGGCCTGCATGGCATGATAACTCAGCAGCTTTTGTAATGTTCTCCGTTGTTCTTTTCGGTTTACAAGCAAGACTTGTGTAAATGTGTGACTGTCAATTGTATGGCTTCTTCATGTCTACCTTCCTTCATTTCTTTCCTTCTCCTTTTCGTTCCCAGTCTTTGGGTTCTTTCCCTGACCCAGCATCTAAAGCGCACTGGCCTCGACCTTTTACTTACAGGTGAACCCGAGTGTAAAAATTTTTATAAGTACTTTTATTCTATTACAAAATACTTACTTCCCCAGATGAGTGAACAACACTGTATCATTTACAAGAGCCTTGAACATCACAAAATCTCACGTGAACTTTTAGCTGAGCTCATAACCTTAGTCACACAGGAAGTAGACTGTAGGCGCTCGTGCCTGTCCCCTAAACAGTTAATGTAAACAATTACAACGCATTTTAGTGACAAGTGTATTTTAGTTTTCTTTAGAGCTTCTCGGCTTCATTTCCTGTTTGACTAGTGTTAGACTTTATATCCGTGATTCGTCAACTTCTCGTATTGCAGTGAGTTATCTCGCCACCAGGTCACGAGTGCAAGTTGTGTTGCAGGCTCGTGTTTACATGTTCCACCAAGCTCCCTAGACCAGAGCCTCAGCTACACACCAGGGATGTGGCTGGCGTCTTAGGAGGCTCAGTTCCACTTGATGAGATCAAAGCTATTTGGTAATTTTGCTGCCAGTCCAGTGCCCACACAAATCAGTCACCGGTCTTCCGCTCGCCATCTCAGTTGGAAACCAATCTGTCCCGGCCTTTCCCTTATCGCGTTCGTTAGCGACCATTTATAAATTGCTTATGTTTACATCCCTTCCTGAGTTATTAAGTGTCGATAATTGGCATTGACAAAAGATTAGCTTGTTTACCAGTGGAAAAACTCAAACTCAAATCAGTTCATTGCGCTTTTTGTTTCTTGCTTGTTTTGTGGTGACTGTGCCAAACATAGAAGTCTGTCCCCTATGTGTCAAGACATGTTTCTCAACCCCTCTAGTGTACGGGGAAGGAGAAATTATTTCCGAGAATCGAACCGTTTAAAAAAAAAGGTTATTGGCACAAAATGTCCAAGTTGAGATCGAATGGGATCCAAAGGATTTTGACATGTATTATCTTTATATTTGCACCCCGCATGAAATCAGTCCGCATTCACTGAGGTTTTTTTTATTGAAGGCCAAGATTTTTGGATGGAAGAACGTCTTAACAACTCGACCACATAATGGACGGCGAATGCGGGAGAACGATTTGCTTGTTAGCTCCCCCTTGTCTGAGGAAATTGAGGAACAGTGTCAGACTGTAAGTTTCTTGTCAAGATTGATAAGCGCATGGACCTGCCAGGCTTGCATGCTGTCTCCTTCTTTCAGTCTCAGACACAGTGTTGGCATCAAGGCGAGCAGTGCCGCATTCCGGCAAGGGAATTTGGACTGGTAATACCATCGATTGCCTTAATGGACGCCCGAGTGTCTCTACACCACAAAGTAGTTCTCTCTCGTGCCCACAGCAACGTCCCTCCCACCAGCCCCTTTGCCCCCACCCCGTCCTTTTAACCTCCCACTTTTACCAGGTTTGGGGAGGGTGAAGGAAGGGAGAAAAACAGAAAGCATATTGAATTTTAGCGGCGCTGTTCAGTTTTATACCCGTTAAATAAGTTTCTTTTGCCTGTTACTACCTTCAGCTAATCTCCTTAATTGACAAGCACAAGAAAACAGCAGAAATGTGAAGGAATGCCAGCACCACAAACATGACCGCTTTTGAAGACTCTCTCTTTTCTGGGAGTGCTTGATGAACTTTTAAACTGCTCAAAAGTACGCATGCTCATGCGAACACTCGAGCAAACACAAACACATACTCTCTCAAACAGACGCAGACACAGATACACAAACACTTCCAAATCCACACTATGTTAGACCGTTGTATCGATGACTTTCTTTTGTTTCTTCTAGTTTTTATTTTATTTGTCGATTTATTTTTTGAGGAGTTTCAATGCAGTCGACAGACGGCTGCTGCCTCTGACATCACTTGCGCAGAGAATCACTGTGATAATCGCGGCCAGTCATCGCGTGTATTCTCGCCCTCGAGACTCTCGTGGACTGTACCTCAGCAAGCGATTACCAGAACTGGCCAGAGGGCTTCTGGCGATTAGTGGAACTTTGCCAGCTGAGCTCTTGAACGCGACATTCTTTTTATTTTTCCTTCAAAATAACGACCAGAAAGATGGTAGTTATAGCAGACATAAGTGTAGGAGTGGAGGATGGTAGTTGGCTAGAGAAACTAAATGAGCGAAGGATGGAGTTGTGGTAGAGATAGGTATAGGAGTGGAGAATGGTAGTTGTGGTAGAGAGATGTATAGAAGTGGAGGTTGGAAGTGTGTCAGGACTGGAATGACTGGCTTCGTTTTACTCCAGGCGGACCAGGTTTTGTGCTGTATCCTTCGATATACCCATTCCTACCCCATCCACAGATATGTATCTCTAGTTCTTGGATTGATATTTTGGATTTTTGACTTGATGATGCTAAGTTATTAGGGTATTTTATTGGTCCCCATACAATACAGACCACTCAATACAGAAAAGTTCCCTATTGTTTTTAGGATGATTGGTACCTTGAGCACCCGTTCGTCACCGTGACAGAAAACATTGACAGATAACATGTTCAAATGTCATCGCAGGCACATCTCTAGACATGGCATCAGTTTACAGAGCATGTCGTCTGGAGTGCCCCCAGCTATTTCTGTTTCCTTCCCTATCTCCCATCATAGCACTTCTCCCTCCAAAACAAACACATAGTGCGAAAAATCACCTCGAAGTGGAAATACTTTCCCACCAAGAATTTAAAACTGGAACTAAGCAAGAGCCAGGGGCACCTTCATGACTATTTCGTACCTTAAGACATGATTTGAATTCTATAAAATAAATACCATAAAGATGAAAGAGGGAAAGCGATGGACACAAGACTCAGTGAGAGAAAATAAATGAGGTGGCGCTTAGCGGTCAGCGTTTGACTGAAAATGGCGGCGGCGACCCAAAGACGAGTGGATGGAGTATTCCTTTCCCTCAAGTGAACCGGAGATAAAGGGTCTGAAGTCCTACAAAGTTCTTAATTTCGTGCTGACTTCATCTCATTCTCTCCTCTTCACGCCTCCTCTCCCCGGCCTGCTTGGGATGTAGGACATCCATTTTTGTTTAATTTCGGGCCGACAACATGTCAAATTAAACTTTGTAGTGTTTTGTTGAAACAGCAGAGAAGTGTTTAAGCAGCTTTATTACTCCTCTTACCAATACATACACACACCTCGGAGAACTAGGCATTACAAGGATTTCAGACGGAATGGCATAGTGTATCTTTCAGGTGTAGCGGGTAGAGCCTCTTGTCTGTCTGCGGGTGGAGAAATGCGATGCTGCTGACGTTAATGTTCTCCCGGTGAGAGCGATATGCAATCTGTTTAAAATGCAGTCAGACAGATGGTAGACAAACCGTCTTCCTCACCCTTTCTTTTTTCTAGCCACGATCGTTTCTGTAAGCCTACAAGTCTTCACATACTCTTGAAACATTTTAACAAAAGCGATTTGGTCAGCTTGTCTTCCGGAACCTAATGGCGGACCGTTGGAAGTTTGCGGTAAGTTCTTACAATACATAGAATATATAAAATCTTGTTAGTTGAGCCCCACAGTCAGATAAGATGAACTGGTGCGGGCATGCTTGGCGATAACAGATGCCCTCTGGCGTCCACTGGCTGTAAAAGTCGAGCAGTTCTCAACAGTTCAGACATCCTTAGAAGAGAGCAGTTCCGACAAGAAGAACGCTCACCAAAGCCCTCGGCAGGATCGCATCCGCTGTCCGTCCTCAAGCATTATTGGTAAGACGCAGGACTATCGCCAGTGCTCCGGCGATAACAAAGATCACGCCGACGAGAGGCTATGTCGAGTGGTCGGCAGTGTTTTCATTCAGCGAAATCTCAGTTTTACCGCCACGTTCTAGAAGGGTCGTGCCACCGTGACCCTGTAAAGAGTCATGAATAATAAGTAGAGATTTTTGTGAAAGGGGAAACAAGAAAGAAATGTGTGTTTGCATTAGAGAATTTCGGTAGCAGTAGACCAGTGAGTGTTCATATCCAGATTTTTTTTTTAAATATGCTAGTTTTAAATATGCTAGTCCTTTGCATCTTCTGCATTCTTCTTCTTCTCTACTATCTCTTCTTCTTCTCTACTATACACACAGAGGGAAGAAGGAAGAGGTAGAGAAAACATTCATTCGTTAAGCCGCCGTAATACAAGTCTGGAAAGCCAGCGCTCATTAAGACTGTATCGAGTTGTCTATAGGATGGAGCTGTCTGTCGCGGAAAATGCTTGCTCGCAGGCTTTCCATGTTCCTGCTGATCGTGGACCGGAAGAGACTGTTTCAGACGGTCATAGAAATGGCGACGAATCCATAAGGCGGCTGGAATATTGACTCTGCCTCGCCGACTGGCAGAACGTGCAGCATGTTGTTATATATAGCAGCATTTTCAGCTTATCTTGGAGAGAAGATCTCATAAAACAGTATGCACGTAAGCCGAATAAAGAAAGGCGAGGACAGAAATACAGCTTTTGTAATGCCATGGCGGTATCATGTTGCCTGCTTTGTGTGTAACACTGGTTGGTTGTGAGGAGGTCGAGAGGTGAGAAATTGTCCATCGGGATAAAGCTCGGCGCAAGATATTACATTTATAATCCGAAAAATACCACCCCACCTCCCAAACGTGCCTACAAACATCAGACAGTGACGTCACATCCGGCCACATATACACCTAATTTGCATATAGTCCTGCTGTTTGATATCCCCAATTCATATAATATAGTCACAGCTGTTCGACTGGCTTTGGCCTGACAAGGTAGACGTGGCTGTGTGCAAGCCTGGACGTCTGTGTTGCTGACCTCACTCTGTGCATGTTGACCTCACTCTGTGCATGTTGATGTGTGCATTTCAACAAATGAACTGGTTTAAAACATAGATTTCTGGAAATAGTATCTTCCTTTGAGCCTCCTTACCCAAACATTATGTATCCCTTAAGAACTTGAATGAGCGTGGAGCTTTGCAGTGTTATATTTTAGCTTAAGATAACGAACGGGGACTCATGTGTATACATATATATATATACCCGGTTTCCTCTGCCCTGTGAACCATCATCAGATAGATAAAATCTTCGTATGATTTAATGTAACGACGATGACAACAACACGATGGACAAAGTCTGGTCTTCGGACCTCAGGCACGAGGCAGCAAACGTTAAATCTAGCGAGTGACATTCGAGACAACATAAACACAATCACAACAACAGAGAACGGCCCAACGGCAGGTATCCCCATGACGTCATGCAAGCTTGTGTAATGAAGGCGACACCCCAACCTAACCCTTGCGATGAAAGCGGGAGGTGATGTCACATAGCACCTGCTCTTTGCGAACTATGACCTATCAGTCACATGTCAAGGTTGGCTGGAAATGCTAAGGGAGGAGAGTGAGGTGGGGCACTCGTCAGCTTACCCAGCATAATCGAAGATCGCCCGATATCGGCTCAGCCAAGCCATGTCGTCGGCATCATGGCCACGTCGTCAAATGACGCATTTGCCGTTGCTGGCGCCGCCTGCACGCGATCGGCCCTCGTCTGTCGTTTGTCATCGCGCATTACTTGTGACAGCATGCAAATCCAGGTATGTTCTGTTTGTAGCGGGTGGAGGCGCGCAAAGTATCTTGGAATAATCAGATTAGTACGATCACTGAGCTGTTATGGTAGTTTCAATAATAATAATAATGTTCGTAGTTTGATGTTGCTGTCTTGCTGCAGGCGGCGGTGTGATGTGAATAGGCGCCAGACTGGAGCCTTTGTGTTGTAATGTCTGTACTCGCGCTTAGCCATGCCACCCAACTGTTCCTTATTGTCATCAATGGTACGGCGGCGACCTTTTCGAGTATCCGTCATTTCTTCTTTATAGTGTCTCTTCTTTGAGAGGAATTGTTCGAGCTGAGGTATTGCAGCCTAAACTGCACAGCTAGGAACTATTTTTTTAAATAAAGTGGTGTTACATTTTGTGATCTTTCAGCAAACGTTCTAAGTTCTGCAGTGAGATGCCTAGGGTTCACATCTTGTCTCGGGACCCTCTCTGTACGTGACACCTGTCCACATGGCTGGGTGTCTGGGGTTTACTTCGGTTTTCCTCCCCCTCCTCCCTCCCCTTATAGTGCGAAATCACCTCGAAATACTTCCTTACTAAATAAACCAAAACCTTTTTGGCGCCATAAATAAAAGTAATCAAGATCTTCTCCATATCTACTCTAGTTTTGCAATTCTGATAAACTACCTGCTGCTAAAACGATCTGGGTTAGTCTACTCTGAGTCCATCATTGCTCTTTATGAGTGTAAATCTGTGTTCTGCTAGCTGAAATATTTAGGTGCCTATGTTGCCAATCTATGGAAGGTAGGGATTTTTTGTTAAGAAGTTTTAACATGAAAATGTGCTAAATCAACCCTAATTATATAAGTTTTATTGTCATTATTGGGTAGTCTCCCTAAATTGATTTTCATCGTAAAGTAATAAATCATAGAAAGAAACCAATAAGGACAATCGAAAGACGATTTCCAGGCAAAAGACCAAACAAAAAAAACAACAAAGAAATGTCGATTTGGCAGTAGTTGCAGTAACCCAGTTAAGGTCGCATACAGCACAGATTGGGGAATAAAATTAAGCCTGTATCCGTACGACTACTTGCGATAAAAATAAATTTCTGTTGCGCCTCGGCCTCACTTGCAGACATCTCCGGCGGTTGCTGTGCTGGAAGATAAAATGTTCAGTACTGCGCAAGGGGCAAATGGCGCCGAGCAGTAAACTGCCGCGGGCTCTCGGAGCCTTGGGGGAAAAAACCGCAGGTTTGGCTGGAAATGGAGATACTTTGGAGTTTATGTTTTCCTGAAAAGTAGGTAATTGTCATGGGCCTCACGCCGCGCTGCTTTGATCGATAGTGAAGGCGCTTTTAGTACAGCAACACGACGGTGTATGACGGTCGCAAGTTCTTTTATCCTTCAGACGGAAGAGTGTCTGTGTTGAGATTTATGTGGTTCAATTTGATTTTGATGTTGTAGTTTATTTAGAAGTTTAAAAGTGCTTATTCTATGTGCAATCGCAGATGCAAAATAGACTTAACCATCAACACGACTGTGGAGGATATCTCAGTTTTAGTTACGGTTCACAGGTTGATGAAATTTCACACTTCAAAATCGTTGAAGCTATTAGCTGCCTGCAGTCTTTATAAACAGTACGTATCCTGAGAGCTAGTAGAAGGCAGGAATCTTTCCTCTACACAAAAATGTGAGAATGGTTAGATAGCTGTAGAGGAATTACAGGGTTTTTAATTATTGCTAGCTGTACGGCAGAGTCGTCAGCCAAACATTGCTTCAATTCTGTGAACTTTTTCCTGAGGCTCGGGTAGGTTTAGGCAATAGCTACTGTATGATTCATAATATATTTGTTCGTCAATCCCTCATTCAAAATTACTCTGAACAGGCTTGTTTATCTCACCCTCTTTTTACTAAGATTTTTCGGATGCATTTTGCAGTATTGACAGATCCAATCTCTGTTTATCCTGCTAAGAAAGAAAGTTTTTTGGAAAAAAAGTTATTGGGAACACCTTAATGATTTTTGATTTTTGATTTTTGATTATGTGAGAGTTGTTCTTAAGATTGTGTGAAAACATGGAGTGAATATCTAGCAAAGGAAGAGTGGACATACTAAGTCTTTCACTGTTCTATTGTCTGTGTGAACTATGGTCAAAATTAACAGTAAGTGTATGGGAAGCGCGTATTATTGTTTAAGCTCATCCACCGGGTATCGTCCTGTTGATGTACGCTGTTGTTGCTGATTCCCGGGTGACCACCAGTGTAAAATTGAGCATTGTTGTAACAATGCTGTAACACATGGAGACTCATAGCTGGCATAGGTGAAATAAGCATCTCAACGAGATTTTTGGTAAGTAGAGGTGTGTGGAAATTGCAGTTTTCACAGTTTATCGCCACAGTGAAAGAAAGAATTTGGAGTGATGTTGTCTAAGTGGCACGATTTACTGTTGTCTGCTCCCGAATACTATGATTATTCTTCTAACCTAGGTAGAATGGCATACATAGGTCAGCTAACACAAATTGAGCACTGACCTGGACACACACACACACGCACACACAGGGCAGGTCTCATCGTACAATTTCTTTTTTTCTGAGGGAGTAGCGAACTACTTTGTCTGCCAGCACGACCAAGGAGCTTCATTTCGGCAAGGATCGTCTGGCTTATCACTGTCTGACCTCTCATCTGTTGTCCGGGCCTTGATTACTATTCACCGAACAGCTTTGGCCTTCGCCAGCGTAAATCTTCGTGTAATGGCATGCAGCGGCACCGGTGGGCGAGTTCGCTTAAACTACTTACTGACACAACCACCTTCCCTGGGTCCCTGAGTCCTTGCAACCCATCCCATATTTCTTTCGGATTTCGTTATGAAATTACTTAAGGTAGTGGTGTCTTTGGTATTTACATTTTTTAATATGTTACGTTTTTGCCGATACTGTCCTGGTGATGATGGTGGTAGTTACTGGCGGCTTGTTCTTTTACTAAACTACTGCATGATTTAGTCCGTTTCTAAATAGTTGAAAATTTCATCATACGCTGTTAAAAAAGTATATAAAAAAGTTTACTTTCGAAAAACATAGGTGAGAGAACGGCGGGGTAAAGATAAAATGAGTGGACCTCTTTGTGCCCAACCTTCTCGTTGTTGCCATGGCACCTTTGACACACCTTCAGCATTGTATTCAGCAGCGACCTCATTAATTGTCTTAATTGATTTATTGTCCTCGCCTTGACCATCCTGTCCTGTCTTTAGTTGGCCTCTTGACCAGTGCACTGTTGGTGGTCTAAAATCTAACTAAACTTTGCTTAAAGTAAAAAATCCGTTTTCTACAGGCCAGTAGTTGCAATAATCAAGTCTGGATAAAACAAACACACAGACAAGATGTTGGTAGCGCGCGTACACAGAATGCGACTGATGGCGCTGATCTTGCGTAGTCTATAATAGACAGACTGACAGACAGCTGTAACTTGTTTAGCATAGTGGGCAGACTGACAGACAGGTGTAACTTGTTTAGCATAGTGGGCAGACTGACAGACAGCTGTAACTTGTTTAGCATAGTAGGCAGACAGACAGCTGTGAAATGTTTAGCAAGAGTCGTGCCTTAGGGACAATGAATCCCAGATTCCTAACGGAGGACATTAATTTTAAAGGTGATGTTGGTTTCGCCACCTTGATCTGATTTGAAGATGGATTTCTTCTTATGGAACATACGAGGGTTAATGATAAATGTACAGATAGTAGACGGAGAGATACGCACAGGCACAGAACGTAAAGCAATGGATGAAGGTATGGAGAATAATGTAAAGAGTTGGAGCCGTTAATGACGGTTAACATGACAGATAGTATTACAAGGGAGTTCAGACTAGTAATTCAGGAATAGTACTTTGTGAACAGATATGTTTTCATAGAGCGGTTGAATGTAGCCTTGGAGTCCGAGTGGCGAATGACAAGTCTAACATGGTGAGAAATGAGATGTCACCTCTACCCAGAGCAGACAAATTGTCGTTTACCTTTTTCATGTCGGTGTTTATCATGCCTTGCAGAAAGTTTGGCTTTTTTAGCTGTGTGCTAATCCTTTGTAAGGATGACACTGATATGACAGTGTCCGTTACACGTGTACAACGCTTATAATAAATAGCAAGCACTTGAAAATCGTCTGGAAAATATGTTTTTTGCTGAATTATACAGCAATCGTGCAGGTTCTGACAAACAAACCCACCCCCCGTCCTTCATTTTCACGTGCTCCGATCCGGGCTTTCATTTCCCACATATCCTACATACAGGCAACTTCTCACGGGCACTGCACGTGCGCAGTTTAACTGTTGATGTAGGCGAGACTTTAAAAAAAAGGCTTGTAGTCAGCAAATAAAAACTTAGCATGTCAAGTCCGTGAGATGCTGCGAAACACCTTGATTCTTCACGATCAAGAGATATCACAGAGAACAGGAAGTGAAATGCCCAAACAGACATGCGTGGTAAGGATGGTTGGAGTGGGTAAGAAAAAGAAGAGAGGAAGAGTGTGTGGGAAATGAAAGACGGGATCGGAAGAGGAGGAACTCCATATTGTGTTCGCTACACCCGTGCAAGAGTACAAGCAGCGGGGGAGCTGATTTCTGAAGTCGTCTGCCCCTCCTGCTTCTAATGCCAGCTGTGAGTAGAAACTTGATAAAGCGTGGTTAAGTGATTAGATGTGTAGATGTCTGTGCAGTGGGGGGCATGCTGCAGCTGCCTATGTGTTTCTCACCCTTTCTGTGGGGGATAAAGGAGTGTCTGACGCATCTTGTCACAGTGCATATCAAGAGACACGTCTCGGCTTATGTTCCATCCTGTTATTAAAACAAACATTCAGAGTCAGTTTATTTCTCTCTCACTCCTCTTTCCTTTCTCTCTCTCTCTTTACAGCTGTACAGATTTTATTTTCACTTCAAACTATCCTTTTTTTGTTTTTGTTGTTGTTTGAAGTTTCTAACGAGGTAACCCATGCGCCTTGGCCTTATCGCTGTGCTGTGCGTCATGGACATCGCCACCCGAGTTGCTCAAAACAAGCAAATCCTGCGCGCGCTGTCATGCGCACTCGCTTAACTTTGTTTAGGGAGCAGTTCTTTCAAATCGATCTACGGGCACAGATGAAACATCAGGAGTAGGTACAAGAGGATCGGGGCGGCAACTCCAAGTACGTTGGGTAAGGGCGCGAGGCATAGTAAACTGTCTGAACCTCGCTGCCCCCTGAACTCTCACTTCGGGTTCCTTTTCTGTTTACTGACCTTCAGAAGGAATCAGTTCGTGAGTTAGGTCAAAGATTTGATTGTTGAAAAGATGTGATGCTGCTAATACTTTTATTTTTGTTACTGTTCGCTGCTCTTCTTGTGTTGTGGTGGTTTTTGTCATGCAGATACCTATAAATTGGCCGTGAGTTTTCTCCCCGAACAGTTGACTGTCGCATTGGTCTTTGAATCTTTTACCAGGACTTGATGTTGCTGTCGTTGTTTTGCTGTTTAACACTATTTAATTACTGTGGTTGTCGTATATGTTTCACTTGAGAAGTTGGCAGAGGAACATGTCCCAATGTTTTGTTGATTTGCCTAGTGCAGGCGACAGTAGGCAACATAGACAATTAAACAGCAAATAGTATACAGACGAGTAACATTTCCTCCAGTGACTGGGCACACGGTCATGTCTTTCAAACAGTTCTTATTGCAACGGTCGCCACATGCGCGTTGTCTCAGATGTCAGATGAGCGCCTTCAGACTTTAGAAGTCAGAAAAACCCAGTTTTTATGTTTGGTGGCGAACATTCGCCTGGTCCAGCTAAAAGAAAAGCATTCTGAAGTTTTTAAAACAAAGACGGCATCATCGTGCAAATGTGTGAAGCTACCCTGGCGACAGAAGAGCAGGTCATAAGGTCTGTCCTCAGAAACATTCATGTCGTACAATTTTGCGCAAAAAAAAAAAGATCTCACGTTGTTTGCTGTTGAGCAGATCGCAGAAACCATTATTCCGATCATACCCCATCCTTCTAGGGGTTTAAGGCGAGTTCTATAGAGGGTTTCAGTTCTGTCGACTGAGAAGTGTGATGAAGATACGATGAGACTGCTTTAAAATGTCCAGTGACAGCTCGCTTTGCATATAAAATCGTCTTGTGCTCGGTATTAACAGCAACTACACAATATAGTCGATGTCATGATAAACTTTAAACCATTTGCTTGCCTTCCTCGGACCAGTTAGTACATGATTATACAAGCATATTTAGTTGAAAGTTTGAATTTTTTCATAAAAATGATTACAAGAGAGCGTATACGTTCAAAGACATTAAAGGTATTTCAGAGACCCGAACCTGTGACTCCAATATGGAGTCTGACAAGCGTCTGCCCCACTGCATCACGGGACGCGGAGCGATATCGTGGCAGGTCACAAGCTGTTAATTCTTCCGGATGTAAATTTTCTCTTCCGACAGGCGAGTATATTCATCCGCAAGATCAGGTTCCAGTTAATATTGAAAGTTATTTTTCGATTATTACTGTGACTTACAGAGCTTTCCATTCAGCAGAGTTTAGTGCATAAAAGCACGATCTCTGTAACTAAACACCACACAACACGAAATAATCTTTCCCAACAATCCTATAGGTGCTGATGAGATTGGCAGGATGTCCACTTTCACAACGCCCGCTGATTGTGTGAAGTTTATAAAGTCAAAGAAAAGCTATTAGTGGAGTGCTTCCGTCCCATCGCACCGGCATCTGTAACCGCGCAACCAGACGGCTGCAGGATGTTCTTTCTTACACAAAGCGAACATTTTCTTGCTGCCTTCTCTTTTTGGTGCCAGCGGAGACGTGGTGTCCCGGGGGAGATATCGCAAAGTATCGATTTCCTTGGGTTTTCCTCCCTATTCCCTCCCCCCTCGCTCCGCTCGCAGAAGATTCTGGAAGACTTGCATGGCAAGCAAGAACGCGCCGACAAAGGCACATTGATTAGTGTCTTGTGAAGAGTAAAGCGGGGCTTTCTTTTTCTGCAAAAACGCATTACAGCCTCGGTTGCGCCTTTTTATCACCGATGTAGAAGAGCTGAACAATGTCGAACTATCTGCAGTCTTTTATCTCCCATTTAAAAACACTTTGTATATTCCTGGCGAGGGGTTACTTGTACCATTCGTAATGTGTAAGTTGCAACAATGTCGGACTTCTCAAATTCACAATGTTCAGTTTCTACCAATAAGGCTGTTACTATTTACAATAATAAATCCTCCTTGTTTTTATTTGGTGCAGAATGACTCGCAAAAGATTTTTATCACAAATTGTTATAAAATTAACTAATCTTACACCGAAAAACAAAATGGATACGAAAATATATAAATGTGATATATATATACATGTATATAGACACATACACATATATATCAAATTACCTCCACAGCTTGGTTACGTTGACCTCAATCAGTAAAACCAAATAAAAAAGGGAAGTGACCCTCCACATTAATAGATGACTTTGGTTTGTATGGTCCACGCGTTCATTATACCTTTTATCATTTTACTGGTCTATGCCTGGTGTTCTCATAAAACTATCCGAGAATATTATTAATTGGGTTTTTTTCCTTGCTCAAATGGGCTCGGGAAATTTCTGCTAAGCTCTTTCCCTAACACCGAGGACCGAAAGTGTTTTCGTGTTTTCCAGTCATCGTCAGCCTGTCTTTCATGTTCTTACAAATACCCAGGGTGTATGTAGGCACCAGGGAGACCAGTCTACGGAAAGAGATGAATGCTTCAGCTATGAATTTCTTTTGAGAGAACCAGCCCACAACAGCGCAGTACGGTTAATCAGCTCGGGTACAAAGAAAGACCAGCCACCGATTCGTGGACACTAAACACAAAGCAAGTGATCGGCTCAACTTGAATAGACCTCTGCTCTCTTCGTGTAGTATTAGTAATAATAATGCATTCAAGCATAGCTTTATGATTAGCATCCTTGTTTACCATTTACCAAACTATGTGAATTTCTGTCTCTCTTACTTTGGACCCTTATTTGGTGATGATTGATAAACAAAATAACAATTGAAGGATTTTATGCTCTTCCCCTTCCATTCCAACCCTTCCTCGCTGTCACTGATTCTTTGTTTTCTTCTTGCTGCCGTTGGTCGCGATTACAGGATTTCGCTGAACGGAATAAACTCGACCTGGCGAGATACGATCTCTCGATTTTAATAAAGTGGAGCTGGAGGCGGGGGAAGTAAACGCGCACTATAATAGGTGTGCAGTTTGCGTGAGTAAGTTTATTTACATATCAAGGACTTCCTAAATTCATGCAGATGAGATTGGCTAGGACTTTGTACATCAAAAGACCCCCGAAAGTGTCTCCAGGTCTGCAAAAATAAAAAAGAAAAAAAAATCCATTGCGAAAATTGTGATGTTGTGCTGTTAATATTCTTTGAACGATTGTTAAATTTTTAACATGAGGTCTTTTTTTAATTATTATCCAGAATGACAGTCGTCTAATCCCTCTGCAAAAGCATCCCATCATCAATATCCCAGTTTTGCTTGTGGCTGCTGCTCATCATCTTCATGTCGACCACGCTCAACGTGCTGCACGTGCTAATGGGGGGCCACGGGCGAGACGTCAACCTGGGCGAGCGGGAAATCATTCTCGGCCATGATGGCGACCCGCAGGCAGCGCTCGACCCGGCTTTGGCTGACTTCTGGTCCAGTTTCCCGTGCCCACCGCCCTGGAACCACGGGTTGTTGTTCCGAGTCAACTGGACGGCCTGCGTGGGACAAGCAGTGGGCGAGCGCCTCAAGTGGTTTATGGCCGACCGCTGCAACATCCGCTTTGACGGGAGCCAGCTGCTGCCGGACGACGCAAGCGAAGGAGGAGGACAGCAGGAGGAGGAGGAGCTGGAGCCCCCCGAGGCCTGCTCCCTCCCGTGCATTATCATGATCGCCCTAGCCAGCCTTGTCTTCGTCCTTCTGGTGGCCGGCGTCGTCTTCTGTCTGTGCAGGTGTGGCCAGTCTTCTTCCTTTCTTTATTCGTGTCTTCCGCATCTGTCTTCCTGTTGTCATTATCTATATTTCTAAAAAGTCTAACCAGGTGCCAATAATTTAAAAAAAAACTAGTTTTTCTGTGACGTCACTAGCTAGAACTTAGGTAAATTTTAAAAAGATTAATATTGACAATGCCTTTTGTAACAAACCAGTGTCATCGATATGTTCTGTAGATCGCTCATGCTTGACCGGGCTAGCATTCATTTTGTAATCTGTTCGTCCGTCCAGTCCATGTTCTTCCCTCCCCACCTCTCTCTCTTTTCAGTGTGATTCACAAAGAGTGATCAGAAGATTTTTGGAGCTCTCTAAACTGCTTCTTTTACTTGGTCTCAGACTGCATCCGGCTGCTTAAAATTTCTTAGTGACACACCTCGCCCAAGTGTTTCTGCAGCTTTCTCTTTAAACACTGACCGGAGTAGTTGCATGTCAAGGTGTACTATGCAATGCTGTCACAGCCACCGTCATCCGTTCTTTCTTTCAACAAGAGAAAAATAATGGACTTCCAAAACAGCTGTAATGGTTTTCCACTGTACTGCCAGGAAATAAATAAACATCGCAGCTGGTCAATAAGAAGCGAACAGAAATGATACAGACACAACTTTACATCTAGGACCAGTCCCGCTCAACTCACTTCTCATCATTTCTCGAAACGCCCTTTAGTCAATCCACGGCGGTGCTCGAAACAGCTCTGAGTCACCCACAGTCTGAGTTGATGTATATATACATTCATTACAAAGCGTACCTCAGTCAATACACGAAGGTACTTACACGTATATCAATAGCTCGTTCTGAACCATTCAAGTGAGTTCTCTACACCAGAGTTCTACGATGGTTGAAAGATGTAACAGCTGGGCGCTTAGTCTCCAGAATACTATTGTAAGATGCCGCAGGTGTGCGTGGAAACATCTATTACCCTAATTTAAAAACACACTAACAAACTTATTCCACTTAACTAGCTATCACTTTCTTTCCAGCGGTCAGTTGCAGGACATTACTAATTTTAAAGACTTTAGCCTTTAATCTTCTTGGATAATCTGTTTTATGGAAACACATCACACAATCCATTTCTATAACTTATAAAATTGTCTTAATTAAGACAAAACAGCTAAAACCAGATGTTCGTTGGCCCGTTTTGCCTGTATGCATGTGCAGCGCATTTAAAATAGCACAGGAAAGATTTTTGAAAGGCTTGAAAAATTTTCTCCATTAGAAACATGTGCAACTACCTCCTGGTTTTTCTCTTTAAGTTCAAAGTAAGCAAAGTCGCTTTTCCAGTTGTCGTTTCTTGCTGAAGTAACATTAATCCTACATCGCGGCTGCAAAAATAAAGCAAGACGATGAAAGCTAAGTGAGCTCCTGATGCTTGAAATTTCCCGGCACGCTCTGCCTGCGCCTGGCTCCTACACCTTTTTACTGTACTCTGGAGGAGAGAACATCTGTCAGTTGCCACTACATTGTTGGGAAAGTGGATAGCCGAGTGTAACATCACTGGCCTCCGTATCACTGGCAGCTGAAAGTATAAGTTTCACAATTCGCCTTGTCCTTATTAGGTGTGCGAAGACTTGTCTGGCATTATATACAGCTTCGCACACCTCCTCTCCCGATTGATGAAGTTTACAGTCCTTCCTGTTTATTTTGTTCAAACAGAAAAGAGGAGCCATCAAGTTCCAAAATGCGTCCATACTGAGGATACAAGTATTTAATAATAAAAAGTATCAGATTTATAGCATCAGACATACACGAGAGTGAACTAGCACACTGTACTATTACAATAGAGACAAGCAAATTAAATAAAGACATAAAATAACCAAGAGAGTTAAACAGATTTCAAGGGTACAGTAAACATTTTACGTATTTCAAAAAAATCAAACAAGATAAACAATAAAATATAAACAATAAACAATAAAACAGTAATATAGAGGCGACTCCTGCTACTCCAACAGCGACACACGCTGACTAAAGGCGACACACGCCTGACACAACAAACTATGTGGCGACACACACCCTCAATAGCTTCTGCTACTCTACTGTTTACTCCCCACTACTCTGTGACTACAACTGCCACTGCTCTTAACACTCTCTTTCATTCAGGTCTTATATACACTGTACAAAAGTTATCTAGAGACATGCAGTATCTACTCGTTACACATGCGCTCTCTCACACACCGAACATTCCAGGTACCAAGTCAGTGTCAGTCACACTCGCTCATGCACTGACTAGAATGATCCAGGCGGCTGTCACCGGCAGGTCAGACGGGGTCACATGCCGCATCAAAAACGCTAACGGCTACCACATTTAACTCGTAACACTTCACACATAGCGATGAGCTGACATCAAAACCGGAAGCAGTTAATCGGATACTTGCGATGAAGGGCACATAGATGCACATATGCAGTGTTATCAACTTTAGGAGGTGACTGTAGTTTACAAGCCAGCTTTCACAGAGATTTTTCTTCAGGCACAGAAAAAAAGACTGCATACTTTTACTCTAAAGAACGTCTTTTAAATTTTTTCTCCCGTTTAGGCATCCCTTTGATTTTCAACACCATTTTTGTGACATGCCGAGCAGGCGTCGCGGAGAAGACATCATTAGCGCCAAGGTTCAGCTTTCGAGACATCCTCGCAGCTCTGTCTATTTCCAGGCTTGCAAAGTGAGCCATTGTGGATGCAGACGTGTATCCGTATGTCTCAAATTTGCAATTCTTATGATTTACTTATTTATTTTTGGTAAAAGCGCTGCGTTCGCTGATTTCAGCACGCAAAGTTCGTCTGCTTCAAACAAAAAAAAAATGAAAAAGTGATTCTAGTGAAATTACTGGAAGGAATTGTTCTTTCGTGGCTTTTTTTGTTGTTGTTGTCGTTGTTGTAATAATCGCTTTTTGTTTGTGCATTTTTTTAGGTTAACAGCATCATTCGTATCAGACTGTGGTTGTGTTGCAGGCCAGCAGTGTGCTGGAAGCCTTACTTAATGACTGTCTATACTTGATAAACTGCAAACTTTGACCTTGTGTGTGATCGGATCGCAGGTGCAACTTTATTCGACCATGTTTCCCTCTTTTCCCATTCTTTCAAGCTGCCACATAAATGAGATTCACTGATACTGCCTCGATCTATTGTCAAAAGCAAGAAAGGGAGATGAGAGCTGTTGTCTCTTTTCTCCATCTTTGATTACATACATTATCAACCGTTTTTACTGTCACCAACGTGCTAAGAAAAAGCGAGTGTAAACATAATTTTTGCAGTATTGCAGTTTTTTCGTTATTGTGTTATAGTATTTGAGTACTGCGCCGTAGTATCTACGAAACAAAGAAAACTCGCTCGTGTGTATACACCCAGACATTCTAGAGAAAGGTTCTGCAGACATGCTGGAGAGAAGTGCTGCGCTGTTGTCGACACCCCGATGTTTATCGCGTGCTGGCATTGACATAAACAACTGCCACAGTCGCGCTGACCAATAAATCTCAGAGAAATATTGCACCAACGCATATGCCCATCAAAAGACCCAAACATTCAGATAATTACAAGGGGGATGTCTGAGGTGGGTCAAGGAAAGGAAGCAAGACATGAGGTATTGCTCGGCCTTGTGTCTACAGCCTAACCTCCGTTGTGTCGACTGCTAGATACCCCATGACATGACCAGTATGATTTGAAGGTGGGGGTAGACGAAGACGAAGTTGCTGCCAAAATATAGAAGTCAGAAAAAAGGACTAAAAGAAGGGGCATTAGGGCACCATCTTCATGGCATGCTGACGATGTAAACTGGCAGCCATTGTAAGTGCTGGTCTTTCTGTCAATTCTGTGTCAGGTCTTGTATTTTGTCTTCCTTCGCTAGATTCTCTGCCGAGGGTAAGGATAGGCGTGGGAGAGTTCCCGATTGATTGCGCGCGCGTGTGTGTGTGTTTGGGGTAGGTCATGGGTTTGCAGTCAGCTTACTGAATGTAATTTTGGAACCGTAGTTGGGTGGAGAAAAGAGAGAGATGCTACTAATTACATTCTACTGCTGACAGAAAAAGCATGCAACTAGGGGGCTATCACTGTACTCGGTGCCAGACGACGATTCCAGCGATGCGTCCCAGAAAGACAGAGACAAGAGGGCGAGTTGGGAATGATTGATGTTACACACTGTACCGCATGTACATCCTGAGAGGGCGGGGTAGATTCTAGACATAAATATTCAAGTCAGGAACCAGCTATTTGTTGAATGCGGCTGGAAATGTAAGAGCTAACTCATCAGCGGGGGCATTTGTTGCGCTAACCCGCACGGTTAGGAAGAAAACAAATATGTTGGTAGTGCTTTGATGCCCTGTTTCACCTGTTGCCCGCCTGCGGTACAAACTTGAGTTGTTTTGTGATGTGGAACCCAAGAGGCTGGAAACTCAAGCACGGCAGTCTCTCAAATGAACTGTAGCCAAGCATTGCATGCGTTCTCTTGTCGAGATGAAGGGATGGATGAGCGGGAGAATGGTGGAAGCTCCAGGGGGAGGTCTCTGCTAGGCACATGTCTGAAGGTAAGCAGCGAGCCGTTACCTCGGGGGCTCCTGGCTATATCCTTGTGATAGAGTGCCACCTCTTCTTATCACCTTTATTCGGCAAGGGTCTCCTGCAACACGAAGTATCCACTATGAGCGCGTGTGTGCTGGGAGCTCATCTTTATTATCTTTTTTCAATATACAAGCGTACAGATGATTATTAAGACTCCTTTATTTAAATAAAAAAACAGGTTACATTCATTACTAAGACTTTTTATGTTATAAAACATGCAAAAATATTGCGTTTGAAGTTACTTCTCTCCTTTTGTTATTCGCTGATTACACGCGAAACTGCGGGCCAGAGAGCAGCAAGACACAACAGCACGATGTTACCATTAGAACGGGTTCTGGGTGTGCATTTTCTGCTGAAGGGGAGGTGGGTGGAGGTTGTAAACATGTCATGCGGCCAGTGAGCGGTTGCCCAACACTTTGTTAAATTTAAACCAGTTTATGCTTTAAATCATTTTACTTAAATCAGTGAAAATAGATCACCACAAAACACGACCGGCCAACTTGTCCCCCTGCAAGATAAGAGCCCAGTGAAGAGATCATAGAAACTTTTTTTACACAAATACCTTGGTAATAAAACAAGTCTGTTATGTCTTAACGTATAGTTTGCAACAACTTGTTTTTATTAAATCGTGGACTTAAATTTAAGCCACTCTTTGCTGGTAAATACTTCTGCGTAAACACTTTTTTCTGAGGCTGATTATCATAACTGCGGTCATAGCTGCCACGAAAGTTTCAACATGTTTATAAAAGCTTCGAGCTTAAATTAAGAATTTTAAAGTTTTTCCTTCAAGAAGAGAAAAAAACACTGAAAACGTTGCTGAAATGCCTGTGCAACACCTCTTAATGGCGTGGTTGTGAGTTTTAAACTTTTCTTCTTGAAAACAATTTACAGACATGTGCAACCTGCTCAGCAAAAAGGTTTTTCACCGGCGCTGTGTAGCAATTTTAATTCATGAGAACAATGTTTTGTGCGTTAATCACCCCCATGCCGGTTTCCGATCTTAGTCTACATCCAAATATGCATGTGAACTCAACCCTGTCTATATCTCTACCTCTATCTCTACCTGAATGTCTGACTCTTCCTCTGTTTATGTCTGTATCTCTACCCCTATCTCTATCTCTACATCTCTGTCTCAACCTCTATTTCTACATGTCTACTTCTGTCTCTACCTCTGCCTTTCTAATCTCTTTCTCTATCTCTACACCTCTTTCCCTACCTCTACCTTTACATCTCTGTCTCTACGCCTACCTCTATCTCTATCTCTACCTCTTCCTCTGTCTCTACTTCTGTCTCTGTCTACCTCTCTATTGACATCTACATTTACATCTACCTCTATGTCTACATATCTACACCTCTTTCCCTGCCTCTAGCTTTTATCTCTGCATCTCTGTCTCCACCTTTATCTTCCACACCTACATTTACAAACATAGATCTTTACCAGTTGCATTCTGATCGAGAAGCCTCCGCATCATCACAGTGAGCTCTACCATAATTTCATGGATTTCAAGGAAGCTTTTGATCGAGTCTGGCACAAGAGGCTTTGGCAGGTGATGAGAAATTAAAATTCGAAGTGGTGTCTCGTTTGAACTATCGGAATGTCCTCAAAAATCAGGAGGGGGAGATGGTGGGTGTTCGTTAGGGTGGCATTTCCTTTCCGGTACTGGTCAACATTTTCCCAGAAAACACACGCTAGAAACTCTCCGTGGTCACCACACCTCCATCGGCAAGAAACCTATGGCAGTCTGCGCTTTGCAGACCTGTTGGCGGGCAGCAACAGTAAGCTGCAAGACCTCGCAAACAAACTGGAGGACAAGTGGCTCACTATGGCCACCGCTCATCAGATCCCTCTGACGACAGGTATCTCCCAGCCAACCCACGGGTAGGTCCTCGTGTTTCGGCAACGGCTGGTGAAAGGATAGATGATGATGAGTAGTTGTTATACTTTGCCACAGATTCCAGAGTTTCTGAGAGTTTATAGGTTATAGGAATGTGAAAAATTTTGTTGGCACGCATATTAACCTTTGCTGTATGTGGATTGTATCTACCTTTGGCGAGACCTACAACTCGCTTGGATGGCCTGCTTCACGCGCAGTGGTTGTGTGCAGCCTGCACCGTCTGCTCGCTGTTACCAGTGTTACCACCCACAAACTCTGCTTCTTTTGAGGACTGACTCTCGTTAAGCAGAGAGGTAATATCGCACGTAAACCTGACTACTTCCTTTCTCCTGTAACTATCCCCACTCATTGTCCCCACGTGACACCAGCTCGCGTGAATGTCTGAGCAGTAAATAAGGATGGAGGCCGCTAAACACCACTTGTGATGCCGACATCTGCTGAGTCATGTCCGGAGTCGTGACACAACATGCAAACCTGCGACAGTTAGCTCCCGTTACCCTCTTTTTTATAAATGCGAAAGAAAGTTGTTTTCTTGGCAAGCAGCACTGGTTGTTTCTTATCTTGGTTCACATCTAATACGAAAGCAATGTTTATAGCACTGGCCTAGATCATGCCGGGCTCCTATTTCGCCTCAAAAGCGGTTGCGTGTGCATTCTGCTTGGTAAAGATCATACCTGAGATTTACGTTATAGAGAAACAAAAAACAACAACAAAAATCCTGCCAAAAAAAAATGAGGCAGGCGAGAATACACTTTCTTATAACAATCATGCTAAAAACGCAACACATTGCAAACAACACAATGTAAAACACTTTATAACACTGAAGATGTCAATGTTCTTAATATTGCAATACTCAACACTTTTAACATTGGGTATAACTTATAGTCAAATGCTTTGTGATACAAGACTGCATTATATTGTTGTATACTGACATTTGCCGACATCGGCAGTGAACGTGTGTTGAAACTAATCATTCATAGCTGCAACACTAAATTAGAACAGTTTACATTTAATACTTTGAAAACTGCACTACTTTATTAGAACAATTCACACTTAATATTTCACTAATTGCAGCTCTATATTGAAACTTCACACTTCTTTGCTAACAGCAACACTATATAAAAACAGTTTTCATCAATACTTTACTTAGTATTTCCTTCTACTACAATTCTCCATTTTGTTCCAACGCTTTATGTTAGCGTTTGATTAATGGATTTAAGAGGGGAAAGCTCTTTTCTTTCTTGTCATAAAAAAGATGTTTTCAGTTGGGAGGAGTGGATAATCTGGTGGTTAGTGCAGTGATGCGAGAACCGGAAGGCGCGCACACCAGTCGACTCGATACCCGTGTGACGTAACCGACTTCCCCGTTGACCTCTGTGCAATGGGTACTCCTGGCCACGTCAATGATTGAGGAAAATATGGAAACGAGGGAGAAGAGATGAGCACAGAGCTGGCCCGGAGATAATTTCTCCTTCCAGCATAATGTAAAGGGACTAACCCTTTTTTTCAAAAAATGTATTATTTTTATTATTTAAAAAAAATCAGGATGTAATCTGAGGAGCTGGGAAAATTAGCTTTCTTTTTACTCGGCACGCTCGCAAATCGCCGTTTCTGCATGTGGCTTTTATTTATTTTATTTTATTTTTTATTCTGCTAGCTCGTTGCCAGTCTTTCTCTCTCTCTCACACCACAAACACACACAGATTGCTCTGTGACAATTTGAAAAGGCAAGGCAAACTGATAAATGCGCGTAAACTCTTCCCATCATGAAGTGCGGACGGTCCTTTCTTCCAGCCTGGTGTAAACTGAGTCGCATGGTTACACGCCTTGTTTTATGCAGATATGACGAGTTAGTCCCTGGAGAACTGTCGGCCTGGTGCGTGGTGTCTGTTTTGGTTTGTAATGACTCGTCAGGGCAAAAGCAGCTCCATCATTTGGACTTGCTCCATGCGGACTTTCTAACCAACTTGTAGTTGGCTCCAGTGCAAGTGCGCGATTGCATAGAGAGAGAGAGAGCTAAGGTTGTTTCACGTGCGCTGGCTTCGTGAGTCATCAAACACAAACTTTGATTATTTAGTTATTTGTTACCTTACCTAGTTTTAGTACACACAATCTGTCACAGGGCGTTGAGTTTAGTTGTAATGTTTTAAAATCACATTAATTAGGCAGTAGTTATATCCGGTATATACTCATACATTTCAGTCTGGTTCTGTAAGCTCTGTATATCAAGGTTTGAAAGTTAGATGGTGAGTTAGAAATGTCTTTTGGCTTCAGCTTATCAACAGCTCTCAACTTTCGAACAATTGGGAGAATACTTTTAAAAATTGTACAAACAAATTTAATTTACAAAGACATTTTATCTAATTGTACATACTTTTGCCGTAGATGTAATCCTCCTCGTTTCAGGAAATGAACCGTCATTTCTTATCACCTTTATGTACAGAGATATTGCATATATGAATTATTCTAAGTGTAGGAATCGTAGTCCACACTGTTTTCTCTTGGTTTCACAATGGTAACATAGTTACACGGAATGTTTAAAGAAATAAACAAAAACACAAAAATCTAAGTTTTCTGTTACATGAACAGTTATTTGACAGTGGAATAGTACTGATACTGTAAAATACCATACGATAAGGGGTGGAAGGAATAAAAACAATGTGCTTGTGCGTCCTACTAGTAATGTTGCATGCCTTTATATTCCTTTCCTTACTAAAAGGTTGCTGTAATTTGTAAATGACTAAGCCAACTTCTAGAAACTGACTCTGTAGTTAGTAAAGGAGACTTCTTGCTGTAGTCCGATAGTATGGCTTGTTAGATGTTGGTGTTGTACGTTGAGTCAGCAATAGACGATGTGTCAGAGCGAGCTGCTCCAACACTGTGAAAAAGCAGGCAGAAAAATGACCTGCCGGAGGCTAGACCTGAACCCGTGACCCACAAACCTCATTGTCAGGGACAAGCACCACGCCGTCCCCAACCCACCCAGTGTGAAGGTCGATGTGAAAGGTATAAAAGGATACAAAGGCAATGTTGTTCACACGATAAAAGGCACGTTTTCTTTCTTTCCACCAATGTCGAAAGCGATGTGAGTTTTTTTTTTCTTTTTGAGACACGGGCTACTGCGTGTTTTCCCGAGAGATGTGCTGTTCGATCAGCTCTCGCCACAATCCTGCTTCTCCTGCAGCAAGTCCGTCTCGGAGGCACGTGATTTAGTTACCAGTTATCTCCCCTCTAATGGCATTGCTCTTCTCACCCATCACCGAGAGTCAGCCTCGGGTACGCTAATGCAGAATGCACATCGGTGGCGGTGGGAGGGGAGATGGGAAGGAAGGACACTTATACCCCTTTTTCTCCTGACTCTGAAGCTGTTCTCGGACAACACGCCATTTTGACTGGGTTTTGTCATTAATATTATGGGCCTGCATCTACCAGGAAAGGTTATCTAAAGTACAGCAAAACTTCCAGCGTACAGTTATTCCGCACACTCACCACTAAATCTTGACGACTGAAGTTGCTCTTTTACCGTCTGACGAGCTCATTAGCAAGATAATTGGCCAGTTATCTTACACGATAATACTCTGGTACACCTCTTCTCTCTTTTTTTTTCTCCCTGTCTCTCCTTTTCTTTTCTTTTTGTCTCTCTCTCTCTCTTTCTCTCTCTTGTTCATCAGCATATCTATTTTACTCGTTTTATACATTTCTCTCTCGTACTCTCCGATGCTAAAGTCGTCAGCTTAGCAGGTTCAAAGTTACCCCAGTTGACTGGTAACATGCTTTTAAGGGGCTGGGAAAGGGAAGGCAGGTAGAGGAATGAGAAGAGATAGACTCCTCCCTCACAAAAAGCTAGCCTAGAGAAAGTTTGGGGGGTTCTGACACATCACCCCCAACGACCTAAAGGTTTGGAAACTTTTTAACCTTTTTTTATTAGTGCGTTTCCTCCCTTGACTAACTCAAGTGCGGAGGTCTTGAACCGAACATTGTATACTGTGATGAACCTCCCTCAAGGGCCTTCAACGTTAAGAATTCATAACAGTTACTATTAGTACTAATTAATATCATCTCATTCTGTAAAGGAAACCCGAAATTCACCACCGCAACACGGACTTTTTATGCACCAAAAGCCTAGGAAAAAAGAGATCTTCGTGTTTAAACATATTTGGTTTTTGTTTTAAAAGAGTGCTCGTATCTTTTGAAAGAAGAAAGAAAAACAAAAGGATCTCTTTATGCGCGAAATCGCCTTTTGATAGAAGGCACTTTCCTCTCCAATTATCCGGTCCCTTGTTAAGACAGTGCGCATGCGTGGGGAAGACATATCACGTGATCCTAACTGACTCCATCAGCACGTAGCCATAAAGTCGATGCTTTAATGCGCCGTGACTGCAACAACACGGTTAGACGCTCGTCAACGGCCTGTCTGGCCTCTCTCTCTCTGCCCTCATTCATTAGCAGGCGGCGCTGACCGTGAGCAAATGGACTTACAAACACTCGCCACAACTTTGATGTTTGCTTTAGTTGCAGTTGGCCACAATCATCGATCAGACTACATTTGTTCGCTTGCTCGCATGCGTGCGCTGGGCATGTTCCCGGGTGTTCCCAAACCAAACCTTTTACATACAATAAACGTGCTTTTTACATCTCTGATCGCTTTGTTTTTAAGGAACACCTAAGTATGTGTGTGTGGTGCCAATGGATTGCATGTAACTTAATTCCTTGGTCTCTCTGACTTTTTGCAGAACGCGACCTAAACACTCCAGTCCAACTCACCAGTCAGCGCTGAACGCCCACCCGGATCATGCTAAATACTACACAAGCTGTCACTATGCTTCGGCTCCAGTCATGACAAGACCTTTAGAGGTAAGTGTATGACTAGTGCTCTCGAGATGTTCACATGTAAGCTTGCCTGTCCGTGGTCTGAGAGCTTTATTTCTGTGTTGTTTAAGCTTCCTGAAACACATCACCAGCCTCCATCAAAATATAACTAGACTCCATGAAATATAAAGGCACATAAAGGGAACTCTGTGGAATGTCTTTATAAGTAATACGTTCGGGAAGCCAGAAACTTATAGTCAAAAACAGGTTTTACTGCAAGGTGAAGAAAAGCTAAAGATAGTAGATGAATGCGAGCGTGTCGACACTTCATTTCAAAAGACTTCACCGGAATGGAAGACTTTAGTGCGATCGACTCGACAGCTTATCTCCTCTCAGAATCTGCCTGTGGGAGGTGAACTTGAGGCGGTAACTAAACAAGTCATTCAGTGCCAAGTAACTTACTGCTCAAAATAGCTCTCAGTTTAATGAAAGTTTGATGGATGTGGTCTCACACCGCATTCACTTCGTAAAGTGTTGACTATCATCCATTTAGTCTCTCACGGAACCGTTTTACTTCCACGAGCTCAGCCATTGTATCTACCGGACTATTTTGTGTAGTTTGTATGGCGTGGATGGGGATCTACAAAGTCAGCAGGTGGGTCTAGTAGGGTATTCACAGCAAGAACCGGTTCATTTATGACTCGTCACATCCGTGTGAGTGCGGATGAGAAAGAGTAGGTGGGTAAGTGAGCAAGTGTACGTGGAGGTGAATGACCTAGTAGGTGAGAGCGGTTGAGTGAGCAGATAAGTAGTGGGTGAGATGGTGGGCAAGTGAATAGGTGGATTGGTGGTGGGTATTTGAATTTCGGGTATGTAGTTGAGTGGGTGGATGGGTAGGTGATTGGGTAGGTGGGTACGTGAGCGAGTTAGGTGAGGCTCATCTTTGAGGCTCATTTTCAACAGTTCTGTCTGGCAGCATTCGTATGCTGCAACTGAAAAGTCTAGAAAAAAAGTCCCTCCTCTAACGATTTAATGGAGGTGGTGGAGGTTATCCTTCTTAATGAGTGCACCAAGAACCTGTCTAGGAAGCCAGAGATAATGGACCAAAAGTGACAACTTCTTGACTTCC